>NC_051176.1:308262617-308570117 GCF_013339695.2 Rhipicephalus sanguineus | reverse complement strand
AACCTACTTGGGTACCAGTGGTCAAATGATTAAACCGTATATGCGGTTTTCTGTTGAACACACCTTTGAAACCGCGTGTTTCCTGGAGGAGAATTGCAACCAGTATACCAGCGAACAAACATGGTATAGTTGCCGACCGTTCATTCAGACACTGAAAATTCAGACATGCTCGTTTATTCGGACACTTTCGTGGCATCGCCACTCGCCCCATTGAAATAACAAACTCACGACCGAAAATTCGGATGCCCCACAGTGTGCCATTCGATTTTTCGGACTACGGCTGGCTGATCGAGTGCGACCAAGGTAAATGCATGATGATGATGATAGAGTTTATTGGTGCAAAGGCCACAGTTGGCCAAAGAGCGCCATGACTATGAGCGTTAGGTAGCAGTGACAAATGGGATACAAAAGATCAATGTAGCGTGGCTGTAAAGAGGCCTAAAATCAATCGCTTTATGAATGTGTAAAACATATAAAGATTTAAAATATGGCAATGATACATGGGATGGAACAGAAGAGAAAGTTGGGCTTGTTGGTACAAATGCATTCTTGATGCAGCGCTAAAAGACAGAGACCAAGAAGTCTTGTGTGATTGTTCCTTCTTAGTCTTTGTCTTTTAGCGCTGCATCAAGAATACATGGGATGGACTATGCGTATGGACATCATGGTTGTCTGTCAGGTCATCATATAGAATGTTCGGATGCATACCTGCACTACTGCCTCAGCCACCTCCTTACAATCAAGGTCCGGGAGGCAAGTCCTTTATAAGATTGCTGCCGCAGCAACGGCCTCTCTCACGGGAAGTGCTATGGCTCATCTGGGTATGTAATACATAAATGAAGATCCCTTAAAGGGAAGCTGAAGCACTTTTCAAAAAAAATCACTTGGGAATGTGGAATCATAGTTTGATCCTTGCTGAATACGAAAACCAATGTAAGAGTTCACAGAAGTGAACGCAAATGGCATTTCTTGGCAAAAAAAACAGCGGCTGCAGCCGCAGGGCTTCTTGAACTGCTGAGCGAAGGCGGTGACGTCAACTTCGGTGTGCCGCGTCATCGGCGCCATCAGCTCTGTAAAAGCATGGCCTTCGCGATCAGTTCCACCAACGCGCGCAGCCAGAAGTAGTCACGGAGGCCACGGCTCTGCCAAAACCACGGTGGTATAGAATAAAACAGGTGGCCCATCGAGCACCGCGAGCGCGTCGCCGTACTGCTCGAGTTGCTCACGGCCGCCGCTAGGTACGCGACGAGTTTTGGGGCCGAAAGACGCGCATCGCAAGCTCTCGCTGTGCTGCAAAAACCGGTTTCTCTAGCTAATTTTGTGGCTTTAAACGGCTGTTTGTGCTTTTACTAGATTGTAGTGGCTCTCTGCCAGCTTCGACCGCAAAAGTAAGAGCGCCAGGCTTTATGAAGCTTAAAATTTTTTAATCGACGCGGGTAGTCGCGATATGACTGTCACAGGGTGCCGATTGCAAGAGACGTGCGCATATTTTTTTTTTTTCGAAAGCGTGAAAATTCCTACCGGCGAGTGTACAGAGTAAAAAAAAAACATGGGTGATCCCTCTGTCATAGGATTCAGAATAACACGAAAGTAAAGCGTGCCCTTACAGAAGTAACTGAATGCTTACTGTACATTGATATAAGAGAGTTTGCACAATGTATATTGATGTCTGGTAGCTAATGGCACCGATTAACGTGTATGCACCCATTTTGATGATTGGTGGTACATCTCCATCCCGATGACTAACGTCCATGTTATATGATTAAACAAACCCTTGTGGTAGCTGTAGTAGTTAACGGTGAAAGCGTAATCAGAGAACGAGGTGTGATAGCTAGAAGAGCGTCGCATATTGGACGCAGAACTTGGTCGCCATCCCGCGGCATCTTAAAATGTGATTGAACACCACGGCCGGACTAGAGGGAAACGCAAAGCGCGTCGTGCCGCCCCGAAGCCCGGCCGCGATTTTTCTCGGGGCGAGCGTGTGAGCATTGAACGCGGTGTTACAGCCAGGTGAGGCAGGCACGCGTCGCAGAGCTATTTTTGGTTTGTATTAGCGTGATGCTATGAGCGAGGCCGACGCTTCTACTACGCTTGGGCGAAGGTCGCCACCTCGCGGTGTGTTAAGGCACTGACAAAATTCAACTTCTATGGAAAACGTGCTGAGCGGGACGGGCCCGTAACGCGTTGCAGGAGCTAGTCGCGGAGGCCACAGCAATGACGAATTACTTTACCTTACCACTCCCAGAGGCCAACACCACCCAGCCGACCGGGAGAGTGGTAGATATAAAAGGCGCGTTTGTAAAGCGTCCAGAGTATGTGACCGTGGCGCAGTGGATAGCGTGCCTGGCATCTGTTGTTGCGGACCGAGCGGTCGTGGGTTCGATGCCCGTTGACGGTACCTTTTTTTCTTTGCCATCTGATCGTGTATATTTTTTCCACGTCATTTCCGTGACGGAAATACGTCACTGAAGTCTTGGTGGACCCCGGCATAAAATACTTTCGTGTTAAAAAGCATTTGGTTTTCACGTTATCGTATGTATGTCGGAGGACTGTAGCTGGCGGTCTTTCCATGGAATTGCATTTCTCCACAACTGCAGTCGCTTTTCATCTTTCGGCGCGGAGAAAAGACACAGCTTTTCTTTGCACGTTTTGTAGCCATATTTGCAATTTGGAGCAAAGCATTTTCGTCCCATGGTGGCCGCCGCATCAGCGGCACAGATCGAGCCACCGTGGTTTCAGCCGTGGTTCCAGCTTACAAAGTGAGCGGAAACACCGATGCGGTCGCGCACGTTGGTTTGACAGAGCGCAACAAACGCGACGCATCAGAGCGGATCTCAAGCCGTGGGATCACCTAATCACGACCATGGTGATCTGGCCGTGATCATGACTCGAAGGCTGACTGCGACTTTGTGACGCTGGTTGCGTCACATAGGGACGCTCTTGCTCTTCGGATGCTTGCACACACGGACGACTCCGCATTTATCGAAGATGACCAAGCAGAAAGGAAGAGACGCGGCTGCAACGCTGGTTGCGTTGCATGCTTTCATTAGTGGCGTGTCCGTTCTAAGCGACGGCAACTCTTCAGTGTTGCTCTACGCCTCTCTGGTGTAATAAGTACACCGCGGATCTCTTTCTCAAAAGTTAAAGATGTAAATTGCAGTTTAAATGCTCGCGATGCACACTGGCCACATGCTTTCAAATGCGCCGGAGCGGAGATATCGGCCCAGAGTATACCTGCTGCCACCTGGCGGAAAAGCGGCGGCAACTCTAGCACCTCCGTGACACGCACGGCGCATTGGCGGAGCGGCGCGTCGGGCCACCTGTTATCCTACCAGCGTGGCCAAAACTACCGACGATGACGTAGTTCCGGTCACGCCCACACTTTCGGAGCGTTCGCGTGGGCGGAGCAAGACGAACTTTTCCTTCGCTTATTTTAAAGCTCCTGCTGCCCCAACAGCGAAAAAAATTACGCCATCGTTTACAATAATGTTGGTCCTTGTTAACAACAAAGTTTTACTGAATTGTAAAACCACTTCAGCATCCCTTTAAAAACTGCAGAACTGATTGGTTGTTAAAAAGCGGCTCGTTGCCAAGAAACATCGAAGAATGAAGTGGAGTTTGCTGTCGCGATGGTAAGTGAAAGTGCTTTTTCCAGTGACCTTCTAGTTCATGTATGAGTGTGTGTCTTATGTGTGTCCCATCCGCAGCCAACAAAATATGACTTCAGTTTGATGTGACTTTCCAAAGGGTCGCCAGATTCCAGAATGAGGTCTAATGGTGTGAAGTTTGTTATGTGTTCTTGTGTCCATAAGCGCTGCCAGTATGCTCTAAGGCTTCTTAGCAGAGGCTTTAAGTCCATCCCAGAGACAGCTATGGTTGTATTGGCAAAATTTTCATGGACGGATGCAGCTAGTTTATCAGCCATTCTAAATAGACAGGGCGTGCAAACACGGACACAAGAAAGAAGTCAGGACACCACAAATGCTTGACTTCTTTCTTGTGTCCGTGTTTGCACGCCCTGTCTTTTTAGAATGAATACTTACCAACTAGCTCAGCTCTCTGTTATTCTAAGCTTTATCAGCCAGCACATTTCCTTCTATCTTGCGGTGCCTGACAAAGGTAAATGTAACTGGTAGCGAAGCTTCCATAGAAGCCCATACGTTCAGAAAATGGCGGCTCATCAGCTGCTCATGGAGCTTAGCGCCATTTGTGTGAGGAGCAAGCACTTCCAGCAAACAAAAAAAATATAGCAAATGTTACAAAATATCCGGTAAACAAGTGACGTCACTTTGTTGGTACTAGCGCAAAATCTGATCTAAAAATAGTTTTCGAAGACCCCTGATCACTAAGGACTCGCACTAAGGCGAGCCGGCAAGTCCTTGACGAGTATTGGAAGCGAGGAGTTATGGAGTCGCCCTCTATCGGACGCACCTCACTTGCATGCTAGGTAGGATACCGCCGGTGTGCTCCCCATAGGTTTTGCTGTCGGCGCTCTACAAAATCTCCTCACAGAAGCCCTCAAGGACATTTCTCTAAGTACTTCGAAATGAAATGTGTTGTTTCAAAATAATAATTTTTGACGAACAGAAAGCATAAGATATATTTTACAGTCGCTGTCTCTTTGCAGAAAACCGAGCACCCGCTACACGTGGCTATCACGGTGGAGATCCCTGAACCGGCTTCTTGCGTGACAGGTAGTAAGTCGCTGAGTGCAAACTATGTGAAATATATGCCTATATAACCAAACAAAGCATAACAAAAATAAGCTTCAAGCCACAGCGATCGTATGGGTTCGCGGCAACGGACGGTGCTTCTGCGTGTATGAGCGTCTGCATGTATATCCAAACTCATGGTTTCACTTTTGCTACATGCGTTTGGGCACCGTGCTGTGAACTTTAGGCCTCAAAATATGAGAATTTGTGAGTACACAAACAACTACTGTTGCGCGGACGCTATCAGAGCAGTTCAAAAACAATTTCGCTACAACTACGGCTTCGGTGCGTATGGCAACTTTGTGATGTGCCGTCCCGACGATTCAGTCAGTGCCTTTTTTTTTTTCGGTCGAAATTCGCGTACATTTCAATGTCATTTGACAAGTTGTCTCGCACTTCGTATTGATCGGCCTCCTCAGCGGGCAAATGCCGCTGCTTCTGTTTCATTATTCAGTGCATTCGTTTCGTTTGGTGCGCACACAAAATGTGAGCAAATGTGACGCCTTTTTTTTAATGCTCCTGAATTATCGTTCTATTTGCATTCCAGTGAACTTACCGCTCTCTGTCATTAAAAAATTCATAGACCAAAGCTTCACCACTTCGAGATTGCGGGTGGAAGGAGAAGTAGTCTACGAGACCGAGCACGTAGTAGCATGCAACGCCAAGCAAAAGAAAGAAAATACAGTAACGTTCGCCGGACTTGTTCTGCAAACATTGGCTGTGAACAGGGACCCACATGAACTGTTACTACAGCAACCAGCAGCCGCAAAACAGGGTAACAACGCGCAGTGGTGTAGCCAGGGGGGGGGGCACACCTGGCCCATGCACCCCCCCCCCCCCAAAAAAAAAAAAAATTCTGCCTACGCCACTGACAACGTGTAAAGAGTAAAATGCAAAATTTTAATGCGCAGCATTATTTGGAGAGTACCCCAGCAATTTTGGCAGCCGTGTCGTGTTTAATGCAAACAGCGCGGCATCTTTCCCACATAAAATAATACGGCTCCAAGAAAATGCATGGGGCTCGAGAGGCCCATTTGAGAGTGGCACAAATAAATTTGGGCTTTTTAGCACATTCGCGTCAGGAGAACGCAAGCTTGACTGAAAGAATATTATTGCCAACATAAGTGCAGCGCACATCAGCAGCAGCATTTGACTCGCTCGCTATGTACATCCACCAGCAAACATCGTGTAGCTTATGAAGGTGAAAGCCTTAGATGCCTCATCAAACGGGAAGATTGACCGTCGGTATCTCTCGTCGGCGGCGTCAAGACGAGTGATGCAAAAAATAATCGTCACGTGACGACGTCATCATGACATCACAGATCACCTCAATTGTTAACGTCATTACGACGTCACCATGTCACATAACACGACGTCACATGATGGCATAGTCACACAACATGGTCACTTTGCATTGCCTCCGTGATCGGTGGGCCAATCACGGAGGCTTTGCAAAACCGCGTTAGGTGCAGAACGCTTTTGGAGGGGGCGCGGGAGAATCAATACATCGACTGACAAGAAAAAGGATGTGGCTTTCGCCTTCTAGTCATCTTTGGCGAATGCATAAGAGACCCTGCGAGTTTTTCAAAAAAATTCAACGTATCTAAACAGTGACTTGCGTATCTGCAGCCGATTTTGTGGACGCTGGGCACGGGGCTGACGGTCAAGAGGTCGCACGGGAAGGTTCTGAGATGGTATAGTACCTGGTAAAAGGTAGCACTTTTTCCATCCTGTGGCAGATAAGCATCATTAGCCGGTGGGAAGCGCGCGCAAGCCATCGTCTCAGTACGCACTGTCTGCTGCTCACCGAACATCGCAGCATCGACGCAGTAGCGAAAGTCTTCGCGGAAGTGCTTGTTGGACACGCGACTCGTAGCTGGTTGTTAGCTTCACAACCCACACTTCACAAAGTTTTTGGTCCCGGTGGTACCGGTTCAGGCTGACACTAGGCTCCATTGCGGAAGCTCGGCACTGCGGCACCGAGCGGCAGAGCGCCATGTTCGTCGCCTTCGGAGGCAGCCACTCTATTACAATGGTTTCAATTGAGTACAAAATACGAGAAAACCTCCGCATTTGAAAAGACCGCCGCGCAGGTGGAACTTGAAACTCGTTTTCAAAGCACGCAGCAGCGCTCCACAACCAGCCGACGCGGCCGCTGAGACCACGTGATCCTGCCAAGCACGTCACACCGACGGTGGCACCGGCGTTTCCAGTGGTGGGCCTTGTGCCAAATGCTTCAAGTCAACGTCAGCTAAACTAATATCGACTCGTGACTACACTGTGGTGTATTAAGTGTACTGCCGTTTAATTTGTTTTGGTTTTACTAGGAAACTTATTCTTGGAACCTATATTTGGCATTCATGGCATCTTCCACAGATGGATTAAAGCAAGCAGCAGCGTACCTCTCATATTTGTAGCGTTGCTTATTTGCTTCGCATGTACGCAGCTTCCTTAAAGTTCACACTGCTTGAGTGGTTCAGTTCTAACAAGAAGAAATGACGCCTAGTCATGCCAAAATTATAACATTTGTTTTATTCAATGGTCGCAATAACGCAATTTCATTAGACTGCACACAATGAGCACCAAGGTAATAAGTACAAAAAGTGCACGGATACAATGTGCACTATGTTTTACCTTATGCTCCGATAAATTACCATTACATGTAACGTATACAGGCATGCGAATTGTAGCGCAATAGATAGCTTAGCAATCTGCTCATTGATAACCGGAATAATAGTAGGCACTGCGTGTTCATGAAAGAAACCGTGCCCCAGGAATACTGATACACGAAAATCCAGCGAGCACAGTACTCCGAACTGTTGCCCCAGTCTCTTATCTAGCAGACGTGGGTCACCAGGCGTACATGTATTGCTACTGCATCCTTGCACAGCACATCGTTTCCGTGGGTACCAAGGCAGGCGCTCGGCGTTAAATATTATCCGCATCGTCCCATTGCCCATTGGACAATGTACTCACCACGTTCAACGATGAAACGCATCTCACAACTTGGCACACAGCAAAAAAAGAAACTCGGCGCACAGCAAAAACGGACGCAAGTCATCATCATCATCATCATCATCATGATGGAGCTCTGCACTTGCATCCAAGGATGCAAGTGCAGAGCTCCAAAACACGTGAGGGGGCGTGTCGTCACAGACGAACTTTACTAGTGCTCCTTTCCATGCCCCGCAAGGGCTGCAGCTGCACAGAATAGTAACAGCAAAAGGTTTTTCGTATAATTAAACACTGTCATAAATTCTTTGCACATTGAACCTACATAATATTGTTTGGGGAAATAAAAGCCATTTGTAAAACATAATTGCTTCGGCCTTGAATAAAACTTGGTTCTTAGCTATTAGTTTTTGTTCCCTCCATCCCTAGTCGCGCTTCAATAATAATATCTGGGCTTTAACGTCCCAAAGTCGCGCTTCAATCGCAGCACCCGTAACTCCCCTTCCTGATGTCACTGGCAACTGCTTTTCGCCAGAAGCTTCGTGACCTACATGGATCGACCTTGGTGCGACATCAAACGCCATGACAAGCTGTCCGCGAAGTTTACAATATTTTTGCTGGGTTGCAAGCACTGAAAGGTTGCACTGGCTATGGCTGGAGATCATGCCAGTGCAAAAATCCACGAAGCAATTACAATGCCGATCTCAAAGACAATGTTTGTTGGCTACACGTAATGGTCGCCATTCGGCTTTAGCCAACCAAGTATCCATTGAATGGCTACCACGGCCAAACTGCAAGCCAAGTCAAGCCAAGCCACGCTCGGACTCAGCTCGGTGTGGCTTTTGAGAATGACCACGCATACGACACGGACCAAGAGAGAACTACACCACGAGCGCTGCAGCACGAACTAGCCCGTCGTCGTTCTCTTTTGACGTTTGAGGGTTTGCGTTGTCAGTTGTTTCTGCGGCTAGGCCTGATCTGCATCTGACACCTTGTGTCTCGCTCTCATTTGTTGCTAGACGTGCGAGGCCTGATCAGCTAGAATGGCTCCGACGACACCCATTCCATCTGCGTCTGCGCTGTCGGTACTAATGAAGAAATTCGGCAACTACAAGACACTGATGATGGCAAAAAAAGGCGCGCTTATTCGCTAGGTCAAAGGCAGCCGACCTCAATCCGATGTTGCTCAGGAGTTTTCGTAGAGTTGGACAATGATGAGATCGTCTGTCAGGTCCTCGAACCAGTGCAGGTAGACAGTGATGCCACCCACACCACAGATACCAAATGCGGATTTAGCACAGGCCGTAACAGCACTATTGACAACCTACAGTGATGGCCAAACACTTGCTGAAATACAGACCGACTTGGTCGTCTGTGAACGTGCTTGTGTGCAGACGTGCATCGACAAGTTTTTCCAACCACTGGGCCAATACAGGTGTTTTTCTGGTAAATCCGTTTCTTCCGACTCTCGATTATTCAGACTTTTCGGTTGATCCCACAGAGTCCGAATAAATGTTCGACGACTGTAGTATGACATATAAAGCGTTCCAAGTTATCTTTCAAGAAATCTCGAGAGAAAGAGGAGAGAGAGTGAAGAAATATTAGAGAAGGAAAGGTAAGAGTTTGTAAGCAATCTACATAGGCAAGAAATAGGATGTAGCCATCTACATAGGCAAGAAATACCGTATAAACGCGTGTAAGGGCCGCACCCGTGTAAGGGCCGCACCCCGTTTTTTTGAAGTGCATATTCTAAAAAAAAAAAAAAAATCCGCGTAAGGGCCGCACCCACACTTTCCTCAACCAATACGTATTCAAAATGCGCGCGCGCGTAAGCTTCTAGGCGTAGTCGATAGATGGCGCAAGGAAACGCAACCATCATCATCGTCACCAGAGTATAAATATATATTTTTGGATTTTATTCGTGTTAAGCTGTTCGTGAAGTGGGCTAAAAATTGTAACTTTTTTATTAGTATTCATATACCCGCCAACTAAAGGTTAAAGCAGGATTTTATCTTTAGCTTCTCACATCTCTACACAAACGCGCTATCGGCGCTATCCATATCGGCATTAGCATCATCAACTTTGGCACTGTAGGCATGGCGTTCGCGTTGTTCGGTTTGTGCAGTTCAGCTACGGTAGGGACCGTAGTTCAGCCAGCCATTTGCTGTAGTTTTCTGCACTGTTCGATGACCTTCGTGCTAGCTTGTTTTCTACACGGCGTTCACGTTTTGGCAAGATGGGCAAGTACCTGAATAGCTACACTGCTGGCTCTAAGTTGAAGGTGATCGAGTATGCTCTCGAGCATGGGAAACGTGCCGCCGGCAGAAAATTCGACGTTGACGAGAAGTGTGTTCGACGTTGGTGTGCTCAAAAAGAAGCCTTGCGAAACACCAACAGCACTAAGCGCGCTTTCCGAGGAGAGCAGTGCAAGTTTCCCGATTTGGAAGAAGACTTGCTCCGCTATGTGACTGAAGTGCAGAATGATGGTCTTGCACTCACAACGGACATGCTGCGTGTGAAGGGACAAGCCTTGGCGACTGTACTTGGATGGATCCCATCTGCGTGGAGCTCAGTGTCGACGGACATTGTGTCCCGAAGTTTTAAAGTCACCGGGATATCTAACAGCTTGGATGGCACGGAAGATGACTGCTTGTGGGGTGGCGGCGCTTCGCAGCACACCATCTCATCTCGGACTCCAAGTCTGAGGACTCGCCGAGTGACGACGATTGAGCACGTATGTCGCAAGAAATGTCGTATACTGCAATAAACGCTCTTCGTTCGCTAACTGGTGCGTTTTTACTTTAAAAAAAAATGTCGCGTGTATGGGCCGCACCCTGAAAATTGGCCCTCGTTTCTCGAAAAAAAAGTGCGGCCCTTACACGCGTTTATACGGTAGGATGTAGCCACCTGTTTTGGGATACCACAGATCGACTTCCTGGAGAAACAGATGAATTAGACGTTTTTACCAGAAATAAGTTTTCAGTGACGGCACTGCTTTCTCCTGCAACAAAGTTTGGATTTGAGTAGCCAAACGATATTACAGAGCTCCTCACATTTACCGGCAGCACCTCTACCTACTCCATAATGTCATGTGGGTGCTGTGTTGAAAAAGAACCAAACGACTTCTGCTAACCAGTTCGTAATAGTGACTGCCGTACAAAGGACATGTGATAAGCTTATGGCTCTCTGGCCGCTGGCCAGAGAGCCACACGCTGGCCGAGCAATACTGCAGCAAGTTGGGATCTCACCAACAAGGGCGGCCCCCAACTCTGCAGACCTCACACCAGAATATCGTCGAAGTCTCTGCATCTCTCCCATTCCCAAGCGGATGCATCCGGAACACCACGCTGAGAGACAGGCCGACCGGGCACGTCAGTTCGAGAAACGCTTCAGCGGACGTCCGGACGTCACGTATACGAACACCTCTTACCACCCCTCAAAGCCAGCAATGGTGGCGGTAGCCCTCACCCCCCACCGTAGCTGGCACACAGCATGCAGAATTCGTAAAACAGAAAAGATCACCACAGCAGAGGAGATTGCCATCGCGCTTGAGCAAGCTGACGCTACTACCAAAGTTGTCAACAGCGACTCTCAACAAGCGATCCGCAACTACGATGCCGGCCGCATCTGTCGCCAGGCATTACACATTATACTTTCTGCTCCGCCCTCTTCTACATCTCGTTTACTCCTTTGGGCTCCAGCCCACGAGTCACTGAGCAGAAACGCCCAGGTGCACACACTTGCCCGAGGTCTTAGCTGCCGAGCCGAGTGTAGGGTTCACCACGCCGCTTCCCCTGACACAAGTATGCCGCACGACTCACCACTCACCACTTATATGGACATCCTCCAGTACTACCGGCTCGGAAGATGCGTATACCCTCCTGCACACCACGATCTAACAAGACGTGAGGCCGTCCAATGGCACAAACTACAGACAGGCAGCTTCCCACACCCCCTCTTATACAGCAGAATTTTTCCGGAACAGATAGTGCCAAGGTGCAAACATTGCTCATATCCGGCGACACTCATACATATGGTGTGGACGTGCACGCACTACAACACAGACAACACAAGCACCCCTGAGTCGTGGGAGTCCCTCTTGCGTGCCTCCGAGCCGGAATACCAACGCCAACTCATCCAACGCGCAGTGGAAGCTGCGGTATCCCAAGGCATCCCCGCCGACCTCCTCTGAAACAATGCGACCAGTCTTCGTACTGGTCCCCTCTAGATACATTTTTTTTTCTGTTCTGGGAGAAGTAAAGATATCACCACCACTACCACCGTACAGAGTGTTGCTCCATTGTCCAAATACACGTGCAATGTCGTAAAACTGAAAATGTAGCGGTAATGAGGAAAGCTACCCCTATACAGGTTGGTGCTCCACTTCAACAAAGGCCATGCCACCAGTACTAGTGCATAGTCATTGTTTGCAGCTCCCTAAGGGAGCCTTTGGGAGTAGCATACAGTAACTCCACAAATGCAGAACCAGCAAAAATGTGGAATTGCCCAGGCGTACAGAATTATCCATGACAGCAGTACCCAATTTTCATAATACAGTAGACTCTTGATAATTCAAACTTTCCATTAATTCAAAGAAACCTTAAATATTTGGTTGGCCTGCTATGTTTTTAATGTATTTTAAAGCCGCTTAATTCAAACTGCCCCAGTGCACAAATTCGCTCAGTTCAAACTTTTAGCTTGTCCGTGCCTAGAAATATCTACTGCCTTTCTTGCATCTAGCTGAACATTCGCTCTTATACATCACTAACAGTCGCAAATAAAGTCTTGCAGTGACGTTATTGGCTGAAGCCATTTTGGAGCAGGTTTTTGGAGCAGGGAAAAAGGCTTCTAGAGCAGCCATAACATTCCATGCACGTACAGCTCAGACTACCGTAATATCCCGAGCAAGCACCCCCCTCCCTTTTTCTAAAGATTTGAAATATTCACCAATGACCAAGCAAAGACCTTTCCCTTCCGCCATTTTTACTGCTTCATTTAGTGTTTTTATTCGCTTGAAGAGGGCTAATAATGACAGTGAATGCATGCCTATTCAAAAACGCATTTTATTGGAAGCACATGCGGCTCTTTCGTTGCCATCTTGAATTTTGACCCCTGACCGAGCAAGGGCCTCCCCTCCAAATCTTGTCCGATTATCTTTCACCGTAGGGGGAGCGCTCGGGATTTTACTGTACTTATGGCATAACAGCTATAAGTGCAGGGCCGGCTATAATTCGGTCTTTTCTTACTCCCATTTATTCTCTCATAAAACTCTATGTATATGCTGTGGGGTTGAATACGCAACCCAGTGTCTTCAACGCGGCGCCTTGGCTCATAATATGTTTACGCGCACAGCAGCGCGAGGGGGTGCGTTGGATGGGGGCATTTTGCCACCCCGCTGCCCTTCGTGCACTGCGCTCATTCTGCAGCCGAGACGCCCCGTTCCCTCCTTCCCCTTTTGTGGGGAGGTTCCTCCTCTCAACCTGAGGAACGCGCGTCGCTTTCTCAGGGGCCTCGGGGTCTTCAGTCGGGAGGTGTCACTGACCACATCAGACCCAAGCCGTGAGCACCGCCGCTGCCATCAACCCCTGCAGTGCCCCGGCCATGGAGTGCGAACTACCGCCCCGGACCAGGGTGCAAAAGCCATGCGAGGTGAGATGAACAGATTTCATTCCCTCGACGTGTGCTTGCTATTTGTTAACAGCTGTTTCCCCCAGTAGTGCAGAACACTCCGCCGCTGAGGTGTTCTGCTAACTTGATGTGCTACTGTATTTGTTGCAAATGGCAGATATGTATCAGAGGTGAATAAACACCTTCAGTTGAAAGATTTGTCTCTGTCCCCACTGGCCTGAAACCCGCCACAGTTGCGACTCAATGTGAACCGCGGGATAAAGGGTCACAGCTCTGATTGTTAGGGCTGCTATGTAGTACTAGCGAGAGTTACACACCCCGATAGCGTGCGGAGGGATCCAAACGAGGGACAGGTTCACACGCGCGGCTTGTTGAGTTCATGTTTCAAATAAAAACCTCTATAATGCATACCGCTTATTGCACAGCCCTCGAGATGAAAGACCGGTTATACTACAGCCCAGATAAGCGAGTTAACAACTGGGCTTCTCAACGGTGATATGCAGGCCAAGGAGAGACAGCAATGAAGGCATTACGAAGCTTAAAAAGGAAGGCGGAGCAGACGCGGAGCGAACTAACGATGAGCGGAGCAGGGAAAAAAAAAGGAAGAAAAAAAGGAGGCATTGGTGGTGTCACATGCACACGGTGTGAAGAAGGGTTGTCTAGGCACCGAAGAAGCCTTTGCTCCGGCCGCTTGCCGTGCGTTCCGTGCGCACTGTCTACACCGAATGGGAGTCCACGTCAAGTGCGCGGTACCGCTGTTCGGCTTTTCAGTTTTTTGTCTGGAAAATACAGTAAAACCTCGTTATAACAAAGTTGAAGGGGGAGTCGTAATTACTTCGTTATAACCATTAGTTCGTTATAGCCAATATCCATTTCTACCGACAATTAGCACGCAAAAGAGGATGTACTCACCACCAAATCCCACAGCAGCCCGCCACGCAAACGAAAAACTGCCGTCCGCACGGAGAGAAACTGGCAAAAGAAAAAAAAGAAAGAACACCAAAGAACTGCTACTTTATTCACGCCAAACTCTGCACACCAGCTGGCTGCTCACTTAGCAGAAATAGTCCTTAATAGACTTCTGCAGTGTCTTCCTCAGACGGATGATGGCTTTTTTGGCCGCTGCCGCTATGTCGAGTCCGTCCTCGCCGTCATCGTGAGCACCGAAGAAGCGGCGCAGCAGGTCTGCCGCATCCAGCGCTTGCGCGGACGTCGGAACATTGGGTTCGCCAACTCCGGGCTGTCGTCGACACATTCATCACTGTCGTCATTCACCACTCCTGTCACCGCGCGCACAATTTCAGCCTCTGTCAGCTCTTCGGTTGTCACCGCGTCAGCATCGGCACTGACGTACCGTATTTATTCGAATATAAGGCGAGGTTTTTTTCCGAAAACCGCGGCCTCAAAGTCTACCCCCGCCTTATATTCGAGGTAAACATCAATCATTGCTTCGCAGTCGGGAAAAGCACACTATTATTTTATTTGCATGAAAATGTAAATAATTCCGAATATTTAACATTATAACTTTATTACATGTTTGTGCTGCAACCAAATAGGTCATCGTCAGTGAGAACGCGGGAAAAAAAGAAAACGATCTGACGGCAGTTGCCTTCGCAAAGGCAACGGCCGAGAATGACGCGGGCTCCGAGATCGGCAACGGTGCGTCGCGGGAAGTCATAAAAAAAACTCAAAAATAGCCAGCGAAAATCCAGTATGTTTCAATCCACAAGCCGAGTTTAAAACCGCAGCTATTCGGCCATTTTTCCATGTGCGCTTGCATGCACTTGTCTTTTGCGTTCCCTCGCTGGTGTGCGTGTAGCGGCAGCCTCCCGTGACCTTTGTTAGAGTGTACTCTACCGTCGTTCGGCGTGGCATTTGACTGGATTACCTACGAGAATGTTTCCGTTGTGGCTAGTGGTCATGGCAAGTCGTGGTCGTCATTACGATGCGGCTTTCAAAAGAAAAGTTATCACCGATGCCGAAGCTTTGGGCAACTGCGCTGCTGGTCGGAAGTACGGCGTCCCAGAAAACAACGTGCGTCGTTGGAGAAAAGAGAAGGGGGCCCTCTTTGCCTGCGCTGCGACGCGCAAAGCTTTCCGGGGACCGCGCAAGGGTGTGTTTCCCGAAGTGGAGGCAAGTCTGACTGAATTCGTCAGACAAACCAGGAGCCGTGCCTTGACTGTGACAACGGAAATGCTACAGGTGAAGGCCCGAGAGTTCGCAAAAGATCGCGGCATCTCCGGGTCGCAGTTCAAGGCCAGCCGAGGCTGGGTGCAGAAATACATGAGGAGAGCCGGTTTCTCACTTAGAAGGCGGACTTCTATAACGCAAAAGCTTCCCCGTGACTACGAAGAAAAGCTGCTGTCTTTTCAGCGTTACGTTATCGGACTGCGAAGAGAGCGCAACTTCCTCCTCGGCCAGATCGGGAACGCGGACGAGACCCCGATATTTTTTGACATGCCGTCAGCGCAAACGGTACACACGAAAGGTGACCGCCAAGTGCACATACGTACCGCGGGGTGCGAAAAATCGCGGATCACCGTAATGTTAGCGTGCACCGCCGACGGGCACAAGCTGCCGCCTTACGTGGTGCTGAAGAGGAAAACGATGCCAAAAAATGAAAATTTCCCTAAGGGCGTGCACATCCGCTGCCAAGAAAAAGGCTGGATGACTGAGGCACTCGTCATCGACTGGATTAAAACTGTGTGGTGCCGGCGCCCAGGGGCACTGTTGGCTCGCCAATCAATGCTCGTCCTTGACGCTTTTCGGGGACATCTGACCGAGGGGGTCAAGAAAAAGCTACAGGAAGAAGCCACCGATCTGGTTGTCATCCCCGGTGGCATGACGAGCCAGCTGCAGCCATTGGACGTGTGTCTCAACAAGCCTTTTAAGGACCATGTAAGACGCCTGTACAACGAATGGATGGCCTCCGACGAAACAGCTTTGACACCGTCGGGCCGTTTGAAGCGTGCATCTCCGTCGGTAGTGGCTCGCTGGATAGCCGATGCTTGGGCAGCTATACCCGACGCTATGGTGGCCGCTTCTTTCAAGAAGTGCTGCATCTCCAACTCGCTGGACGGCACTGACGACAGCGAAGTTTGGGAGTGCGCCAGCGACAAGGAAAGCAGTGATGCCTCAGATGATGACAGCTCGTGATTATGTGGCATCACGGCTGAATTTCGCGAACTTCAAAGGTGGGAATTTAAATAAAGTTTCTGGCGGGAGCTCTCGCCTTATATTAGTGTGCAGATTTTTTTTTCCTTTTCTTCGGTCCTTCAACTCCCCCCTCGCCTTATAATCGTGACCGCCTTATATTCGAATAAATACGGTACATGCAGAAGGTGTCGCAGTCGGGCACTCCGGCGTCAAGGAGAGCGTCCCACGACGCCAGGTCTTGGTCACCCGCGGCACCCTCATTGGCGGCAGCACTAATATCTTCGCTGTCACCGCCGCTGTTGACGCCAAATGAGGCATGCCAGAAGCAGTTGGCGATCAAGCTTGCTGTTACAGACATCCAAGCAGCCTGTAGCATCTCGATCGCCATGTAGAGGTCGATTGTCGTCTCGCGCGTCATGCTTTTACACGCTTGCGGTATCATGCTCAACGCTACGCCGAAATCTTGGGCAACTTTTTTCTTCTTGACGCCGGACTCAACGGCTTTCAACATAGCCGCCTTCTGCTCGATTGTAATCGTTTTGCGCTTTCGTTTGCCGTGGCAATCGCCGTCGGCCATCTCCTGTCTAGCGGTGGGAACCGAGAGAGACGCTGTTCTGATGCACACGCAGCGAACGACAAGCAACAACAAGGCGCGCGGTCGCCGCGTCGCCGTCCCCGCGTGCGACAGGAGAGCGGGCGGGTCCACGAGTTCAGCGGGAGAGGGGACGCCGGGTCACGTGCGCGGGTGGGTCCACGAGTTTCAGTGGAAAGGGGAGTCAGGCAGACGCGCACCCTCGCGCGTGTTGGCAGGCGGCTCTTCGGGAGCGCGAGACGAGAGTTTTGAATTACCGCATCTGTGATGGGACGTAAACCGTCGCGTGCTATAAGACATTGACTTGCCGGCTACCAAAATGATCAGTAAATGCTCGGTGGGGAAAAAAAAGGTTCGTTATATCCATTGCGAGGAAATTTTAGCTTTGTTAAAACGAGGTTTTAAGGGGAGACTCTGGTCTTCTAAAAAAAGTTTTGTTTATTGTCATATTCAAATGAAATTTTCAGGCAATGTATATTTTAACCTGCTATAAACAGATATGCAATCCATTTTTTCTTAGCTCAAGTAGTTTTTGAGATATTAAATAAATAATGAATGATCAAATTGCCCAATTGTTCTGCAATTTAATCATTGAATATCCTAGAAAACTTGATATGGCCATATTCTAGAGCAATCAAGGATCACAACTAAACCATTACTGTAATTTTAGCTATATTTTTATAAAAGTTATTGCCATCTGTAATGTAATGGTTGGGAACATGAAAATTTTTATCAGTTTTATCAGCATATAAAAAATTTTCTCTTGACCAAGTCCATAATTTAGTAGTGTTATTGTGTATAGGAACTCATAAGCTTTCAATTGCAACAAGAATCATTCAAATCTGATCACAAGATCAAAAGATACTGTGGGCAACAGTATAGCACATAGGCGAAAAACGGATTTTGAGAAAACTCAAAAAGAAGTTTGAAGACTTGGTACAGGTTTCTTCTTGCTACTAAAAAGCAACAGATGGAAGTCCTTTTCGCTCTAGAAGCCACCAGGCACATAATCACTATCATTTTCTTTCACACGCCTCCTCTTCATGGCATTCCTGATGTTTTCTGCTCGGGTATGCTTCTTGTCACATGCCGCTAGCCGCCGCTGGTCCTTTTCTAGACACCTTTCAACATCTGTGCTGCCTTGACTCAAATGCAGCTCCTTCAAAATGGCCTCAGAGGCACGTTTCTTTCCGGCATTGAACCGGGCGACTGCTTCCGCAACAGCAGTTTCGACTGTGAAGAGCGAGGCGTGTTTGGTTTTTGGCACAAGCGACCAGATTACTGAATGGAGGCTCTCATTTGAATTCTGAGTTTTGCCTCGTTGACAGCGCTCCAACAGCTTCCGATCTGAGAGGCGAGTGTACACCGGGAGGAGGGCTTCAGCAATGTATTCAGGGAGGTTGTACCGGTGCTTGGGAGGAGCCTGCTGCCTTGCCACTGCCTTGTTGTGTGCACACCATGATTCTTCGCCCTTTGGGCACCGTGAATGTTGTGGCTTCGTATCTGTGGAAGTCACATGATAGTACGTGGCAAGGACAGCATTCTCCATCTCATCAATGTTTCCCTGGTGTGCCTTGAGTGCCCAGCCGTAATAATTCGTAAGCTTTGTAACAAGCTCAGCAGTGAGCTTGCCTTTGCCACCGAGGCTTGGCCGACCTTCCCCTTTGCTCTTCTGCAAGAGGTTTCTCAGTGCAGCACCCATTCGTTTATGAATGTGATTAACACAATCCTCCTTTTCGATGGGCACAAAGCCATACACTTTCTCCTCCTGAAGGCTGTTGAAAGCGCGGCTATCTCCGTCGCACAACATCGTTGTGTAACGCAGTCCATGTTTTTCAAGGGACCGGCCAAACAGAATTTTGGCAGCCTCCACCTCCATTTGGCCAGGCTTGCTCGAAGAGTTTTTTTGGCACTTATGTCGAGCTCGCCACTCACTGTATCGTGGGTCGCCGTCCTTGGGGCCGATTTCGCAACCCAAACAGAAGTTCGATAGAACTTTGAAGTCCAGCACGTATCCCGAAAAGAGTTCGATCACAGTTCCCACACAAATGTGTGACAGGTGTCCACGAGTGAGCCAAGTCCCGTCAAATGAAACTGCGATATTGCCGGGGTTCCCGAAGTTCAGTTCGGAATAGATGGCCTTCACAGCTGTCGCGCACTCACTCATGACGCCCGCGGATGCATTCACGGCGGCAGGGTTCATCTTTGTTTTTACGTAGTTTTGGTAGGTTTTGTTGTGCATACCGCAACGAGAAACGTTCAGCGCCGAGAAAATGTCGTTTAGCACGGTCTGCCCATTGCCCGTGCTCATAACTGCCCGAGCAGCAAGCACATTCACCTCGAATGGGTTGCAGGTCGCATTCCCCCCTGCTCTCGGCGAGCTCCATCCGGTGCTGACATCTCCACAGACGGCACAGTTCACCACAATTTTAACTGCCACTCCGTACTCACGGTCGCCTCTTGAAACGTTCAAAGGGCCGGAGCAGAATTCGCACTTCGCACACCGAAGCAGTTGGTTCAGCAGCGGTAGGCTTAGCAGCGTAAACTCGGTGCCGCACCCCGCCGCTTCCGGGGAATCTCCGATAGGCGACTGCTTTCGGCGGGTAGCTGACAATGAAGACAGCTTCTGACGTTGCTCTTCTGCGCGATGCTCAATAGCCACTTTCTCAGCTTCTGAGACAAGGAGCGTGTCGACGCACATTGTCCTCGACGTGCCGTTGGCCACAGGCATCGCTTGCGCGGCCGCAGCTTCGGTGGATGTCGTACACCCGCTGGCGCATGTCGCAGAGCTCGTCGCCGTCGATCCACTCGATGCTGCTTTAGGTATCCGAGACCGACGCTTGCGTTTTTTGCCGTAGGCATGAGCCGTCGCGAACTTGCGTCGCCCGCCAGCCATCGTCGCGTCCGAACAATTTTTGACAAGGCGTCTCGCATTGTCGGGCAGACGAAACTCCGGTCGTCCAACCAGAGAGCAGGATTCACCCCACGTGGTACAAACGCGCCAATGCCGTGCGAGTATTTCCTCTTTTTCGGTGGCGTGCAGCTCTATAGTCGCCAGACCTAGAGGTGTTTTCTCGCTAGAAACGGATTGTAGAAGAATTCAGCTCTCGAATGATTCCAAAATGGCCGCGCTGCGGCCAACGGTTACCGCAGACGACGGCATCGAATTTGCCTGTTTTCGGGGGGGCGTTTTCGAGCGAAAGCGATCATGAAGCTCTCTTTAGAGCGCAATAACAAAATAAATACTCGGCGGAACGCGTTAATATCGCAGCAATAGATTCTTTAGGACGTCTAGATTGCGAAAAAAAATATTTCAAAAAGTCGATTTTTTGGCGATTTTTTGTTCTAGAAGACCCGTGTCTCCCCTTAAATACATGGGCATCTATGGGAATTTCAAGGGGAATTACGATTGCTTCGTTATATCCATTAGTTCGTTATATCCCGCTTCGTTATAACGAGCTTCTACTGTAGTTACGTCGCCGTAGAGTGCAGATATCGCGCGTGCGAGCTTAATTCCACCATCAGTGAAGGCAGTGTCCCGCAAATGTAAAGGCTTTGCAATGCGGGCTTTTGCCTTTGCCACGAGCAGGCGGACTTGCATGCTTGGTAGGTTTATGCAGGATAGTTGTCGCGGCTGTTCTCCCGACCGCGAAGCTAAGCTTGTTTTCACACATGCTGCCTTTGGTTGAGCTTGTGAGTGCGTTTTCTTCTGCACCTGATCTCGTGTTGTCTATCTAGGGCAAGCTCGCCGGGGCGGCACGCCAAGTTGCAAATCCGCAGGCTAGGCCTAACGAGCGCTAATAGCGTAACCGCCTCCTCAGTAGCGGCCACGGATGCACGGTTTGGTGCCGAGTCAACGAAAGGCTTTGCAGCGGTTACATGGTGAAACAGCTGGACGAATGGAAACAACTTTCTGATTCTGAAAGCAACGACTCGCGTCAACGAGGGCGTCCACGTGCAATGCTCGATTGGTGGTTCGCGGTCGCCATTGCTTTCAACATAGTGCCTGGGAAATTGAAAGCATGTGGAAATTCAGTTGCTGTTTCACTGGGAAATCTAGAGCATAAACGAGGAATTTGGCAAAATTCCTTTGACACGATGATGCTGTCGACGAATGCAGCATCTTTCTCTGCCTCGGAGAGCAAATCAGCGCTCATTGATGTCCGCGTGTCCTTCTGGTCCTGTGTGAGGGAGTGCGGCGCAAGTCTGGCATTCAGCTTTCGTTTCCCCAAGTTCTCACGCAAAATTCGGTGGCATGTTGTCTTACGAATGTTGAGAGCATCCGATAGCATGTGGACTGTAATGATGCGGTCTTGCTGTACGATCTCCTTGATCCGAGCAACGTTGTTTTCATTCTGTGAGGTTGCAGGGCGACTCTGCCTTGTGTCGTCTTCTAGCGATGTTCTCCCCGAAACGAACCTCTTGTGCCACTCGAAAACTTGCACCCGCGATAATGTCTCGGTGCCGTTGGCGTCACGAAGGAGCTCATACGTCTGTGCGGCTGCCTTGCCAAGCTTCACACAGAATTTTATGTTTACACGCTGTTCGAGGTGGACGTCTATCTCTCCACACTTACTCACAGTAGAATGCGCAGATGACTAATGAAAACGTATATTTCTGCATGTAGTGCCATCTAGCGGCTGCCACAGCAATTAACATAAATAGCTCAGGTTAGCCCGAAAAGATGGCGCTACACATACGCTCCAAGATTTCTTTTGGGGAATCATTTCTAGAGAAGAGAATAAATCGGTCTCGAAACTTTAGGGACAAAGGTTGTATCTTCCCTTAATTACACACGCATGCACGAGTTGTATAATAATGAGCACCAGTATGATCGCTGACGTCTAAAAACTTTACCGGCAATCATGCAGAGCTATCTATGATGTTGCTGCCACGCTGAAAAACATCACAATGCTAGTTGCAGTGATGCTATCGAGGACCTCTGATTTGGAGCACTTTTTGGAATAGCAAAATTTTCCTTTTGGAGCACTTTAGAGCACCAAAAATTTCCATCTTGGAGCACTTTGGAGCAGGTAATTTTACATCTGGAAGCACTCTGGAGCAGCTAATTACACATCCTGGAGTACACTGCAGAAGAAATTTCCATTTACATTCAAGCACCGGAGATATTATTATGGGGCTCTTATGAAGAGCAAGAAATATTTCGATTCACTGCAAATCTCATGGAGGAAGTCATCTCAGAAGCACTCCTTACGTCACACGATAACGCACAAATAAGGGCGTCATGCAGTTAAGTGTTCTAGAATAACCTCTTCAGCGATTATTTTCGACACTAGCAAATAAATTGAATACTGGATCAATAAAATTGTATTTTATGAAATAGCAGTCTAAATGCATCTATGTGGTATCAGCAGGCGTGGTAGACAAACGCCGCGACATACAGCAGTGCCTCAAAGCTAAAGAAGCCCACTGCGCCTAATGCATTCCCGTAAGAAGACTCCAAGGCGAAAGCTAGGTTCTTTCTATTCTCGATTGATTGTATTACTGGGCACAACACGACGTCACTTAGCTAGCGTCAGAAAGCCAACCTCCTCCGACACTTCCTTCCCTCTCTCAGGAGCCGCACTGTGCTGAAGCAAGAGCCTTCTCGCAGTGCTTCCACGCTAGAGCACTGCACGGGCCCGGGCCGGCCCGAAAGCCCGGGCCCGGCCCAGCCCGCGTGCCGGGCCGTCTGAAGCGTTTTCCGGCGGGCCCGGGCTGGGCTCGGGCTTGAAAGTGCGGGCCCGGGCCGGGCCCGGGCTTGAGGCTGCGGGCCGGGCCGGACTCGGACCCGCTCATTAAAAGGCGTAAGTCGGGCTTTCGAGCACACGCGAACGTTATGCACTGCATGGTCTAAGGTATACTGTGCCAAGCTGAAGTGACACGTGCAAAGAGCTGGCTCTTAGTAAAGCTTAGCAATAAAAATAGAAAAACAGTTGAAGTGCTGTTTTTTTTCACCAGTATAGATATAGATTGGCACTGTATATTTTCACTAACGTTTCGTCTGCGGGACCAGACTTTGTCAAAGTAACAAGTACATCGTGGTGGGTTTCATTATAAACACGCCAGATCACGTATCTCTCTCTCTCTCTCTCTCTCTCTCTATATATATATATATATATATATATATATATATATATATATATATATATATGAAAGAAAAACTAGTCACAGTGAAAAACATAACATTTATTCTGAGCTTTCGGCCGGGGACCGGCCTTTATCAAAGAATGCATTCGTACATGGCGTACGGGTTTAAGTACAGATTTTGTCAATACATAGATGTAGACGCACCATCATGATTCGTTGGACTATGACATGGGAGGGGCCAGAACAACAACAACAGCAAACAAATCCCAGGGAGAGAGCGACACGCATACAAGATGACACAGACAGCATTGCACTCTGTGAAGAGTAGAGTATAGGCGGGGTCAGAACATACACAAAATAAATAACAAACAGCGAAACGAACCTACGTGTGTGGTTCGGAACGAGAGGCGGAGGGGAAAAAAAAGAAAAAAATGACAAAGATGCGAACGCACTTACCACGCTAAATGGGAAGACCCATCAACTACGGGACTAAAGGAGAATACGCTCACGGACGCCGGATGTAAACGTGCCGCACGCGTTTCCTTGCTACCTTCAAAAAGCGCGTCAAAAGCAGTTAAGTGTTTGCCCATCCATGCGCCTTTTAGAGAAGGGGGTTCGGTACGGCTTTTGAAGTCGACCGGTCTCCGCGGGCATCTTGCAGTTGCTCGCGGTAATGACCATAGCCCTCCCTCAAAAAGAAGGATACGACTCGCCGGTGAACAAGATTGAGGACAGCTGCTGTTAGGCGCAATGTGTGGGCACATGACATATTTCTTTCAATCAAGAGACATGATAAACATATACATATACATGTACATATCCGTACATGCACACACACATATAGATACATACGGATATACATACACATGCACATACGTACTCATATGAACCAACAACCGATATTCAAGCGAAAAAAAAAGGGGGGGGGGGGTACCGCATTCGTACTTGCAGGAAGGGGGGAACGAGCACGCACGTAATACCCGTAATCACAGTACCAAACTTAATGACATATGTATTTATCAAGAAATGGGTCCAGGCTCGAATAGCACAATGCGCGACGTGTGTAATCACATGTGTACATGCATGCACACCAGGGTAAACGGATGCTTCAAATTCTGCATCCCGAGTACAAAAGTTTCTTGGGAATCGGTCACCTAGTTGCCGGCAGAATCAAATTTTTCGGGTTCGTTGCAGGTCAAGCATGATAGTCAGCCTATGCTTTCATTTATGCCACCAGAGACACTGTTAAATTTGTGGATCAGGTATGATTCACGAGCCTCCCGGTCATAATGGGTTTTGAAATTGGATTGGAGTACCGCCGCGGAAAATGTATGGAAGGGGTGGCCAAGGTTATTAACATGTTTAGATAGAGGAAGGTGCAAACCCGTACGCCATGTACGAATGCATTCTTTGATAAAGGCCGGTCCCCGGCCGAAAGCTCAGAATAAATGTTGTTATGTTTTTCACTGTGACTAGTTTCCTTTCATATAATTAAACCAATAGCCAGGAACATTCTTTCGAAACCTATATATAAATATATATATATATATATATATATATATGCCGGATCACGGTTGTTCCCATGGGAGGAATAAAGATTTTGGTCTTTTATTCGAGGTTGACACATACGGTACATTTCATTTATATTCCTTGGTATTACGTGCCAAAACCACGATATGATTACGAGGCACGCCGTAGTAGCACCGGATTAATTTCGACCACCTTGAGTTCTCTAACGTGCACCTAAAGGTAAGTATATACACGGGTGTTCTTGCATTTCGCCCCCATCAAATTGCGGCCGCCGTGGCCGCGGGAATCGCACCCGTGTCCTAGGACTTAACAGCGAAACAGCTTAAAGGGACACTAAAGGCAAATATTAAGTCGACGTTGATTGTTGAAATAGCGGTCCAGAAACCTTGTAGCGCTGCTTTTGTGCCAAGGAAGTGCTTATTTTGAAATAAAATCACGTTTTTAGTGGTCCGCATCGCGTTAGCGCGCTTCAAATCTCCCGCCTGAAAATACGACTCTCATACGTCACTGCTGCCGTGCCCAACGTTGCCCGCTTTTACTGCGCGGCCGCAGACACTAGTAGCAGCCGAGCGGAAGTAGCGGGACCCACAGTAGCAACAACGGCGCTGCGGCAACGACTTCCTCGGATGGGCACATTCAAAGCCGTCACCAAGTTGCGGTTGGTCTCGTAATCCTCAGTACGAAAGTGCAGAGAGCACACACGCAGAGGTTTTGACTGTTTAGCACACTGGCGCAATGGCATGACACTAAGCCACTTCGAGCGTAAGGTTTCATTCCGCGGCACCCAGTGAAAAGACACACCGGTTTCCTTGCTGCAGCACTGGCGTTGTGCACCATTCGGGCATCCGGCAATATCACACGCATGCGGCATTTTGTCGAACTTTCTGTCAGAGCGACTTTCACGAGCGCGCAAAACACGCACGGCAGTACGCGATCCCGAAACTACCACTGAGACGGGCGAGGCACAGTTCGGCGAAAACGGAACCTTTGAACCACGCGCGCCGTTCCCCATGGCAACGCCACGGAGGTTTTGTTTTCCATGAATCAAGCGGAAACGAACAAACAGCATTTTATTACGTCTTTTGATGCTGGGAATGTTCTTTTTTTACTGCTACTAGTTTGATTACTAGTTTTTTATTGTAGGCCGACTTCCCTACGTCATCGGGATCACTTCGAAAATGTCCCACTCGTGGCGCTCATCATGTGATACATTTAGCTTAATTTCTCGGTAAGTAGGGCACTGCTGTTGATAATATTGCCGTTTTAGAAGTTGTCATACATTGGGCTTTCACTCTGACATAAATTGTTATTTGCCTTTAGTGTCCCTTTAAGCGCTGAGCTACCACCGCGGGCAAAGCAACATTTCGATGCATGTACACACCGATTTTTCCGTCTGATCGCCCGCTAAAGCGCATGGCATCATTAATAATAATCATCAACAACTAATGTCCTCTAGCGGGCCCGGGTCGGACCTGGTCATGAACAAGCGCGCCCTGGATTAGTTTAGTAATGAACGCCGGGCCCAGGCCGGGCCCGGGCGTGGAACGACGGGCCCGGGCCGGGTTCGGGCTGGGTACGGTCAAGTATGCCCGGGCCGGGCCGGGCCCGGGCTTGGAACTACGGGTCCGGGCCGGGCTCGGGCTGGGTTCGGCCCGTGCAGTGCTCTATTCCACGCTATCATTTGCGTATGCGCCAGGTTTCCTGGAAGATGGAGATCTGCTTCAAGTCGAGCTTCCGGAAAGTGTCCGAGAGTGCGTTCAACGGGGGAGGCGTATTACACAACTTTGTTTTCCTTTTACAGCGAAGCTGTATAGACCTTTTCACAGGAGACAAAAACCCCCATGCCGGGCTGCACGCGGGAGTACAAAAGCTGGCGTCATAGCCTTGGCAGTGCATTTTTCGGGGGTCATGCCTATTTAGCGCAGTCCAGAGAGGTTTATGGCGGCGCCCAGGCAACCGTCTGTGAAAAGGTCTATATGGCTAGGAAATTCCGCTAGTACACCGAAAACCCCCTGGTGCCCTTTAAGGAGCAGTGCAAAAAATAATGACTATTGTACGTTAACAGCCTAGCTGTCAACAACCTAGCTTTACATACTAAACTGGCCTCCACCATGTTACCTCTGTGCTGCACGCTAAACAGCTTCGTTAATCATCCCCCTTACAGAGTAGAATGGCTCATTTTTTTTTTCTTTTTATGGCGATAGCAATTATATGGACACTCCCAATGGGTTTTTGCCGTCACCGTCACTTTCCGTACAAAGTCCAGATTGAAAACATCACCCCGCGCATTGTACGCTCTACCAGCGAGTAAAATCTCGCGAGCGCTGGCGACGAACGCAGCTGAAGCAGATATGAAACGAGCCGGCCATCTGCATTGCACAGAGAGCGCATGTGATAACATCGCCCCACGCGCAAGGCCTGCTGTTAATTGCTTATCAAGCAGAGAGGAAACGCCCCGCCAGTCTTTTGTAAGGAGCATGAATGGACAACAGGGGAAGGGAGAGCGGGGGGAGTTGCATGCATTGATCGAAGGATGCAGTCGGCCCGCTGTCTCGAGGCATCAGGAGATGGCTCGTAATAAACTTGCTGCGCTCTCAACGCTTACTTCGCGTTTAGAGAACTGACAGCACAAAAACCGCTTCGGTCCCTCGAGCGGCCCTATTCCTTTAAACCAGCGTTTTCTTGACTTATGCGAGATCGGATCCAAAAGAGTTAGCCGCTAGCCTTACTTCGAATAAAAATGCAATTTGTTGGTATCACATTCATTGCTTTGCCCTTAGGCGAAACTTGCTTTTTTTTAACCGTCAGCTATTGACCCTACACAACAGAAGCTTGCACAACAGAAGCTGCATCGGAACCGTGCATGGCATCGTGGCATACTCAAGATGCAAGCGCGAGCACTGTTTATTCAGCGGAATAATTCTTTGTCCGTGGTTGTGACTTTGGCGGCTCCTTCAAGATCACGCTGCACGTTTTGACACGCCGGCAGTGAGATTTCCGGTGACAGACGCCCACAAACCCGAGACTCTGGCGCCATAGCAGTGATGCTACCGAGGACTTCTGATTTGGAGCAATTTTTGGAGCAGCAAAATTTCCGTTTTGGAGCACTTTGTAGCAGCAAAATTTTCATCTTGGAGCACTTTGGAGCAGATAATTTTGCATCTGGGAGCACTCTGGAGCAGCGAATTTTATATCCTGGAGTGCACTACAGAAGCATATTGCAATAACATTCAAGCACCGGAATATTACTATGGCGCTCTTATGAAGGCTAGAAATATTTCGATTCATTGCAAATCTCATGGAAAAAATCATCTCTGGAGAACTACATACTTCACTCGCTAATGAAAAAATAAGGGCTCATGCAGTTGAGTGTTCTGAATTAACCTCTTCGGCGATTATTTTCGACACTAGCAAATAAACAGAATACCAGATCAATAAAATTGCGCTTTATGAAATAACACTCTGAATAAATCTATGTGGTTATCAGCAGACATTGTAGACAAACGCCGTGATGTACAGCAGTGCCTCAATGCCAAAGAGCCACATTGTCCCTAATGAATTCCCCTAAGAAAACTCCTAGGCGAAAGCCAGGTTCAGTTTCTTCCCGATCGACGGGAAGAAACTGAACCTGGCTCTCCTCCCTCTCTGCAAGCTTTATTTTGCACCTCACCTGGTTTTGCGCTAGCTCCATGATCGGCGGACCGATTATGGAAGCAGTGTAAAGCAACGATGTCATGCGATGGCGTCATCACGTGACATCACGATATATGACGCCGTGATGACGTCACAAGTTTTGACGATCTATGACGTGATCATGACGCCATCACATGATGATTATTTTTTGCATCAATCGACTGACGCCGCCGACGGTCAATTTTCGTGTTTGATAAAGCATCTGAGGCTTTCGCATTAATATTGCGTATTGAACGTTAACAACCTGGCCTTACATACCAAACTGTCCTCCACCATGTCACCTCTTTGCCATGCGCGAAACAGCTTCGCTTATCATCCACTTCACAGAGTGAAATGGCTCCTCAACTTTTTTAAAATGTTTGTTGTGATAACAATTATACGGACACTCTCCTCGGATTTTTGCCGTCGCCATTGCCGTAAATTTCTGTATAAAGACCAAATTAATAACATCACCACGTGCATTCTAGCCGCGGGTAAAACCTCGCGAGCGCTGGCGACGAACGCGGCTGAAGCGGAGATTAAACTAGCCGGCCATTTGTCTCCGTCGCACGGACAGCGCATGAGATAACATCTTCCCGCGTGCGGGCCTGCCGTCGATTGCTCATCAAACAGAGAGGAAACGCCCTGCCCGTCTTTCGTAAGGTGCATGAAAGGACGCCAGGGGAGCGGAAGGGGGAAGGGAGGGGGAGGGGACCGCATCGTTCGAAGGGCGCAGTCGCTTGCGCGCGCGCTATATCGAGGCATCAGGAGGCGGCTCGTAAACTTGCTGCGCTCTCAACGCTTACTTCGTGTTTAGAGAACTCAGAGCAAGAAAACGCTTCAGTTGCTGGAGCGGCCATAGTCCCTTAAAGGGACACTAAAGAGCAAAACGATTTTTCTCGCATTAGTAGTTTTCCACGATACCAAAAACACCACGCTTGCTGCGAGAAGACGCTTAATAATCGAGAAAACGCGCAAAAAGAAAATACAGGTGGCGACGCCACCTTGGAATTCCCGCACCATTTTCCGTGACATCACATATTTTTGACGGTGCCTGCTTGGGCCTACGTAATTCCTAATCGTTTAAATCGAAGTACATTGTTCTCTTAGGGGGCCAGAGACTTGACATAACGAGTTTGTGGAAATTTCATCGAGCCAGTAGCGCCAAAATACGTTAAATGCTCTTTGAAACCTTTTACGTAACGAATTAAAGTTCAGCGCGAAATTTAAAAACGAAACTTTGAACTGGTTTTCTCCTCTAATAATAAACCTATGGTGTTGAAATAAACTACACAAGAGTTCTCTGAGCACACTTTATCAATATAAACCAATTCATTGTTTCTCTTTAGTGTCCCTTTAAACCAGTGTTTTGTTGAGTTATGCGAGATCGGATCCAAAAAAGTTAGCTGCTAGCCTTACTTCGTTTAACAACACAATTTGTTGGTATCGCATTCATTGCTTCGCCCTTAAGCGAAACTGAGTTCTTTTAACCGTCAGCTATTGACCCCCGAAAGCGAGGGGCGGACGTGTAACATGGGGTAGCCGCTTCACTGTGGGCCATCAGCGACGGGCCCGCTACTGACAGCTGCGCATTTGCGGCTGCTCCGACCAAGAGATATGCTTTTATTCATGAGATGTCATTTTTAAAATGCAAGCAAAAAATTCGAATTGGAACCCTAGCACGTGAGCTCGAAAGGGCAGGGCCTTTTAGGGGGTATTTACCGCAGAGTGATTACAAACTCTGACGTGCTGGTATAAGAAATTACGAAAAAGCTCTTCCGAATGAAGATCTATGGATAAAGTACATCTGAGGAAAAGTGTGAACGCGTTTCCACCGTTCGCGTGCTCTTCCATAGATACGAAGCAAGGAAAATTCGATATTGTTCCATCTATCTACTGCTAGCGATCCCAGATTTCATTCCGCGATGTCCAGAAACAGAAGATGACAGACATTTTAGCAGCACACATGTAGTTATTACTGAACATTGCTTTCCTTACGTGCCGTGCGACGCTTGAAACGAGCTATCAGCAGCGTTTCTAGAACAGACGACGTCCGCCGATGAATCGCCGTCGCACTTCCTCGCTACCGATAGGCCTATACGTCACGAGCCTCTGCGGAGAGCGCGTTTTGCTGTCGAGCCGACTTGCAGAACAGAAGCTACGTCGGCACCATGCATGGCATCGTGGCTTACTCGAGACGCACGCGTGAGCGCTATTTATTCAGCGGAATAATTCTTGGTCCATGGTTGCGACTTTGGCAGCCCCAAGATCAAGCTGCACATGTTCTGACGCGCCGGCCGTGCGAATGCCGGTGATAGACGCCCCCAAATCCAAGACTTTGGCGCAGTTTGGCGCAATTTTCGTCGATATTATCAGGATGGCGCAGTAAATACAATTTGGCGCAGGAGTGGAATCACTGGCCATAGGCATGCGCAGAGTTCCTTTACGGGGGAGCAAAGGTTAATCGCGGCAACCCCTCTCCCTATTAAGCCAATGTATGGGGCAGACTCTGCACCCCCCTCTTCTTAGGTGACTGGGGGAGGGGGGCACCCCCTGCCCCCTCTGCGCATTCTTAAGTCTGGCGCAGTTTGGCACAATTTCCATCGATATTATCAGGATGGCACAGTAAATCAAATTTGGCGCAGTTGGCGCAAAAGTGGAATCACTGTAGTTGGTATGTTGCCCTGAGTCACATTTATGAAAACCTTCTGAAAATTCAAACAAAATCCCGAGGTCCCTTCGAGTTATATTATCGAGAGTCCACTGTAAATTACAGCAGCACTCTTCACATTGGGTAGTGACACCTGGCACTGACCACAAGTTCTCTTGGATGTAGCTTCCAGGGCAGCACGGGATGGTTTTTGCCATCCCACATAATCTTGAAAGCCACATTTTCGAGCAGTGTCAGAGTAGTTCTACCATTCGTAGCATGGATGTAGCAGCTTTAATGAAATGTAGCAGATCAGAGCAATAGTAGTAGCATTCTCACAACTGTAAATTTCAGATTTATTGAAGGCTAATTGTACTCATCTCTCCTCTTCCTTTTTTTTTTCTAATCATCAACATATAGGATATCATAGTTTTATTCTTGAAATCTTGTAACAATACATTCAGGCGCATTTGAACACGAAAAAGTTGGGTGCACGTTAGATTCGAGTAAATACGGTACTATTTGAAGACAGTGCTTTTTCTTGTCATTTTTCCCCTATTCTAAGTCAGTGTTTTCGAAGAACATATTTCGATGTACTGTCGGCCGCAAAAGATTGCAGGATCTGCAGCACGTGGCGTAGCAACGGAAAACTGCATTGCTGTGCCACCTACCAACACACGGCGTGGTGTTGAGGCTATCGGCCACAGCCTCTGCGATTGCCTTAAAAACCGAAACATAGGTTAGACCGGAATATAGGTCGAACCCCTCACTTCTAACCACTGAAAATCGAAAAAAAAAAGAAAGTACATGGAATAACCAAAGTATCAGAAGGCGCGTGCCTTTACCGTGTAACAAACGCAATTTCAAATTGTGCACAGTGAAAATGCCATTTATTTACATGTAAGTTCCACGTGGCAGAAAGCCAGAAGATGGGCTCAAGCATTATCTTCGTAAAACGTCACAACCGCCTTGACAGCATTAATTTGGAGGCACTTTGAGGTCACCGGTAGCAATCACGACAAGAACGCGTCCCGGCTGAACTGTGCAGCCTTCGTTTCCACCTCTAGATACACTGCAGTCTGGTACCAAAACAGTGATCTGATCGCTGCGTGTCGTCGTGTGATCCTTCAGCATGAATGCTTCTGTGGTGAACTCGATCTGCCCGCTGATCATAGCCATACGTACTGCCTGTGCCGCTGTAACCAGAGCTGCCGGCATCGCAGGAAGCAACAAAGAAACAGTATCCGGCGAGATTGGAAGAGCGAGAACACCTGTGCAAAGATAAACAACTATTGTTTGTGACTCACCACTCCCACTAGCGCTCAAGTGCACTAGTATCCCAGCACACCTTTCACACACTTCAGACCAGATTTCTTCGTGCCTTCCCGAACTCGATCACTGTGTTCTTGAATGCTACGGTGAACTATCCTCGGCCACCGGTCGAGAACAAGAAAGAAAGCACCTCGGAGCCCAAATAGATTCACAAGACAACAACAAAAACGCAAAATTAAATCGCCCACGGCACACGGCTAGTGGTAAACAAAGCGCTGCCGATGATTGCGATGGCGATGGAGGCGTTTGACCTCAGTTGCCCATTGTGGCCAGACTTCAGTCTTTCTGCCAATGACCGGTATATACACTCAAACCTCGATATAACGAACATGGATATAACGAATTATCGGTTATAACGAAGTAAATGAAGAATAGTCTTGTCATAGCTACAGTGATACAAATAAACGTTTATAACGAATTTTCGGATATAGCGAAGTTATTTTCGTGGCAGATGTGACTTTGTTATAATGAGGTTTGAGTGTAAGACGGGGGTCGACTTTTTAGGGCTGTTTTTTGAAAGAAAATTCGACCTATATTCCGGTTTTTACGGTAGTTCCGGCAACGGTGCGTTGCCACAAACCCCCCCAAACTTTTGCAGCAGACAGTACTTAGCATGATAACATGTCATTTTTGGGGGGCACTTCTGATAACCCTTTGCGACACGGCGTCCTCGTTTGGGGACGCGAACTTCGGAGGCGCGTCCCACGCCGCGTGTTTCTTTAAATGGCCTGAAATTCAGTGTGCACATTCGTGCACGTTTCCTGATTGGACTACTAGCGGTCATTTAACTTCATTGTCCTGCGTATTGCTGCAGAGGATCACTTTGCTGGAGACACTACCGTGTTAGACGATCGTTCGACGTGCCGTGTTCCAGGACCAACGTCAACAGTATTTTTTTTCTCTGCTCGAAACGAATACAACCAAGAAAGAAGATGTGCATGCTTTTCGGGTCTAATAGTTGATTCTTTTTGCGCAAGTATTGAATCTGACTGATGGCAGAATAATTAGATATTTAGTTACATGCTAATTAACATTTGTTACTGAAACTCACACAAAACAACATATTCCTTCGTTTTCTTCCTTGGAATGTAATAATGAGTACCTTCGAATCATACCATGCGAATTTGACGCATTTGCAGAGAGTGCATCATAATGCGTGTCTGAAGGGGATAAGCCAAATTCCTGATAAGCCGAACAAATTTTCGCAGTCCCTTCGAGTTCATTTACTGTAGTTTCATTTTCTCTTAGAGCATCAAGCGCATCAGAAACATGCCGGAAGTTTTTGAGTATGAAGAGCAATTCTAATGTACCCCATACATTTATCAAACCCGGTGGCTGAATAGTGGTTGATGGACAATCTGTTGCTGAGCGTTTCAATGGCGAAAAATTAATCAGGATGTGCGTGTGGTAGCAGAATGAGTGTCTTGGATGAAGACACAGGTGGTATGATACAGGCGCACCGCTCTGCTAGTCACGAACCAACGAGAATTTTGCCAAAGGAATTTTGCAGCAATCCTAGGCAAGCGACTTTCCTTTATGAGATAGCACTTTCAAATGCTTTGATGTTGCATAATTAGACTTGACTGTGCATTTATATCAGGAGCCTCAAAGAAGCGGCCCGCGGACCTCTTGCGAGCGGCCTGCCCCGGCCAGCACATGACTGTCTTCGTCCCATACTTTTTTTATGTTCTGAATAAGTATGTTCATGAGCTACACAGGCATGAATCGACTCACCGTGAGGCACCCCCAGTGGTCAACATGTGTTAAAAGGTAAAAGGTAACTGTGGAACGCCGACTCTATATTTCAGAATCAACGCCCCGATTTTAGTCATACTGGAGATCAGTATGTCGTTGGAATCCTGGCGCCAAATCTCCTTCAGGAGTGGCCCATATGAGGCACGGGAAAGGTCTTCTTTCAAATGGCAACGTTAGCTGACATTTCGTACAAACTACGCCCCTCCCCTCCCACCTTCACCGTGGCTGCGGCCCGCCAGCTGAAGCGAGTTTGTGACCCCTGATCTATATAATGACTGCTTTCATCTATCATCACCCAAGCTTTCAAGTTGTGAAACTTACCACCTTGTGTGGTGCTGGTGGGTGCTTTTTCGGTTCGATTTTCTGCAACAATACTCGACTGTGAACCAGTTGCTGCACTGCCACTTGTCACCAACTGCGTTGGTGTCATGGTGCTGATGGTTGATGTAACCGCTGCAGCTCCCATTGGCAGAGTGGACACTAAAAGAAAATCAGCAAATTATGTGCAAGCAATGTTGGGTCATGCAAGTCAAAATCAAGTTGGACAGCTGCTATATAACAAATGCTGCATAAATTACTCTTCCAGCCATACAAATGGCTCGTTCATAATAAAATTTTGCACAAAGCTGTAGGACATGTTGCAAAAAGCTTAATAAAGCAAAAACTCATTATTTCACATCTTATTCATTTTTTTAAAGTCAAGCTGTGGCATCGTCCAGCCAAGCTCCATGGAATGCTGTGCATTAAAAAGCTCGACACGAATGATGGACCAACTCGCCCAAACCAAGGTATTGTTTTAAAAAGCTCATTCATTTGCACACAAATGGGGTCCCCCACATATAATTCAAACTGCACACCGCCGTGGCTGGCATGCATTACCGATCGCTTTACCACTCTCATAACTGTCAACTCTCCAGATTTCCCCACAAGGCTCCTGCAGTCTCGCCAACCCTCCGAATTGTACAAGCACGGCCATAAGTCTCCCAAAAATAGCCCTAACCCCACTGCGATAAAAAAATATAATAACAAAGGTCAGCTGTTCTAAAGTTATCTCGCCTTCAGGAATCTCAACAGCTTTTCAAAGGGGCCGAGGGTCCCTCCCCTATCCCGACCAACATAAACAGAGCAAAGAGGGCGCTTCTTGCTCTGCCTTCATTCAAAGTACTCCTGCTGTCAGGTTTGTGTGCAGCCTTTGCGAGGAGGCCTACTCAAGGAGGCCTACGCGCAGCCAGGTTTGCGAGGAGGCCTACTCAAATAGTTCCTCCCCCCACCCCCTGTCCAACTGCCCCTAGTTTTATAAACAGGGATAAATAACGTTCATTCATTCATAGAACGGTTCTGATGGGGAGACGTGGGTCTTGAAAAGTGCGCTTTTAATAGTTGGGTGAACGGAATGAAATTTAATACACAAATCTCTGAGTAGATTTTTAATAGCTGCATTAGAACAAAAGATATGCTGGTTCTACAACGTTTCCTAGCACAATTTTTACGGGGATTTTTGGCAACTTCTTTTCGTCAAACACAAAAGCAAAGTATGCGGCAAGAATGCCAGAAAGCTGGTCTAGCCAATGATGCTATTTATTTTCTTATAATGTTGTTTACCAAAGGATAATTCTCGATAATCATAAAGTGTATGAAGCAAAAACTTTTCACTCATATTTGCACCCGTTTATTTTGCAATCGAAGTTTGATGAAAACAATCAAATTAGCATCACCGGCTAGACGAGCTCTCTGGCAGTCTTGCCATATATTTTGTTTTTCTGTTTGACAAAGCAAAGGTGCAAAAAAGTACTGTAAGAAATATGCAATCAGAAATTGCATATCTTTTCTTCTAATGCAGATAATAAAAATCTACACGAATATTTGGAATCTGCAGAAAAAACTGCATAAGTGTATTAAATTTCATTCAGTTAACCCCACTAATAAAAAAATTTTTTTCAAGACCCACGTCTCCCCGACTTCCTACTGCTCGGAAAAACTTTTTGCACTGTGGTCAAAACGAGAAGATTTTTTGGAATGTGCTGCCACGCTTCGGGAATACGTGGAATTTTTTTAATGCGCCGATATTTCTAGATCTTTTTTTTTTTTTTTTGCTTTCCAAAGCGGCGCGGCGGCTTTCAGTTGCGCATCAGAACACGCACACGCGGTCCGGCTGGTTTCGGTTTTGTCCTTCGGGTGGTTTTCGCTTCTTACGCCCGCAAAGCTGATGGCTGTTTCGTTTCTTATCTCTCAAAGGGTGACCGCTTGTTACTCTCTCGTTTATTGCTCCCCGGGTGCAATTACATCTGTTTCTGTGTGGCGCTAAATTACACAAACGACGACGCCGTGACTGCGTTTCCTGTTTTGGGGTCTAGGAAAAACTAACTACGTTTTGTTGGCGATAAGACGAAGGTCACTCGTTTTGCTTTCCGGACGGGCGCACAACCATAGAGTTTTCTTCCGTGCGCTGACGCAGTTCGCTTACACTATGGAAGCGCGCGCCAGTTGCTCTGCTGCCGGTGAGTCGAGCAGCGATTCTTCCGATGCGGACTATTCCCCAAGTGCTGAATCAGATTCTGATTCATTGGATTTCAGTTTGTCAGATGAGGATTTTTTGACGAGTTCAGACTCCGATGACGATCAAGGAGCGACATCCATTCATCCATTGAAGGAGCGACATTATCATTCACCTTATCACCAACGAAGCGGAAGTGCTTTTTGCGAGGCCCCAAAACAGAAAACGCAACCCCAGCGGCATCATTTGTCAGTCAACGCATCCACGAAAATGGGCATAATCGCTTACCAGGGAGCAATAAACGAGCTAGTAACAAATCTGTCACCTTTTGAAACATTCTAAACCTGAATGTTATCAGTTTTGAGGGAGCAATAAGTGGGAACCGGCCGAAGGATGAAACCGAAACTAGCCGGCGCACCACTGTAATAGAGCATAAAAAAGAAACAGAGGCATCGGCGCTAGAAAAAAATTCCACATACAGTCAACGTCCGATTTTTTGGACTCCCTAGGGACCGCAAAATCGTCCGAAAAATCGGGCAGTCCGAAAAAACGAATTCTTGCTTTCTTATTTTGCTCAAGCGGTCAAATCGCCACAGCCATGTACAAAGTAGCTTTAATTAATGCCTCCAAGTACAATTATCAGGCATTTTGGTGTGTGCCCAGGCTCTCGCAAATACATTCGGTACCTGTCGCGAACCGTGCCTAACTGCGTGCCAGCCGCCACTTGCAAGTTTGTATCTCGTGATGAGCACCGCTGATACCAGCAAAGTGCGGGATAGATTACGGCTCTTTTGCATGGAGCGTTTGGAAACGATGACGCGGAACACAAAGACTGTAGCGGGAGAGCGGACGACTCGTCCGGCTTTCCTCTATGCATGTGCACACATAAACGATGCGTACACACATCACCGAATCTCCGCCGATACACAGCATTTGCTGCCATGCGAAGCCGATCGTTTCTAGTTGTGTGCAGCACATTGCCAACTAAGCTGACGCCATCACAATACTGTTGTTGCATCATACGCAAGCATTTATCATGAAAGGGTTCGCGATGCGCACTTTGTTCCTGACCGCACACGGGCGCGGCAATGGCGAGCTGGTTTCGGCCGTTGAAGGCAACGCGTCAAAGAGGCAGCATGAATGGCGGCGTGATGCGTTTGGGTTCTCTCCTATTAAATGCGTGCAGTATGCATACAACTGCGCTAGGCCACATGCACTACCGGGCAGTTAATTGAAGATGCTTATCGTAAGGGTTGTCAGCGATTAAGCCATACAGGCACGTTTGCCAGCTGCCGTGATCCCGCCTCCGTGCATTTCCGCTACTTATCCGTAAAGACATCGCCGCACGGCGCGGTGATAGCGGCCCCTTTGAATTTCTGGTCTGCTTCACCCCATAACGCCTCGGCATTGCAGCAAAGCTGACTTTCGGACTCTGCTACTGTCACAAACAGATCGACTCGCGAAAGCGCTGGTTCGAACCTACGAGATGACAGACGTGGGGGCTTCAAATAATGCCTTTCAGACCTCGAATTTGGGCAGAAAGTCCGAAAAATCGGGCGCGGTAGAGTTTCAGCATCCGAAATTTCGGACGTTCTGATACATTGACGTCTATGGGGCTGGTGACGGTGCTGCGAAAGTGTCCAAAGTTTCAAGCATGTCCGGAAAATCGGGTGTCCGAAAAATCAGCAGTTGCCTGTATTCCCGAAGTGTGGCAGCACATGCCAAGCAAGAGAAATGATCAAAAAAGGCACATATTTTAAACTACAGGCAATGACGTACATGTACGGCGTAAACCCTCAAAGGGTAACAGCAACTGCCATCCTGACCACCCTTCTTTTCTCCCTTTCTTTTTTTTACATTCTTTCTGTTCAATCCAGTCATCACGATACAACCTTCATGGCACTCGAATGTCTTCATAAGTCACTATATATTACTAAGAAAAGTTATCAGTACCAAGGTGACCAAAGGAAAGACAGAAGCAGCACTTACCTGGCACAGCATTATTAGCAAGACTCACACCAGGAGCAACCCCTGCAGCAGCTGCCATGCTCTCAATCTGCTCCTGACTTAGCACTTTGATACCAGGTCCCTCTGGTTTATTCCAAGCAGACTCCCGAGTGCGGGCGTTATAGTAGTATGCCTGCACAAATTGAGCCATTCCAGTTCATGCTTAATAAAACAACACAGGCATCATCACAGGCATCAAACAACACGGCATCATGCGACAGAACACAGACACAAGCAGAACAAGCAGGGCACCTGGCGGACCATTGCCGCAGGTGTGGTTGTGCACCACAGAATCAGAGAAGCAGTTTTTTAAAAAGAGCGAGCAACAAATTGGAGAGAGAAATAATAGAGGCGTTTCTTATCAACAAAGCTGGCGATCAATGTGTTAGCGAACCTTCCTTATTTCTCTCCAAAGACGAGATGGCCTTTTTGGAAGGCCATGTATGAACAACCTTTTAAGTTTTAATTAGACAGGGCTGGGTTTCTTCTGGTGATCATCTTCTGTATGACAGAGCACTCTCGGTTTTGCGGTTGTTAGGGGTTCATCGTCTTTTCCAGCTGCCACGTTTTTAGTCGTTGTAACATCTTGCTTTCTGTGCTGATAGGGAAGAGCATGCGCAACACAGTGTTTTAAAGAGATGTGTGCATTTACATGTTAAACTGTGATAATGTGTCTTTAAGCGTGCTTCGACAGTTGCCATGCGCATCTGTATAATCTGTGGGTGCTGTTCCGGTTGTTAACTGTGCATTGATTCAGGTTTTGTTATGAGATAGCGTTCATGATTGGTGATATTACTGGTTTCGTGAGGGGGGGCATGTTGTCGGTAGTGACATGTGACACTATAAAGAAGGCACTTTCATCAAATAAATCTCAGTTGGTAGTCAGCACTCGTCCTGTGGTTTTTGTGTCTTTATCCCGTCCTTCGTGCTATTATATTTTGCAAATGTCGCACCAACTTGCCCAGACAAAGACTCTAGCAAGTGCTTAAAGACCCTTTTAACAGTTATAACTTATAGCCCAGCAAGTGTTTGAAAACACATTTCAAACATCAAGAGGGGTGGAAGTGACAGAATGTGTCCACGAGGAGGCAGGGAGCAGCTAAATTACCATTTCCAGTGATGCTACCTAGGACTTCTGATTTGGAGCAATTTCTTGAGCAGCAAAATTTCCGTTTTGGAGCACTTTGGAGCAGCAAAATTTTCATCTTGGAGCCCTTTGGAGCAGATAATTTTGCATCTGGGAGCACTCTGGAGCAGCGAATTTTACATCCTGGAGTGCACTACAGAAGCATATTGCATTAACATTCAAGCACCTGAATATTATTATGGGGCTCTTATGAAGCCTAGAAATATTTCGATTCATTGCAAATCTCATGGAAAAAATTATCTCAGGAGCATAGGCGTGCGCACAGGGGGGCAGGGGGGCGGCCGCCCCCCCTAATCACCTAAGAGGGGGGGCGCAAAATCTGCCCCGTACATTGACCTTTCTAGTCACCTAAGAGGGGGGGGGGGGGGCGCAAAATCTGCCCCATACATTGACTTAGTAGGGTGGGGGTGGGGGGGCGCTGCGATGACCCCCCCCCCCTGATGGGGAACCCTGCGCACGCCTATGCTCAGGAGAACTGCGTATTTCACTCGCTAATGCAAAAATAAGGGCTCATGCAGTTGAGTGTTCTAGATTAACCTCTTCGGCGATTATTTTCGACACTAGCAAATAAACAGAATACCGGGTCAAGAAAATTGTACTTCATGAAATAACACTCTAAATACACCTATGTGGTTATCGGCAGACATGATAGACAAACATCGTGATGTACAGCAGTGCCTCAATGCCAAAGAGCCGCACTGTTCCTGATGCATTCCCCTAAGACAACTCCAAGGCGAAAGCCAGGTTCTTCTCGATCGATGGGTAGATCCTATCCCTCCCTCTCTGCAAGCTTTCTGCACCTCACCTGGTTTTGCACTAGCTCCATGATCGGCGCACCGATCACGGAAGCAGTGTAAAGTGACGATGTCATGTGATGGCGTCATCACGTGACATCACGATATATGACGCCATGATGACGTCACAAGTTTTGACGATCTATGACATGATGATGACGCCATCACATGATGATTATTTTTAGCATCAATCGATTGACGCCGCCGATGGTCAATTTTCGTGTTTGATAAAGCATCTAAGGCTTTCGCATTAATATTGCGTATTGAACGTTAACAGCCTGGCCTTACATACCAAACTGTACTCCACCATGTCACCTCTGTGCCATGCGCGAAACAGCTTCGCTTATCATCCACTTCACAGAGTGAAATGGCTCCTCAACTTTTTTAAAATTTTTATTGTGATAGCAATTATATGGACACTCTCGGCGGACTTTTGCTGTCGCCGTTGCCATAATTTCCGTATAAAGTCCAAATTAATAACATCACCACGCGCATTCTAGCCACAGGTAAAAGCTCGCGAGCGCTGGCGACGAACGCGGCTGAAGCGGAGATTAAACTAGCCTGCCGTCTGTCTCCGTCGCACGGACAGCGCATGAGATACCATCTTCCCGCGTGCGGGCCTGCCGTCAATTGCTTATCAAACAGAGACGAAACGCCCCCGCCCGTCTTTCGTAAGGAGCATGAAGGGACGCCAGGGGAGAAAAGGGGGGGGGGGAACGCATCGTTCTAAGGGCGCAGTCGCTTGCGCGCGCCCTATCTCGAAGCATCAGGAGACGACTCGTAAACTTGCTGTGCGCGTTTAGAGAACTCAGAGCAAGAAAACGCTTCGGTTCCAGGAGCGGCCATATTCCCTTAAACCAGCGTTTTGTTGCGTTACGCGAGATCGGATCCAAAAGAGTTAACTGCTAGCCTTACTTCGTTTAACAATACAATTTTTTGGTATCGCATTCATTGCTTCGCCCTTGACTTTTTTTTAATTGTTAGCTATTGACCCCTGAAAGCGGGGGGCCGACGTGTAACATGGCGTAGCCACTTCACTGTGGGCCGTCAGCGACGAGCCCACTACTGACAGCTGCGTATTTGCGGCTGCTCCGACCAGGAGATATGCTTTTACTAATGAGATGACATTTTTAAAAAAGCAAGCAAAAAATTCGAATTGGAACCCTAGCACGTGAGCTCGAAAGGGCAGGGCCTTTTAGGGGGTATTTACCGAAGAGTGATTACAAACTCGGACGTGCTTGCGGAAGGAATTACGAAAAAGCTCTTCTGGATGAAGATCCATGGAAAAAGTATATCTGAGGAAAAGTGTCAACGCGTTTCCACCGTTCGCGTGCTCTTCCATAAACATGAAGCAAGGAAAATTCGATATTATCCCATCTATCTACTGCGAGCGATGCCAGCTTTCATTCCGCGATGTCCGGAAACAGAAGTGACAGACATTTTAGCGGCACGCATGTAGTTATTACTGAACATTGCTTTCCTTACGTGCCGTGCGACGCCTGAAACGAGCTATCAGCAGCGTTTCTGGAACAGACGACGTCCGCTGATGAATCGCCGTCGCACTTTCTCGCTACCGATAGGCCTAGACGTCACGAGCCTCTGTGGAGAGCGCGTTTTGCTGTCGAGCCGACTTGCAGAACAGATGCTGCGTCGGCACCGTGCATGGCATCGTGGCTTACTCGGAACGCACGCACGAGCGCTATTTATTCAGCGGAATAATTCTTGGTCCATGGTTGCGACTTTATTGGCAGCCCCAAGATCGAGCTGCACATGCTCTGACGCGGCGGCGGTGCGATTGCCGGTGATAGACGCCCCCAAACCCGAGATTTTGGCGCAGTTTGGCGCAATTTTCGTCGATATTATCAGGATGGCGCAGTAAATACAATTTGGCGCACTTTGGCGCAGTTGGCGCAGGAGTGGAATCACTGCATTTCAAAATAGATGGAGCATTAGACTTTATTTCGCACTAGAGGAGCATGCATGATACTACACTTAAACCTGCCCATAACGAACCTCCATACAACGAATTCCTCGATATGGCTAAGTTTTTGTATTCCCCGCCATTACTCCATAGAAGCCATGTATTTGTGACCTCTATGTAACAAAGTGGCAGGGGGAGACACCCTTAATATAACGAATTTTCGCCGCCGACAACCTAGGTATTTTGCCCCGAATTTTGTCATTTTGGCACGAGCAGGAGCCGCACGTTCTTCTGCGGTTGCCCCGCTGCCGACGGAGCGTGAAGCAGCGGCATCGCACATGGCGCGCTCGAAGCCCCGGCGACTGCAAGGCGAGAGCGAGCACTCATTTGTGTGTGCAGGCGTGCCCGCCTCGAGCCAGCGTTCTTGCAGCCGTGGGCCCACGCACGGTCATGCCCTTTCCCCTTCCTCTCCCTCCCCCCTCTCCCTCCCTCCCTTCAAACCTCATCCAGTCACTTGTGGGTGCCATGCCGGCTTTATAGAAAAAAAAGTATGTTGGCAGTCAAGTTGACAGGAGTGCTGGCAACACTGTACGTTTGTTTTGCTATGTGTTGACTGTCAAACACAACGCCAGTTGTTATCGATTTCTTTGAAGTTGCACTACCCCCTACATCACGTTTTCCTTCCCAATATTGGATGAGCACAGGTCTCACGTTCAGCCTACGAAGCCCCTTGCTGCATATGGGTCACAACCGTTTGCATGTGCTGCTGGCACAACCGCTGGGGTCGACGAAGAAGAAAGAACCTGCGTTGCTCACTGCTACGACTTTTGGTAATGTTGAAGCAGAATGGAGCAATATGCAGAAGAACAATAGGCAATAACAAGAAGAACAGAATATGCACAGATGTAAACACAATGGTGTGCGTGGACTTGAAGACACTTATTCAAAATGGTGGCACGACAGTTTTTCGCAAGGCATGGTGCGGAGAGCATGTGCACTTGTGACGTTTTTTTTTTTTTTGTTAAACGTACGTTACTAATGGATTATGCAGTGAAAGAACGTTTAATATTGATAAAATTCATTATTCTGTTGACTGTGGCTGTTTTGTGTTTGCAGTTTTTTATGTAACTACAGATTACTGGGGACGAGAGTACTCCATTCCGCCACTAATGGAGATCACCGAACTCCCTTTGTGAAATGCTCCATTTAACTTCCTTGGTGTAAGGAAGACCGTGTGACACAGACCCCACATCTCTGTCGACGTAAAGACAAGGGAGTTAAACGGAGTTTGTGGGTACCCATGTGACAGGGCTGTCATGAATCTGTCAACTTGTGGCAGAAGAGGGAGAAGTAGAGGAAGAAGAAATGAGAGAAATGACAGATGTCAAACAAAGAAATATAGAGTAAAGACAGAAGAAGACCATACATTGAAGGAGAATTGAATAAAGAACGCAAAGAAGATGAGGGAGAAGAACAGGCACAAGAGGCGACGTGGCCCGCGAGGAGAAGGAAGGCAGTGTGCGCTTGGAACGGGCGGAGGCTCGGACGAGCGGTGGTCGAGGCAAGGCGTTCACCTGAGGTCCGTCAGCACAGCTCCTGGAATTGTACCCCAGCTTTCGCAGCAACGCACTGTGACCTGGGAGGAGTGACCAGGAGGGCGACCAGCTCGCATCAGCGAGACCCTGCTCCTGAGGACGCACAGATGTTTTGCGGCTATGCTCCGTGGGTCGCGCACCGGACGACGAGTGGGACAGCCAATGCAAGTACCTGACGCGGCAGTGACGGGCAACTGCAGCTACACGACGGTGCAACAGACGGTCGTGCTCCGGTGAAGCAACGCACTTCGCGGACACGACAAATCGTCGCCTCAGTACCGGAGCTGCCACGTCAACACCAGTAACCCGTGATGAAACTAAATATTTTTATTAGGTTTGGGATAGTGTGCACAAGGGATGTTTGTTTATATAGTCGGGCCTTTTTCACTACTTCTTATGTAAATAGGTTAGTGGGTTTTTTTCACATAAAGCATTTTTTCGTTATCCTCGGTGTTCCTGTGTTGTGTCTAACCATCTAGAGACCATGACAAAATATTGGCGAGCCTGCCAGGATTGATTATCCTACCCAACTGGTCTCTCACAGCACGGGAGCATGGATTACGAAAAATTGTTGGGAATCGCTACTGCGCTGGGACTCAGCCAAGAGGAGTCGCTAACCTTGTTTGAACGCGCGGAAAAGGAAGCTCGCGAGGCACGTGAAGCGGAGAAAGAGATTCTGCTCTTAAAGTTGCGATTAGCAGACGCGTCCAACGTAAGAGATGATGAGAGTAGGTCATCCGTATCTGAGGTACAGGAGATTCCTAGAGCAAAGAGCATTTGTCCGCGGAAGCTAATGGCTCCCTTTGATGATAAAAGGGATGATCTGGATGCTTATCTGCACCGTTTTGAAAGAATCGCGGTGGGTCAAGGATGGGAGAGACGCGAGTGGGTGACAGCACTGAGTTTATGTTTAGTAGGCGAAGCCTTGAGTGTGTTTGGAAGAATGCCAGCGTCCAAGTCTATGGACTACGGCAAGGTCAAAAAGGCTCTGCTTCAACGATTCAGGTTAACAGCTGAAGGATTTCGAGAAAGATTTCGAAAATGTAAACCCGAAGACGCAGAGACGGGTAAACAATTTGTTGGTAGATTAACAAACTATTCTGAGAGATGGATAGAAATGTCCGACACAGAGAAGACATATGAAGGTGTCCGAGATACAATCGTGATTGAGCAATTCTTGACTTGTTGTAGTCCAAACCTGAGTGTTTTCCTTAAAGAACGAGCATTGAAGCGGCTCGATGAATATGCTGAGTGTGCTGATCAATTTCTTGAAGCGCAAGGCTCCAACAACTTAAGGGGGGAACATGGTACCTGGGGCTATCTTGTTCATTTCCTGACCAGATTCAATTAAAAAGCACAGATATATATGTATTTCTTTGTGCTGATTAATTTTTTCTTTGACTCAAATAATTATTGAGATAATTCAATATTAATTACTATTATTTGGTGAGACAATAGATAATAATAACTGGGCAGAAAGTTATGTTTAATGCATAAGTGGAAAGCAGAATGAATAAGAATTGAACTGCTGCAAGCAGTTTTCAAATCCAACAACAATTAACAATTTAGCAGCCAATTGAAATTTAGCATTTACAGTACAGCTACTAACGATGAAGAACACAGGCAGTTTAAAAAATTACTGAAGAAGAAAAGAAGGAATTTGCTTGCAGCATTTCAAGCTTTATGCATTTAGCTTCATACAGCAAAATACGTTACAGCTGTAGCTATTCTAGAACTTGAGCAATTGTTGCCCCAAACAAGCAGGGTGAGTAAAAGCTTGTTTTGAGAAAATGCAAGAAAACAGATAAAGCTCATCTTGAACCTAATGTAATGGAAGATAATGAAATACTTTTGTTAGATGATTAGTCTCCACCAGGGACATAACTGCATGCCTACTGCTGCAGCACACGTCATTCAGAAGCAGCATATCGATATAAAAGCCCAATTTTTGTGCTTTTTCTCTATCGAAATATAGCTTGTTTTGGCGATATAAATTGCTGTTAGGGCTGAAATATCAATCCAAGGTGTAAGAAACTTGGTCAGCATTTGCGACAATGCCTGTATGTTACGAAAATACTATATTCAGAAAATTGATTTTTTCCATGATTTTTCATCTCTAAGACCAGTGTGCCCCCTTAAGTAAAACAAAGGAAAATCCCCATAAAATGGAAGGTGGGGAAAAGCAAGCAATGGCGGGTGCTATACCTAAAATGCTGAGGTGTCTCTTGTGTAACCGTGTCGGTCATCGTGCCCGGGACTGTCGTTTCGGAGGAGACAACAGTAAGATGCAGGTGTTTTGCGAACACTGTAAACGGAAAGGGCATCGCACTGAAGATTGCCAAATACGGAACAAGGGCCAAGCTGCTTGTGCAGTCCCGATGAAGAAAGCAGTACCACGCATGACGGATTTGGACAAGAAAGCTCCTGATAACAGAACTGTCAAAGACAACATGAACAGACAGCACTGAGCAAAGGGATGAAACACCGTATCTACCGGTTGTTTATGGAGAGGTGTACGGAACGCAAGTCTGGGTGCTTCGAGATAACGGCACGAATATAGCCTTGGTGAGACGAAGTTTGGTGCGCGAAAAACATATGAAAGGTGAAATGTCATCTGTTACACTGGTTGACAGCACAGTTCGACGCTTACCGGAAGCCAAGATACAGGTGTCAACGCCTTATTACAGTGGTTGGATTACAGTCAAGTGTGTCGAAGAACCACTCTACGACCTCATACAATGAAACCTCGTTAATACGTACCTGCCGGGAACGCGGCATAACTACGCACTAAACGGTAGTACGCATTAAACACCAAGTACAAATTTGCATCTCCTAGCGTGCGCCATTGCCCAAATAAATAGAGTGCCACAGCAAATATTGCCTAAAGTACCCACCGCAAAGCCTTTTCTTTCTTTTTTCCAAAGTGGAGAAAACATCCTGGCACACTCGCACGACCGCCCGATAACGCGTAGTGGCGACGCCGAAGAGCATTTCGAAACTATTGCAGGGTCCGGGATACGTGGTCAACGCAGTGACCGACATAGCGACAGAAGGGACAGTGTGATTTCCGCGGTATATGTGCGTGCGTTTAACCGCGATCTGCCACTAAACGAAAACTGACACAGTTCCAGTGAAACGCGGTACGGCCGCGTGGAGCCGGGAGCCGATCGTCTCCCGGCTAGTTGCGTGCAGCGCGTCGCCTACTCGGCTCACGCCGTCACTACCGGGCCGCTTGCTGTGCCGCACGCGCGCATTTATCGTGGGAATGTTGTTCGTACCCACTTCGCTCCAGATCGTGCACAGATGCGGCGAGTAGCTTGTTCGGTTAACGCAGCGATGACGAGCTTCATGCAAGCGATGCGCACTCCGCGATGCTCTAGCGGTCCTGGCAGCGGACGGAGGCGCGTTGTGTGGTCGCCTAATAAAAGCCTGCAGTATGGTTACAACCGCGCTACGCTTGCAGTATCGTACACGTGCGTTTAGTGTGATAGCGTCAATGCAGCGAGGTTTCTCGGCGCCCGCGACCCGCAACGCTAACTACGCAACAGCGATCTGCTTTCGGTTCTACAAAGCGGTGCGCGCCTTATGACGGCTTAGTAGCGTTTGCTGTCGGGCTAGTTGGTACATGGCTGAAGTTCTTCGACCCTACCCGAGCATTTGTGCCATTAATTCAACTTCAGCCTTGAAGACGGCCGCGCACAACGAAGCGGCAGCGATCGGCGGCCCAGCGCGTTCAGGTTGTCGCCTAATAAAAGCGTGCAGTAGGCTTAAAAAGTAGCGCTGCGCCGCACGCGTGCCCGAGCAGATAGCTGAAGATACTTATTGTGATAAGGTTGTCGGCGATAAGTCATGTCGGCGCGTTCGTCGGTGGCCGCCACCTCGCCTTCGTTCTTTCCCAATGCTTACCCACAAAGGCGTCGCCGCAATCGCGCGGAAGTCGGAATCGGGGATTGACTGACCTGCGCACTTCTCAAAAAGGCGGAAGACCTTTGGCGGCACATTCTGGCGTCAGGAAGTTGAGCAGCACAGTAAAATTTTATGGCACAAAAAGTTATCGCGGTACGCAGGGTACGCACTAACCGGTAGGCACAGGGCGAACCACTACGGCTTAAGCGATCAGCGAATGCATTGGGCTCTATGGGACTCTGTCGGGGATTCGTCGCAGCTACGTTTTAACCGTTAGTACGTTTAAAGCGGGTACGTATTAACGAGGTTTGACTGTATCGGGTAATCTACCAGGCGTCAGGAAAGTGGATGAGCCTGATCCAACGTGGAGGAGTACAGGAGCAAGAGCAACAGCACTGCCTCAGAGGGAGTCGGAAGTCCATGGCGAATATAAGGACGACGATGAAGCAATAAAGATTGGGGGCGGAGTACCTGTCCAAGCAGTATCGTTGGCTGTGACAACAAGATCTTGCAGAAGAGAGACACACCGGCCGTTAGCTGCGCTGAAAGTGCCTGCAGTCGAGGTACTAAAGGTCACGCCGCAAGAGTTTGCTGAAATGCAAAGGGAAGATGCGTCCATTCAAGCATGCTTTGACAAACAAAGAAATGCAACCCCGAAAAGAAAAAGTAGGAGTGTTCACGAATATCAGCGACTAAATGGACTTTTGTATAGGAGATGCTGGTTTGCGTCAGGAAGGGAAGCTTTGCAGTTGATCGTACCAAAGTATCTACGACAAGCGGTACTTACTTTGGCACACGACAGCATTATGGCAGGCCATCAGGGAATAAGAAGGACGGTTGCGAAGATCACTGAGGATTTCTTTTGGCCGGGTCTACAGAGCGAAGTGAAGAGATATGTAAAGTCTTGTGACGTCTGCCAGAGGACCTTTCCCAAAGGACGAATAGGCCGAGCACCCTTGGGAAACATGCCAATCATTGAAGTACCATTCCAAAGAGTAGCAATGGATATCATAGGTCCAATCACGCCGGCTTCTACCAAAGGGAACCGATATGTTCTCACGATGGTTGACATGGCGACAAGATATCCAGAAGCCATCGCACTGAAAAGTATAGATGCAATCCATGTTGCTGAAGCCTTACTAGAGATGTTCTCTAGGTACGGTCTCCCAAAAGAAATACTAAGCGACAGAGGTTCGAATTTTACATCTGAACTTATGAAGGAGTTCAATAGGCTGCTATCAATTCAGCAGATGCTAACTAAGCCGTATCACCCCATGTCCAATGGACTCGTCGAAAGATTTAATGGCACTTTAAAGAACATGGTTAAGAAAATGTGCCAAGAAAGAGCCACTGATTGGGATCGTTACTTGCCAGCACTACTGTTTGCATACCGGGAAGTGCCGCAAGCAAGCCTTAACTTCTCACCTTTTGAGATGTTGTATGGTCGCACGGTCAGAAGACCCTTAACGGTGCTGAAAGATGTATGGGCAAACGAAGACCTTGACAACGACGTTAAGACGACTTATACGTACGTCTTAGAACTGCGAAAGAAGCTTGAGGAAACATGCAAGTTAGCGCATCAAAGTCTGAGTGAAGCAAAGGAACGATATAAGGGATATTATAACAAGAAGGCTGTGTCAAGGCATCTGAAACCGGGAGACAAGGCTCTCGTATTATTACCCAGTGATGGAAATAAACTGCTGATGCAGTGGAAGGGCCCATTCCAGGTTACACAGAAAAAGAACGAAGTAGACTACGAACTGTTGGTAAACAATGCCAAGAAAGTATTTCATATAAACATGTTAAAAAAATATGAGGAGAGAAATGAGCCAAAAGGATTAGAAGTGGCGTGTATGGTTGTGACAGAAGAGAAAGACGACATTGAAGTGCAAACTTGCAACTACAAGAAGAGCATGGGGCTGGAGAAGGTTGTGATCAATCCAGCGCTGGAGACAAGAGAAGCAGCGAAACTTCGAACCCTATACGAGAAATATGGAGAATTATTCTCTGACCTTCCAGGGATAACCGATGTCATTGAATGCAAGCTAGATTGTACCAATACGACGCCAGTTTACGTCCAGCAGTACCCTTTGCCGTTGGTGGTACAAGAGTCCATTGAAAAGGAGGTAGATGAGATGCTCCGCCTTGGTATTATAGAGAGGTCGACATCACCTTACAACGCACCTTTGGGTGTAGTAAAGAAACCCGACTGTTCCAACAGAATTTGTGTGGACTTTAGACGGTTAAACAACATACTCTTGGCTGACTCGGAACCAATACCGAGAGTGGATGTGGTCTTTGCAAAGGTCGGCGGAAAAAGGTTCTTTTCGAAGTTAGATTTGGCCAAGGGGTATTGGCAGATACCTATGGAGAATACATCCAAAGAAAAGACAGCGTTTTCATGTACACGAGGACTATTTCAATTCAAGTATATGCTATTTGGACTCAAGACCGCGGCAGCCATGTTCACAAAACTGATGAGGAGAGTTTAGCATGGTCTTAATAACGTGGAGCACTATATTGACGACATCCCAGAGGATTCGGTTCCTCATTGGAAAATATAAGGAGCTAAATCCTCTCGTCATAAAGAAAGGCCTTCCAGGCCTTTCTTTATGACGAGTGAAATTGCTGACGCGTGAAATTGCTGAAGCAATTGCTGATGCGTGAAATTGCTGAAGCATTTGAAATTATAAAAGCAAGAGACAGATGCGTGAGCCAGCCTTCAATCGCTCTCACAGAAGCTGAGATTACCTATCTACAGCATACATGAGTACATGCCTGGTGGGGGATAAGAATTTTGTTTGGTTTTTGTGTTTTTTTTTTCTTTTGTGGTTTTTTTGCGGTTTTTTTCTGTGTGCTTATATATGACACGTTTCTTCCATTAAAATTTCAGTTGTTAGACAGCGCTTGTGTCGTGCACTTCCTTGTGTTTTCGTGTTCCTGTTTTGCGCTGAACATGGCGAGTACGTTCCAACTAGCCCAATTTGCCACCTTACTTAAGAAAGGCGGATTTAAGCAAGTTGCACTCGGTTCATTAACAACAAAAAAAAAACGTTTAGTCACAACTTTTGTTGTAACACCTTCGAGCATACCCCGCTGACTTATTTTGTGCTCAAGTTGCCTATCTCTTAATTCTCTCACAGGACAAAAAAGGCCAAGTGGCAAGCCATTGCAGACATGATATCGCCCGAATTCTTGGCTGCAATCACGCAAGTGAAAGTGCAAAATAAGTGGAAAAAGTTTAGAGCGCTCATACAACAAGACAAAGGTGAAGAATTCATCGGGCACTCAAGAGCTCTCTGCGACTATGAAGAGTGAGCACTGTCGAGCATTTCACAGTTACAAATTGTCAAACTTTTTAACTGGTTATATATTTATAATACGTTTTTCTTTTTTTTCTTAGATAGCTAAGTGATGTACTTGAGAAAGAGCACCACATCAGTCCTACTGTACTAATGAGGCCTGGAGCCATAATAGAAAAGCACAGCAGGTGCCGTTACTTTATTTTTGCTGAAGAAAAGTTATCCCCCTTAATACAGTACTTTATTTTTCAGCATGTGTCCTGACATCGACGAGAACAGCTGCACAGAGCCAGCTGCACCTCTGTCACATGACGAGTCCGTCCGAAGCCCTGCAACAGCTACAATTTCGAATGAAGGGAATAGGGAAGCATCAGTCAGAAAAAGGAAAAGGGACGGCACATCACTGCAAGCATTGCTAAATGAATTTCAGCAGGCCAAGAAAGAGAGGGCAGACTGCTTCGAAAAAAAAATTGGTCTATTGGAGCTACTTGTGACTGCTGTGGAAAAAGCAGCATCCCGTGCTTCTGAATAAAAATGCCCTGAAAGTCTTGCAGGGTGTCTACAGAGTTGAATTTTCTAAATTCCCTGAGTTTTCCAGGTTTTCCCTGAGTGCTTTTGCAAAAATTCCCTGAGTGAAGCAGAACTTTGTTTTATGTCAAGGTGGGTAGAGACCATATCGCTCGGTGATGTCACTTTCTAATACGCACGTTAGAAAATAAAAACAACTTAATCCCATTTGAATGGTACATAGAACAGTTAAACCTCAATATAGCAAAGTTGGTAAAAGCGCTAACTCACTTCGTTATATTGAAACTTCGTTAAACTGAAATCCGACCTTTCATGCAAGGCATAGTTACTGAAGGATTAATCTTAAACTGAAAATGCCACAAGAATGCTAGACTAATATGGCAACATGAAAAAACTTTTTATTTTGTGCGTGAAAAAAAATCAACGAAACAAATGCGGGTTTAATGCACTGTGGAATTGCGCTTGTTCTGCTGCTGCGGGTGGTTGTCAAATCCTCGCGCGTTGCCCAGAGGAATGCAACGCCTTTGCTACCATGTTGCCCAGCCGAACCATTTGCTCTCCACGAACGCAAAACATCGAAAACCATCCCAAGTTAGAAAAATAGTAAATCCAACAGCAACAAAGAGGAATTTTATATGAATATAGGCTAGCAGCTCGCTCCTTCAGGATGCACAGCCGCTGCACTAAGAGAAGTGCCCTATCTATGGCTCAGGGGCGGATTCAGGTACCTAATGGGGGGCTCAGGGGCGGATTCAGGTACCTAATGGGGGGGGCGGGGTACAAAGGCTGAAGCCCCCGCTCAGCAGTGCATTTTGGTGGGTCACGCATCCATATTGCTTTTTTAGCGCAAAAAACGACACCACAAGAAAGAAGACGGAACACAGCGCTACTCTCAACTGACATGGTTTATTGCGTCACTCCACTCTTTATAGCAACCAGATACCGGTAGGACATGCGCCGTGCACCCTATGAGCACAACCACCACACCTTGGACACCTGAGCGCAATCAAGAAAGCGTATCCAAAAAGCAAAATTCAGAAGAAAACAAGGTAATGGAAGGCACACTAATGCACTGTGACCCCAATGATTGAATGAAAAAAGCTTCTAAAATTCTCGGGCGGTGGTGTCACGACTCTTTTTTAAGATAGTAGTTAGTCTAAACAAGGCTTGACAATTGCATTTTTTGCAGTGTTGAGCTAAATGTGAGCTTGTACCAGTCGGCAGGGATCGCTCATGTTCTTTAAGGCGCTCATTCACACAGCGGCCTGACTGACCTACATACACTTTGCCACAAGATAGTGGAATCTTGTAGACCACCCCTACGCTGCACTCGACAAACTTCTGGTGTCTCTCTTCACATTGCGGCTTTTTGTTTTCTTTACAAACACGCCTGCACAACATAGACAGTTTCCGGGGGGGGGGGGGGCAGAAAATACAACCGGGATTTGGTACCTAGTGGCCACATTCTTAAGATTGTGAGCCACTTTATGGCAATACGGCACTACTACTGGCTTCTCTGTGTCGTTTCTACACCTCTGGCGCTTGCCTTTCAGCTTCTGAAGCAAAACTTCAGAGACCGACGTCACAACCACACTTGGATAACGCGCATCCTGCAACCTTTTTAACTGCGCATTAAAGCTCTCGTTAGCTGTGTGATGGCAGGATTTCATTAATGATGATTCAAGACACATCATGGCAATGGCACGTTTCACAACCTTAGAGTGCGCAGACTCGTATGGCAGAAGACCCTTACATGCACGCGGCGAGTACATCCAGCAGGCATAACCTGCTTGTAAGGAAAGTTGTAGATCCAGAAACTGCAGTTTACCATCCTTTGTGAGTTCATGTGTGAAGGTTAAACCCTTGCCGTTGTCCGTGAACAGAGATAAAATATCAGCTACAGTGCCAGAGTCTTCGTGGTTAGTTTGTTTTATCAGAACAAGGAAATCGTCAATATATCTAAAAATCTGGACCAGGTCCTTGTCTAAAACACTCTTAAGAGCACGGTCGACAAAGGATAAAAAAATATTACAAAGAGCAGGCGCCACGCATGAACCAATACACACCCTTTTTTTTTTTTTTTTGAATAAATAGCTGGTGCCAAGAGTGTCCATATAATTGCTATTGCAATAAAAAAACAAGGAAAAATTTCGCATTGGGAACCTAGCACTCTCGAAAGGGCCGGGCCTTTTAGGGGGTATTTACCGCAAGAGCCATTACAAACCCAGATGTGCTGGTGGAAGGAATTACGAAAAAGCTCTTCTGGATGAAGATCCATGGATAAAGTATATTTGAGGAAGGGTGTCAGCCCATTCCCACCATTCAAACGCTCTTCCATGGACGGGAAGCACGGAAATTCGATATTGTACCATATATTGCTAGCAATCCCAGATTTCATTCCGCGATGCTCAGAACAGAAGTGACAGACACTTTAGCGGCACGCATGTAGTTATTACTGAGAACTGCTTTCATTACGTGCCGTGCGGCACTTGACACGGCTCTTGTCAGTAGATGAATCGCAGCCACACTTTCACGCTACCGATTGACCTAGACGTCACGAGCCTCTGCAGAGCGCGTTTTGCTGTTGAGCAGACTTGCACAATAGAAGCTGTGTCGGACATGCATAGCATCGTGGCTTACTCGGGACCGGCGCATGAGCGCTGTTTATTCAGCGGAATAATTCTTGGTCCGTGGCTGCAACTTTGGCAGCCCCCAAGATCAAGCTGCACATGTTTTGACGCGCCGGCATTGATTGCCGGCTTTTCCATAGATGCCCCCAAACCCGAGACCCTGGCGCAGTTTGGCGCAATTTCCGTCGATATTATCAGGATGACGCAGTAAATCCAATTTGGCGCACTTTGGCACAGTTGGCACAGGAGTGGAATCACTGCAGAACATCACAATAAGCGCCTTCAGCTATCTGCTCGGCCGTGCTGTTGGCATAGCGTCAAGTGTACTACACGGTTTTAAGAGACGACGACAACAAAAACGCAATGCACCGCTATTCGCTGCCACATCGTGCGGGACCACCTTCAAGAGTGCAGCGCCGGTGCCAAGAAACCTCGCCGCACTGACTATATTGTCAAATGCACGCGAATGGTACTGCAAGAGTAGCTCCGTTGTAAGTGTACTGTACACTTGTATTGGGGGACGACACAAACGCAGTTTGCATCAGTCTGCTGCCACCTTCTCGTGCAAAACCGCTAGAGCCCGGGTTCTCAACATTTCTGGACTTGAGAAACCCCAACGGCTCTTACATAGTGCCGCGATACCCCTACCTTTTTCGAAAGCGGGGGGAGGTGATAACATCTCTCGACGTGCGTTGGCCTGTTCTTCTTTCTTTACTAAATAAGGGCATCACCATTGATGTAGAACTCCCGAGAATACATAGACTAGCGATTCCCCCCCCCCCCCCCCCCCCCCCCCCCCCCGCCGCGCCATGCTTCAGGCACCGTGTACCGTAAGCAATGCGTTGCTTACGGTGCACAGTGCCTGAATTTTGCATTTAACGATGGCTTCGTTAAATGCAAAACGCAATGCAAACTGGCTTGTCTAAACAAATAAATTAGTTGCTAATGAAGGTAAAATGGGAGCAGGTTGCATTCGTTCTGGCCGCTCGCGTAACCTTAAGATGTCCTTCACAGAACCCAGTTTGAGAACCCATGCGCTAGAGCATCGCGGAGGTAGGTAGCATGCAGCTAGTCAATGCCACAAGATGCCCGCCAATCGCAAACGCGCGCGTAGGTGACCACTCGCACCAGCGTTGACACGAAAACAGCAATCACCGGGGGAACACGCTACACATAAGAGAACCTGAGAGTCAACCCCGCTACGCATGCCACTCAGTAGTTTTCGTTAAGCACCATCAACGTCAGAACACACAGCCTAGCGAGTACAAACAGCACGCTCGGGGCATGGCAGCACACTTTTGCGGGCTCACGCATATTGACGACAGTTCAGAGGAGATTACGGCAGCACCATGGGGGCCTTCATTAGAAAGGTGCATAGAACATGCTTGGGTGCGTCTCTGTGTTTTGCGAACGCATTATTTTCTTGGTATTCCTGGCGCTGCTTGAAAAATCATGTTGTGAACTCAGCCTTTTTTCCCAGCTGAAGCTGCCGTGGGCATCAAAATTCTTGCTTTTGAGGCTGTTTTAGAGCAGTTCAGTGCAATTTTTGCGATTTTTATGCTTTTGGAGCAGCTTGGCGCAGGAAAATGGAATCGTATCAAAAATGCGTAAGATGCGCAACTGTCTCACCCCTGTATGCAGTATCTACTATTCGAATTCGATTCGAAATTATTCGACCAAATCACTATTTGCTTCGAATTCGCTTCGAACCTAAAATTTACTATTTGCACAAGGCTATAGTCGGATACAACTTAAAAAGTCAGGAGAGGCCCCACCAAGACAACCGAAGCGCAGCAGCCGATCGCCTCCGCGACTAAAGAAATAGTCCCGCTCATGCACGCGCCAATGTTCTCCGAAGGCGGAGCCCCCGGCCATCCCGCTCATAACGTCAGTCACGAGTGCGCACCCATTGTTGCTTGTGTTCATCCGCCTTTGAGGAGGAAATGCCGCCGACTTCTAAAGTAGTATCCGACTATAGTGTGCACGTTTACCGTGCGCAGACTGCCGTAGCGCACGCGAGTGCACAAGCACAAATTACAGATTTTATAGAATGGATACGGATTGGCTGTGGCTCCGCCTTAGCAAAGCGAGCTTGCACCTTGTAGCAAGGCGGCCAGCAGCATCATCATCACCACAAAACAATGGCGCTCTCCTAGGAGTTTGTTTACAGGTGGTGCAATGGGCGCACATTTTCGGTGAAACAAGGCACCATGAATGTACGAAAAGTTGTGTGGCTGGCGATACAGTTAATCTATCATAAAACAAATTTTTAAGCCAAGCTCCACTGAGCTAAAGTTTCGGTGAAGCGAAAACAAGCCCGAAAAATGGTTCGTTGTGGCGAGAACTTTGACTCCTATGGCAAGCTGACGGGGAATAAGAAATACTTCGTTGAAGCAAAAATTTCGTTGAAGCGGCGTTCATTGTGGTGGGGTTCAACTGTATATTTCCAGACAGCCCAAGCTATCTGTCGAAAAAGAGAAAAACGAAAGAGACCAGTTGAGAGGCACGGCAACACCGCAACTTTCAAGAAGCACTGCAAGCGAAGCCCGGAATGCAGTGACACGGTTTTGGCTATCAATTCTGCAGGTGCGCTTGAGAACGAAGGTGATATAACTGCTTCAGACATTCTCTGTACAGCTCTGTCAGCTTTTTATGAACTGTTTGACAGCCCAGCCTGCATTGTGCTTCCGTCCACAACTTGGAGCTTTCACAGACTACAGTAATCTTTGAATGGAGACGGGTTCGAAAACCTCAATACACCGATGACACAAGCCATAAAGTGACATGGGAACTTGTTGACATTGACCAAGACATGAAAGTGCACGTTGTCCTGATGGGAAAACTAGTCTCCTTCGAATCGCTGGGAACCAGCAGAGAGGTGTCAACCATCGAAGAGATCACAAGCCTACTTGGGAACATAGAGAGGCTCCACCTTTGCGGTGGTGGTACAACGTCAAAGGAGTGTCTCCAAGCACAACTAAAATGTGCATGTGTTGATGTTTGTGGACGGTGGAGGCACAAGAAGTGCGTACAGGTTCTTTTAACTGCGGAACAGTTTAAGGGACCGCCATGTCATCATCTCATGTCTCGCGTTGGTGCCACGCAGTCTCGTGTCTCATGTTGGTGTCATGCAGGTCCCACGTTTGATACACATAAGCCAAGCAGGTTATACGCTTGGAACATCAAAGCGCTTGCCCATGAACGCCAGCGTCGCCGAAGAGCGAGTTCGTCTGTCCGAGCCAGCGTAGCGAAAGCGAAATGCCAGAACATCAGGAGTTGGACACAGATCTCCGGAAGAGAGAAGTGGAGGCGAAACACTAGCACCAAAAGTTAGATGCACCACACCTAGAGAAGCAAATAGTTTTAGAAAAACAGTAGAAATAAGGCCATAGAACAGAAATATATAATCGCAAAACAAATCAGATAATCACAATAAAATAACAGAAAAGGATATAGAATATCACATAATCACACGAAAAGAACAGAAAAGAGCAGATAAGCACAAGAAAAGAACAGGCGAATCAATGCTCCGCAGTTCATACAGCTTTCACTTGGGGTGGAACTGGCTTTGATTTTTTTTTACAGGGGTACTGACACGAAAATTTCCAGTTGTTTTTTTCTGCATCAAATGAAAGGCCAAGCCCTCAAGAGCTTAGAAAAGATAGTGCTAAGCACGAGTGCACCCAGAAAAAGTAATTACAGTATGTTTTTAAAAGCTAGTTTTGGTTCCTACTCTACCCTGACGTCAGAACACGGTATGAGCTTCTTATCACGTGCTCGCACAATATATATAGTGACGTTTCCACGGCCGCTCCGCACTGTGGCTCCGTTGGTGACGCACAAACAGCCATTTTGGATGTTTTGCTGATGCACAAGTGGCCCTCTTGGAAGTTTTGGTGCCCAACGTTATCACAACTAGCCAGACTGCTGCGTGAAGTCACCAGAATTAATACTGTAGCCTGATGTCAAGCTAGTGTCGATGTCGGTAGGAGCACCATGGAAAAATTGACTTTAATATCATAATAAAATATCTTATCAGCTTTTTCTGAGCTTCACACTTGCTCAGAGCCACCTCTGCATGCAGGAGATTTGTATGGCAGAGTAAACTCGCCTTAAAGGGACACTAAAGAGAAACAATGAATTGGTTTAGATTGATAAAGTGTGCTCGGAGAACTCTTGTGTAGTTTATTTCACCACCATGGGTTTATTATTAGAGGAGAAAACCAAGTTCAAAGTTTCATTTTTGAATTTCGCGCCGAACTTTGTGATTCGTGACGTAAAAGATTTCAAAGAGCATTTAACGTATTTTGGCGCCACTGGCTCAACGAAATTTCCACAAACTCGTTATATCAAGTCTCTGGCCCCCTCAGAGGACAATGTACTTCGATTTAACCGATTAGGAACTACGTAGGCCCTAGCAGGCGCCGTCAAAAATCTGTGACGTCACGGCAAATGGTGCGGGAATTCCAAGGTGGCGTCGCCACCTGTATTTTCTTTTTGCGCGTTTTCTCGCTTATTAAGCGTCTTCTCGCAGCAAGCGTGGTGTTTTTGGTATCGTGGAAGACTATTTTACTAATGCGAGAAAAATCGTCTTGCTCTTTAGTGTCCCTTTAAAATTGGTGTCAGTACCCCTTTAAGGGACCTTTTTTAAAGGGCCCCTGACCAGGTGACATAACGAATTTTAGTTACACATTGAAAGTTGCTGCGAGCCCAATAAAGAGCATTATGCCAGAAGAATTTTTCTAATCAGTCGGTTAGAAGCTGAGAAAAACAATAATTTGTAGCAGCGCGAAACCATGATGCGAGGAGGCGAGCTGCAAACCCTTGCCGCTCGCCCCGTGTAGCCTTCGCAAGCCAATTCCCTTCTCTGCCCTCTTCGGCATGCGAGCAGGAGGATCACATAACGCATACGCATGAACACGTCATGTGCACACAATGTCACGAGCGCATTGCGTGCCCAAACCAGCCCGAGCCCCCGAGACGCGAGTGGTGTTGTAGCGGCGTTCTTTACGCTTCACCTCTCCAAATTATGCCGAATGCGCCCTCACCGATCACTTGGCTTTCAACCTATTACTGGGCACGAAAGCTGAGACATTTGTACGGACGCGAGACTAGCGGAGTGCCACATGAACATCCAGTTAGACGCGGGAGGATAAATGAGCCCAATGAGCGCTGGGACGCAGTAGAAAATTATTTTCGTTGTAAGGGGTGGCGTACGTCTGCACGATGCGCCAAGCACAAGAACATGAAGGCGTGCGAAACAGAGGTAGATTAGTCTCAAATGTCACTGCGATAAAAATTAAAAAAAGAAAATGCACGCATTCCGTTTGTATGTTTTATTATTGCTCTCAAGTTTTATTCATCCATTCAAGCAACAAATTAGACAAACTACACGTCGCGTCAGATATTTATCGCAGTGTCACGTGCTACTGTTGGCGACGTCAGAGCACAGTCGTCTACGTAGAGGAGTGACGTCACAGCACTACCATCTACGTAGGGCCATTCCACCAAGTACGTCATCCCCTCATTCTCTAGGCACGCGGCCGCGAGAAGAAGGGCAAGCAGCGTACGGCTTAAAATTTGGCCCATTTACGCGGCACGTAGCGTTGCAAATTTTAGCAGACACAATAGTGAATGCCCAGTGTATGCATTGCGCTCGTCAGCTCAAAATTGTCAAACCTGGTGAGGGGCCCTTTAAGCTAGGAGCTAACGAACACCATATAAGTTCCACTCATTTTAATGCCCATATTGCATTCTAGATTTTTGGAGCAGATTGTGGAGCAGAAAAAATCGTGCTTTGGAGCAGCTACTGGCGTCTTCAGAGCAGATGGCAAAATATTCCAAACGACTTCTGGGGTTTAAAGACTCATTTAAGCATCTCATAAATATTAATATTTATTGCACATATAATAATCACTTCAACTTGCAAGAAACAAATAATTAAGCAGATGGATGGTCATTGAACACAAATTAAGGTGAGCAACATATATTTAAAATACCAGTGCTCGTGGCAGAAATGATATAAAAGTGATAAAGCTGAGCACCAAATTACAAATGTAGCCACAATCACATGTATCTATTGCCAAAGCAGCAGTTTATAATCGGTACGAGTTCAATGTTATCATATTTCGCCAAAATAGCCAGCATTGAAAATTTCAAAAATAAAATAAGCTACCGTAAAATTCCGAGCAAGCGCCCCCACCCGTACAAGCCACTTCCCCCCCTCCCCCCCCCTTCCCCCCCCCAACTTCACTGGCAATTTCAAATATCCGCGCCTTTCCGGGAGGGAAACAGGGTGTCTACCAATTAAATATTTCCAAATTCCCTGACTTTTCCAGGTTTTCCATGACCATTTAAAGCGCATTCCATGACCTGTACGTCTGCTTGGAAGAAACTGCACACTGGAAACAAACTCTTGAGTGGTAAAAGCAAATTATGAGGCACTCATATGAAATGGAAACCATGCTGCTTTACTGCATTCCCTTGGCTGAAAGCGTCCTTTACAATGAATAAAATATTAAAAGACTCAATAGTTGTCCACCGACAAATAGAAAAGCTTGCTTATTTGCATCGGTAATGCCTTCACTGTTTCTCTTGCTGCAGCATGGAGACCTGAAGCTGTGCGTCTTCCATCAGTTTTTGTTTCTTTGATTCAAGCTCTTTCACAAGAGTCGCAGTCCTCTTATTTTTTTCTTTCAGCATCCAATACATCCACCCGTTGGCACTTCGAACCATGTCTATCATCTTGTCTGTTACGTCAACTTCTGCAACACCACCTGCTGCAGACACCTCATTGTAGTACCTTTGCGCTACAAGTGACTCCTCTTTCATATTTTCCACAGGACATTCCTTGTTCACCAAAAATCCCCGCTCCACGGAAGAATTTCCACGTGAAAGGCAAAGCGCAATCTTCACAAACAGCAATAGCTCATCATGAGACAGTGTTCCACCCACAATATGCACTCTGATCGACATAAAGGCTGGAGACAGGCAAGAGTTCAAGCTCTAATGCCAGTCGTAGGTGACGGCACATCTAACGCACCAGTCCTTTACACTGATGCAGCCCAATATCTACAGAAATTGGCCATGTGTCTGGTCGTAGTGGAAAATACAGATTCTGTAACGGTATCGGCTACGCTTAACACCCTAGACAGCGGCACGGCAGAAGAGGTTGCTATCGCCCTTGCTATCATACATGCTTCACAAATACCAGCACCGGACGAACCACCTGGACAAACTGAAAAAGGTGCGGATGTTTGTCTGCAAAGCACTTTGTACCACACTCACAGCAGCCAGGTGTTTTTTGCTCACAGCGTGAATGGAGACAGCACCGATGCCCATATTGCTGGGTGTAAAAGTCTTCTTGCATGCTGCACACTGAGCCTTACATGTGTCGTTCGGCACTGCTCTAATCCATGAGGAGTGCTCGGATATTTCCACAGTCATTCGCCCAATCAGGGTTAAATGAACACTTCTTTGCGGGAGGCATAGCAACTCACTGCATGCTCACTGCATTGTAATAAGAATGGCAATAAGGCTCCTTGCAGCCCAGGCAGCTTGAGATGTGGATTGGATCGGACCCAATCTGGATTACCATATTTACTCTACTACTATTCTTGCATCCCAGTCTAATTTACACACCTGTAAACTACACTTTACAGTAAAAAATAATTACAGCTCGCATATTCTGTGAACCTTGCCCTCTACTGATGGCACTTCTAGCCTAACCAGAAGGCCCTCAAGCTGAGCCGAGATCGCAGCCAAGACAAACATGCACAATTTTATGCGTGTGAGTAACATTGTACTCGGAAAGTGATCTATGTCCATGTGATCTGTAGAAGCACCAACTATGCACTGCTTTTTTTTTTACTATACTTCTGCTTAGCTGTTCTGTGTGGTTGAAGGAGTGATTTTTTAAGCTTTGATCAATGCTAATGAATATTTTCGTGAAGATCTCAAAGACTACAGTCACTTTCCATGACCTGGCCATATTTTTCAGAAATTCCCTGACTTTTCCAGATGTGTTCAAATTCCCTGACTTTTCCAGGTTTTCCAGGTTGGTAGACACCCTGGAAAAGCGCCCCCCCCCCCTTTCACCGCTCCGCGACAACGCGGCCAGGCAACAGTGGCCTGCCACATCCAGTTGACAAAAGAAAGTTTCCGTGGATTTTTCTCCAAATATTGTTTTTTTTTTTTTTGTGGTCCTGCTGGCTGCCATGAATCCAATCCAATCCAATCCTGCATTGCACTGCAGCCCGATTGCTCCGCGCATGCTCCGCGCCATTCGTTGCTTTGTGTTTGCGGTGAGAGGTCAGCTATGCCTATGCAGTCCTACACAGTGGCGAAGAAAGTCGAGGTTATTCGATGGCATCGAGAAAACGGAAAGAACGTGCACCAGACGTCTCGACATTTCAAGCTCGACCGGAAGCGGATACGGGAATGGGAGAAGAATTTCGATAATTTGCTGCAGCTAAACTACGGGAAGGCAAAACTTCAACGGAAACTCAGTAACGGCGCACCAGTGTTCAGCAAACACGTGGACGATGCGCTCTTCGATTACCTTGAGCGCGAAAGAAGTGCAGGACGTGCCGTTAGCAACCGGATTCTTTCCGAAGAGGCCATCAAAATTGCCAACAGCATGCAGTTGGGAAACTTCATAGCCTCCAGCCATTACATAAATCGTTGGAAACAACGGTTCGGTGTTGCAATGTGCCGCGCTACGAACGAGAGCCAGAAGACGCCAGAGGAACTTTCGGAGGCAGCAAGTGCCTTTCGGTCTTCCGCAAACTCGCTGCGACGGCGCAACGACGACACCTTATACAGTCAAACACGGATATATCGAACCCACATATATAGAATTTTCAGCTATATCGAACTCGCAAGTTATCCCCTTGAAAATCCTTTGTAATAGTATAGAAATTCGCACGTTTATATCGAACGGTATTTTTACCCACCATCGGATATATCAAACGCCGTGCAAGCTGGAAGGTGCGCTTTGGCACTCGCTGCGCACTGCGACCTTCGCCACCTTCGCGGCACCACGCCTCCGCTGACACCCGAAACGCTCAAAAACGTGAGGGCGAGAGGGCTTGGACTGTACTCCTGTTGGGCGCGTTCTCCAACTTCCGGAACGGCTTTTTTTTTTTCTTTTTTTCTCTCTCTCTTTCTCATGCTTTCTCCGCGTTACCGTCGGCTCGGAGAGCAGGAACGGAGCCGGCGGCCTCCTCTTTTCGCCTTTTCTTTCTTTAGAGCAGGAACGAAGGACCCAGCGGCCTCCTCTTTTCGCCCCGCTTTTTTTTTGTTGCTGTTTTGTGAGTTTCGATCAGCCAACCACAGCCCGCACCTTTCGTATTTGCTCAGCCAACCACAGCTCGCGCCTATCGTACATCGCTGCTGCCCTCGCAGGTAGCCATCGCCGCCATCGTGACTGATCGCGAGCGCTTTGTTGGCGAAGTCCACTTCCGTGAGTTGTCACATACCACCGCATTCCTCTTTTGCATGCGTGCTGTGCAAAGAGCGCTACGGACTACTTGAATTTTCGATTTCTCGACTAGAAATGGCCAGTGTCAAGGAGCGCAAGAACACAGTGGCCAACTACTTCTGGAAGGCAGGCTTCGTGACGGCGGAACTTGCAGAAACCGGTGAAAACGACAATGAAGAGCGCATAGACGACGCGTTTCGCAAGTTATCGTCCCTCTTCCCGGCTGCCGTTCCACCCAAAGTATCTGCGGACGATTTCGTGGAAGCGGACTGCAATGTTCAGGCTCTTGTGAGCCTCGCTGACGAGGACATTGTAGCTGCAGCCGCAGGGACCCAGGATGCCCAGGCCGACAGCTCAAGTGGCGACGAAGATTGTCCGGACGAGGCGGTGGCTACACGCGCATACTCCGCCGCTGATGTGACGGCAGCGTTCGGCTTGATTTGCCATTGTTATGGCAACATGAAGGGAACCGGGCTGTCGCACCTGGACAGCCTCGATAAGATCGAGGCCGGCGTCTTCAACTTCATTTCGAAGACGAAGAAGCGGGCCAAGATTAGCGATTTTTTTTTTCATGCAAATAAAACATTCTGTTGCACCGTGTGTGCAGAATTAGTTGTCATTCTTGAATGCGCCGATTGTAGGTCCGCCACTGGTAAGGTCTCGGGGCCTGTATTTTTTTTATATCGAATTTTTCATATATCGAACTAATTCGCGATCCCCTTTGAGTTCGATATATCCGTGTTTGACTGTATAACATGGCCAACATGGATCAGACGATGGTGCGGATAGACAACCCCGCCAATAGGAGGAACAACGTTGTCGGCGAAAGTGCCATACGGATTGCGAACACTGGATGTGCCCGGCGAGGCTTCCCGGTTTGCCTAGCTGCTTGCGCCACCGGCCACAAGCTCCCGGCCTTCATTATCTTTAAGGAGCAAAGCGGAAAAATTCCAGCCAGGGCCTTTGCGAGCTTTCGCATACCAGGTGAGAATAATTTTTTTGATGGAGGCGAGGGGTCACATTGTCGCCTAGTTCGTTTTATCACAACGCTGACCTTTTTTCCCATTCGTAGCATATGTTCGTCTCACCGCCACGAAAAACAGCTGGATGACATCGGAGAAAATGCAAGAATGGCTGTCCAGAGTCTGAGGCCCAAACGTCAACGACATGCGATGCTTACTAGTGTTGGACCAGGCGCCCATCCATAAGACAAGCCGCCACAAATGCCTTCGAGGAGTACGACACCGACGTGCTTTACGTGCCTGCGGGGTGCACGAGCATCCTGCAGCCTACTGATGTGTATTGGAATAAGCCGTTCAAGTCCACCTTGCGGCGTTTGTGGGAGCAGTGTATGCGTGAGGAAGCGCGAACACTGAAGGGAAACTTGAAGAAGCCGTCGCAGCAACATGCGCTCGATTTTGTTGCCAAGGCGTGGGCCGCTGTACCTGAGGAGAAAGTGGCACAGTCCTTCAAGGGACGCGACATTAGTAATGCGCTCGATGGCTCGGAGGACGGCGACCTGCACAGCGGACTGGCTGATGTTGGAGCTGTGGTGCAGAAGACCGCAGCAGACTTCAAGCGGAATGCTGCGACCTGTTTTTTGCAACTGACTCGGAGGAGTCTTTCGATGGTTTTGAAAGCGATTAGAAGCTACAACAAATCCTCGGCCTAAATAAAGTTCACTGTAATAAAACTTTAATCTATGCGCACTGCGTTTTTTTTTCTGGAGCGAAAATTTTGCCGCCATCCTGAATTTTGGAGCCGTTCCGAGATAGTGCCCCCTCCACCTTTGCCAGCAATTTCGACTTCATCTGAGGGGAAGGGGGGGCTTGCTCGGAATTTTATGGTAAATGAGCTATACAGTAAAAGCTCGTTAATTCGACTCGTTAATTCGGAAAATCGGTTAATTTGGACACGTCATCTGGTCCCTGTAAATATACGCATCATTCTATGAGACTGGGCGCTCGTTATTTCGGACAGATTTGACCGCAAATCGGATAATTCGGCGACTTTCGGGCCGCTGGCGAGGCTCGAAAACGAAAAAAGAACAATTCGGAACAGAAGTGAAGCTCAAACGCAGCATCGCCATGGACATCAATTGTCGACTTGGCTTGACTTGAGACTGGTTGAACGCCTTTTCTTCGCGTGTGTTGTTGGCGGTGCCATTTTATTGCTTTGTTCCCGTTGGTGTGCTGCATTGTTGAACGCCGTTTTATCGAGGAACAATTCAGTACGGCTCCTTTAGATTGATTGTTGCTGGTGCTTTTGTGCCGACGTTTCGTGTGAACGCACTCTCCGCCGATGGCAACGCCGGCGAAGCGGCCCAAGTACGAGGCGAAGGACTTCACCACCAAAGTAGAAATTTTTCGTGCCCTGAAAAATGGGCTCTGCCGACAAGGAGTTGCTCCTGTGCCATTACGTCAGCAAACAATACGACGCGAGTCTCCTGAGCGCAGTTAGCATTCTTGCGTATGTGTGGCAGAACACGCCTGCGCACGCCATTGCCAACTGTTTCAGGCACAGTGGCTTTGTTGTACCCGACTCCAGCGATGACGAAGTGACGCCGAACGACGGTGCCTACGATGGACAGGATTTCGGAAGTGTTATGCCTGATGCAGTGACACTAGAGGATTATATCGACATTGATGATGGTGTTGCCACTGCCGGCTGTCTGACTGATGAGCACATCGTCAAGGAAGTGATGCATGGCAACGAATCCGAGAACGAAGAGCCTGAAGAGGAGCAGCCACACCATGAGGCACATGGGCCCCCTCGCACTGTGAAGGAAGTCGCGGAGGCCCTCGTCGTCCTTGAAGAACTTTGTTTTGGCACTGCAGACAGCATGCGAGCTGCTGAGCACCTTGAAGGGCTCAGAAAAATTCTGTCCGCGCGAATTTCTGCTCGAAAACAGACACGCATCCGAGATTACTTTGTAAAGTAAAGGTTTGTTAAAAAAAACTCTTGCATTTATTGTGTTTATTTCGACAATTCGATAATTCGGACATTCGGTTAATTCGGACATTTTTTCCGGTCCCTAGAAATCCTAATTAACGAGCTTTTACTGTACACTTAAAATGCCAGTTCTTATGGCATAAATGAGGTCAAAGCTGATAAAGTGCAATATGTAATCAGTCACACATCAAAGTCATCACGGCAACAGTTAGTAATCGTTATGATAATGAACTAATCTCACACACATTTTACCAAAATAGTCTGCTTGTCAGGTACAAATATACATTTAAATCAAATATACAGGGTGCTTCAAGAAATGTGCCTGAAAATCCTCAGAAATATCGAAAATGAGACATTTTCACGCTGCCTTCGTAATTACGTTTTCTGTGCCGACAGGCATCTTAAGCTGAATGGAGGCATCAATTACGACAGGAATTAAATTAATTAAGTTTAGAGTTTTAATTAAGTTTAAGAGAATTAGGTTTAAGAGAATTAAGATAATTAAGTTTAAGAATTAGAGGAGACGGGTGGTCAAGTCAAATGAGAAAATTGCAGCCCTTTCTGCGAAAAGCATGTTGCCACTTTCAGATTTCACAAAAGCAGCCGCTGGCAATTATTGGAACGTTTGTCATGTTTCAAATTACTGAAATTTGAAACATGACAAATTTCGACAAATATCGCCGGTGAAAGTGAAACTCGGAAGAGCGCCTCCAAGATGTCTAGAATGAGCAAGCGTCGTTGTACCAACCATCGATTGACTTCGCTTTGTGGTTGTGTGGGTTTCTTTTGCAATTAGACAACCTAGGGCGTATGTACGTTAACAAACGCAGAACACGCCTGCAATTGCCGTCGTGGACAGTGATGTCATTCTGGTCGTCTGCTAGTTAAGCTCATCGGAGATTTGGTTTTGGTTTCGTCAGTGAATTTGGCTGAATTTCATTGCTCCGCAATAATTACCGGAGGCTGATTTCTCAAAATCTTAAAGCGGCAATGGCCTTTTCGCAGGAAGAACAGATATTCTCCCATTTGAACCGACCGTCTGTCTCTGCTAATTCAAGTTATTTATTTTATTTTAATAATGTCGTAATTACTGTGTCTGGTCATCTTAAGATGTCTCCCATCACAGAAAATGTAAGTGTGAAGGCAGTGAGCAAATATTCCATTTCCCCTATTTTTGATGATTTTCAGGCACATTTCTTGAAACACCCTGTACATCAACAATGCCAGTACAAGTAGCATTGTCAATGTGCTAGTGTACAGCTAGTATACAAGCTGCATACTAGATGATAGTATACAGCTTATTTTTGTTTTCGTTTAGGCTCACTGGATGGTCACACGGTTAAAGTTCACCGTTTTTAGTTCTCCAATGCCATTTCAGAGCAGGTTCGGAGCAGTTACTAACAAATATTACACTTCAGAGCAGCATGGAGCAGCATTTCTCTTTTGGAGAAGTTTGGAGCAACTGGAGCAACACTTCCATCACTGAGATTACTTTCAGAGGGGCTAAATCTCGCAAAGAACTATTGCAGCAGCATCTGTGTCAACATTTTCCAGGTGATTAAAACTCCTGGATTATCCCAAGAACATCCATAAGGACTTGTTATTTGAAACGAGATCTTCTTTTGAATTAAAAAGCACAAATTCATGCACCTAAAGGTAAAGCAGGTGCTCTGTACGGTTCTCGGGTACCCAAAAGCCCATAGTCAACGGCCCCGTTCGTGTAGTGCCGTCTACAAGCACATACGTGAACCTGAACAAAATTTCGCCATGCTCACTGGCCGCGTTGAGTCACTTGTCCTTTCTATACCATGGCTCTTTCCAAAGAACACAAAATGGCGCTACAGCAACATGTTAGACCCGCCGGCAGCCTAGAAGCCTCCACAGTTGTGATTGCTGGGTGAGTCATTGAAATCGTCACTAGGCCTTATCGTCTGACTCTTCAGAACTACAGTCGAACCTCGTTAATACGTACCCGCTTTAAGCGTACTAACGGTTAAAACGTAGTTGCGACGAATCCCCGACCGAGTCTCATAGAGCCTAATGCATTCGCTGACCGTTTAAGCCGTAGTGCTTCACCCTACGCCTACCGGTTAGTGCGTACCCGGCGTACCGCGATAACGTTTTGTGCCATAAAATTTTACTGCGCCGCTGAACTTCCCGACGCCACAATGTGCCGCCAAAGGTTTTCAGTCTTTTCGAGAAGTGCGTAAATCGGTCGATCCCGGATTCCGACTTCCGCGCGATTGCGGCGACGCCTTTGCGGGTAAGCTTCGGGAAAGAACGAAGGTGAGGCGACGGCCACCGACGAACGCGCCAGCGTGACTTATCGCCGACAACCTTATCACAAGGTATCTGCTCGGGCACACGTGCGGCGCAGCACTACTTTAAGGGGGGAGGTGGCGATCGAAAAAAACTTTTTTGTTTGTTGACCTACAGTAATGAAATTTGGCAGGCGCACTGAAGAATGTCTCGAATAGCTATACAGTCGCCGACCGTTTATTCGGACTCGGCGGGAACCGCTGAAAAGTCCGAATAATCGGGAGTCCGAAAAAAAGGATTCACCAGAAAAAAGCGCTTTTATTGGCCCAGCGGCCGGAAAAAACTTGTTAGTGCGCGTCTGTACACATGTACGCTTACGCGCGACCAAGTCGGCCTGTATTTCAGCCAATGTTTGGCCACCACTGCGGGTCTTCAATAGCACCGCAACAGCCTACGCTAAATCCGCATTTGATGGCTGTGGTGTGGGAGGTGCATCATCACGGCAGTCACTGTCCACATGCGCTGGTTCGAGTAGCTGACGGATCTCATCGCCCAACTCGGCGAAAACTCCCAAGCAACTTCCACCTGGTGAATAATCGCCGCTTTTTTTCGCCATCGTCAGGGCCTTGTAGTCGCCGCGTTTCTTTAGTTCCGACGGCGCACATGGAACGGGCAGCGTCGGAGCAATTTCAGCAGATCAGGCCTCGCATGAGCAGGACACAAAGCTCGGGATGCAGATCAGGCCTAGCCACAGAAACATGAGAACGCAAACCCTCACACGCCAAAAGGAAACGATGTTGGTCTAGTTGATGTTGCAGCGCTTCTGTAATCTGTTGTCGTACTCTCTTCGTCCGAATTAGGATCCGCGTCGTACTCGTACGCGCTGTCATTCGCCTCAAACGCCGCACAGAGCAGATTCCAAGCTTGGCTTGGCTTGGCCTGCTGTTTGGCCGTTGTAGCCGTTCAATGGATACGTGACTGGCTAAAGCCAAAAGGCAACCGTTACGTGTAGCCAACAAACATAGCCTTCGAGATCGGTAACTTCTGCGTGGATTTTTGACACTGGCACGATCTCCAGTTATAGCCAGTGCAACATTTCAGTGCTGGCAACCCAGTAAAAATATTGTAAACATTGCTGACAGCTTGTTATGGCGTTCAACGTCGCACTCTATCAGCCAGTCGGAGTCCGAAAAATCGAACGGCGGGCTGTGGGGCGTCCGAATTTTCGGTCGTTAGTTTACATTACTTCAATGGGACGAGTGGCGGTGCCGCGAAGGTGTCCGAATAAACGAGCATGTCCGAATTTTCGGCGTCCGAATAAACGGTCGGCGACTGTATATCAAGTTTCATTGCGATATCTCGAGCAGTTTTCAAATTACACTATGTTACATAATCTGATGACATACTCTGCTTGTGAAAAGCCTAGCATTGTAACAAAACATGCCAGGAAGGTCCAAGTGGTTTTGATCTTTACTCAAAAGAACACTACACAGGATGACATTATTAAAAATTGTCTATTCCTTTTAGTTTTTTTACAAATAACATCCCCATCAGCTTCATGCATTGCATCAGAACTTCTCATGCACTAATTATCACATACAAAAAAAACTAGGCCCTAAGCAAGGTGAAGAATAATGTCATCCTGTCAACAAGACTTCAAGGATTAAAAGAAAAAAAACGGAATCAAAATCTGTGCAGTAGTTGCCAAGATATCTGCTCCACAAGCTGAGCAACATGTCAAAAAACAATATTGAGAAAACTGCGTTTAAAGTTTGGCCTTCTCTAAAACACCTAAAGATTGTGATCTTTGGCTTTTTTTTTTATGATGTTTCACTTCTTGGACATGTGGCCTTTCTCCAGTGTGCCTTTGTTCTTTTTTCATAACCTCCTGCTTTTTTTGATCTACAAAAAACCAGTCCGATTTCAAACCAAGTTCTCTGCATGAAGGTGTGGTGTGATAGACTTGACAGAAGATATTGCAATCTAATAAGGCCATATACTGAAATAATTACACATATTTTTTTGTATTTATGCTGTCATTAGCATAATTAAGTCTTGCTTATTGATTACAATTAATCATTGAAAAATTTTTATAAAGAGTGAGGTTTGTTGTGACAGAAAATGGCTCACACCATGATAGCCGATGCCTTCGTTCCAAATAACAAACAGTTATGGCCAAGACGTTAGTGGCACAGGAATTTTTGAGCAGTTTATTCAATGACGCGAGTCGGGCAGATAAAAATTCACCCCCCTGCTTGATACACGTTCTTTTACCACTCTCGCGTATGAAACGTATTATCATTCGGCCGACCGCGGCAGCGCTAATCTACGAGGCTTTCATTGTTTCAGAACATTCATAAACGCCTGCGGCGATACCAAGCACGGCTCCAAGCACGTCTAAATTACATCGCTAGTGCTTATTGACAGCACTCTGATCGCGAAGTGCTCGACCGCGGGGTCCGTGGAGCCGGTGCGTGATAGGCTTGGTGGCGGCGTTCGGTGACGATGTGCGAATGCGAAGCTACGATGACGAAAAATTTGCGCGCAGTATACTTGGTCTCGCATTTTTGGGTGCCAACGCGCGAAATTGCTACCGCTGCTCCAAGCAGTTCGTGGCCGTGGGGTCTGACGAGCTTGGCTGTGGAGTTCACTGCCGATGCGTAAAATGCCCATCCGCGGCTCCGAAGTGCCGGCGAGCGATGTGCTTCTTCGCTTGCGAAGACGCACATAGCAGCGGGTACGCTAGCGCGTTGTTCTTGCCCGCAAGGTTCGAGGTTCGTCTCGCTAAACGGCGCCATGAGCGGCGTTAGGCCTAGTGACGACTCCGAGCAGTAGGTGCGCAGGCCGTGGTGCCCGTTGCTTCGAAGTGCGTAATGCGTGGTCGTGAGTACAAAGAGTTGTCCCGCGATGGCCTTAGTCACGATCTCAGAAGTGCTGATAAGCAGAAATCAAAACATCTAACCGCGAATCCGACGCTGAAGTCAACGCTAGAGAGTCGGTCCGAGACGCGCGTTTGCGATGTTCGCTAGGAGCACGGCGCACCATCGTAATCAGATCGAACTTCCTCTTGCAGCTCCAAACTAAAGCGTAATTATATTCTAAGTGATCGTCGAGCCGTGAACACAGAACAATTGCGAACGTGTCACGAAGTAGCGCGATTCTCGACAGCCGTGAACTTCCGACGCGCGATCGGCAGACGACGATCTCCCGGACCGAGCATCGGACCAATGGCGAGGCGAGCTGGGGCAACATGGCGGACGCGGCCAATCGCAGGCCTCGGAACGACTCTCAAGTGTTTGCTTTTTGTGCGCTTCTTTTTGAATGGAGGAGCCCGCTGAAGCGGGGAATTTGAACACGGAGAAATGCCCTTTCCGACAAGCCCAAGAAGTTGGTTCGCGGTCGCGCCATCGCGGAGCTACAGTTTTTTGAAAATCGCTGTTTTTTTTGCGATTTCCACAATAATTTTCGCCACCTCAGAGGGCAAAACAAATTTTTCGAAGCACTTCTGGTTGGTTTTCAGTGTAGATATTTTGGAATCAGATAGAAAAAGGGTTCCAGAAACTGAAAATTTGATTTTCAGAAAAACGATTTTTTTGCCTTTTTTCGCGATACGAAAGCCGCGTCCCCCCTTAAGCCTACTGCACGCTTTTAATAGGCGACAACCTCAACGCGCTGGGCCGCCGATCGCTGCCGCCTCGTTGTGCAGGGCCGTGTTCAAGCGCGCGGGCTTTGTAGAAACGAAACAGCTCGCTGTTGCGGAGTTGAGCGTTGCTGGTCGTGGGCGATGAGAAACCTCTCTGCATAGACGCTATCACGCTAAACGCACGCGTACGGTACAGCAAGCGTAGCGCTGTTGTAACCATACTGCACGCTTTTATTGAGCGACCACCCAAACGCGCTTCCGTCCGCTGCCAGGACCGCTGGAGCGTCGCGGAGTGCGCATCGCTTGCAGGAAGTTCGTCATCGCCGCGTTAACCGAACAAGCTCATCTGTGCTCATCGCCGCATCTGTGCACGGTCTGGAGCGAAGTGGGTACGAAGAACACTCCCACGACAAATGCGCGCGTGCGGTACAGCAAGTGGCCCGCGGCCCGGCAGTGACGGCGTGAGCCGAGAAGGCGACACACTGCACGCAACTAGCCAGGAGACGATCGGCTCCATGCAGCCGTGTTTCACTGAAGCTTTGTCAGTTTTCATTTAGTAGCGGATCGCGGTACAGACGCACGCACATATACCGCGGAAAGCCGACACTGTCCGTTCTGTCGCTACGTTGGTCACTGCGTAACCGGACCCTGTAATAGTTCCGAAATGCTCCTTGGCGTCGCCACCGCTCGCTATCGGCACTATCGGACGGTCGTGCGACAGTACCAGAATCTTTTCTCCAGTTTGGCAAAAAGAAATAAAAGGCTTTCCAGTGGGTACTTTAGGCAATATTTGCTGTGGCACTGTATTTATTTCTTTGCTGGCGGCGATGGCGTATGCGAGGAAATGCAAATTTTTACTTGGTGGTTAATGCGTACTACCGTTTAGTGCGTAGTTATGCGGCGTTCCTGGCAGGTACGCATTAACGAGGTTCCACTGTATTTTGTTACTTCACAATATTTTGTTACCATTGTTGCTTGAGCTTCGCCTCACAGTAGTTCCACACAATGATGAACATACACTTATATTTTCGGCGGCATTGACTATGATGCCAGCACACATGAGCCATATCACTGTGTGTTATGTACAGCAGCTGAACTTCATTTCGTGTGGCATTCTTGTCGGTGCGAAGCATTTGAATGTGGAGATCGGTTCTTCTTAAATGTATCATTATTGTGCATTGAATTGAAACTGTAGCTGATGTTTGTACTGCTGATGGTGGTGATCAGCTGGCGCTGAAAGCCTAAAGCTTCGAGGTTCCCGAATAGCCTGTAGGTTGTCCAGTAGGCATCGCACCATCACAATACTGCTGTCTACTTTAGAGATCTCGCATGCGGCCGATGTTCTATGGCTCAGGAGGCCAGTGCAGGGTCAAAGCATGTTTGCCACTAGCGTGGGTGGGCCTTTAGAAATTTCGCTTATAAGGACCATGTTATGGCTGATTACAGTTGAAACCAACAACACAGAAAGCCTGAGACATTGAAATTCACATCACAGCGAAATATTTCCAGTTTCCCCGTGGATGGCGATTACGGTGAATGCATTTCATATCTTGCAACAATGAAATATCACTGCGCTGCAATCCTGCACAAACAAAACTTGCCATAACATTAGTCTCCATATTGTCTGGTGTCATCAAACATGTACGGTACTGCCAGATTGAAACGCAACCTCATTTTTTTTAGTGTGACGATTGCTATGAGAAATTGCTCGTGATAACCACGTCATACCGCTGCAAGTCTAGCTACTAAAGGTATATGTTGGCTTAGATGAGTGCTCAGGGTCAAAATTACGCTGATATGACACAAACGTAACACTGTATGACATGAACTGTAGGCCAGCATCAGTACAGTCAACATCCGATTTCTCGGACTCACTAGGGCCCTCGAAATCGTCCGAAAAATCGGGCAGTTTGAAAAAGCAACTTCATGCTATTCTATTCCACTCAAGCGGTTAAATCGCCACAGCCAAGTCCGAAATAGCTGGAATCCCTCCCAGCACAATTATCAGGCATTCTGGTGCGTGCCCAGGCTCTCACAAACACATTCGGTACCTGCCGCGAACCCCGCTTAACTAACTACGTGCCAACCGCCACTTGCAAGTTTGGATCTCGTGATGAGCGCCACTGATACCAGCAAAGCGCGGGATAGATTACGGCTCTCTCGCATGGAGCGTTTGGAAACGATGACGCGGAACACAAAGACTGTGGTGGAAGAGCGGCCGATTCGTCCGGCCTTCCCTGTACGTGTGCGCATGTAAACGATGAGTACACACATCGCTGAATCTCCGCCAATACGCAGCATTTGCTGCCGTGCAACGCCGATCGTTTCTAGTTGTGTGCAGCACATCGCCAACTAAGCTGACGCCGTGACAATGCTGTTGCTGCATCGTACGCAAGCATTTATCATGAAAGGGTTTGCGATGCACACTTTGTTCCTGACCGCACACAGCGAGGCAATGGCGAGCTGGTTTCATCCATGAAGGCAACGCATCTGTGCAGCGCACTTAGCGGTCTTGCACAAAGAGGCAGCATGAATGGCGGCGCAGCACATTTGGGTTCTCGCCTATTGAATGCATGCAGTATGCATGCAACTGCGCTAGGTCACATTCACTACCAAGCAGTTAACTGAAGATGCTTATCGTAAGGATTGTCAGCGATTAAGCCATACTGGCGTGTTTGCCAGCTGCCGCCATCACGCCTCCGTGCATTTCCGCTGCTTATCCGTAAAGACAACGCCGCACGGCACCGTGATAGCGACCCCTTTGAATTTCTGGTCTGCTTCACCTCATAACGCTTCGGCATCGCGGCAAAACTGACTTTCGGACTCTGCTACTGTCGCAAACAGATCGACTCGCAAAAGCACTGGTTTGAACCGACGAGATGACAGACGCAACAGAGTGGGGGCTTCAAATAATGCCTTTCGGACCTGCAATTTAGGCAGAAAGTCCGAAAAATCGGACGCGGAGGAGTTTCAGCGTCCGAAATGTTGGACGTTCCAATACATTGACGTCTATGGGGCTGGTGACGGTGCCGCGAAAGTGCTATCATTGTTACGTCATCTGAATCGCATACAACAGCCGCCCATGCATTGTGTACTCTTTCTTCTGTTCCTCCTACCCCTTTCCTATATATTTCCGAGACGGGAATAAAACTACGGACAATGCCTGGAGACGCTGTCTGATTCACTTCCGGATGCATGGGCGCTGCGCTCGGCACAGCTACTGTGGCGACGAAGATGGGATTGAAACAAGAGAAGGATCCTGCAGGACCGGACAACCACCCGGAACCCACGCCAGCCATGGCCCACAAGCTACCAGACTTCGATGATACAAGAGATAAGTGGCAACCGTACATTGTGAAAATCGAAGCGTACTTTGAGGCTAACAGTATCACTGAAGATGCGAAGAAAAGAGCCTTGCTTGTTGCCGCGCTCGGAACGTCGACAGTTGAAGTCTTATGTGGAAAAGTTGCGCCCCTAGCACCAAGTTCTCTCACCTACAGTGATGTTGTAACTACCTTAAACAGCTATTATAACCCACAGCCGAATGAAATTACCGAGCGGTTCAAGTTCTACCATCGGTGTCAGCAAGATGGAGAGGCTATGCACGCATTCATTGTGGCCATACGACAAATGGAAAATAATTGCCAATTTGCTTCAATGTTGCACAACATGATAAGGGACCGGATAGTGTGTGGCATAAGGTCCTAGAGCTTGCAGAAACAGCCACTAGCGAAGAAGAACTTGTCTTTGGCTGACGCTGAGGCCCTCGCTCTTGCCGCGGAAACCACAGAGCTAGATTCACAAGGCATTTCAGCCAACAATGAGCAGGCGAATATGCTACAATTATCGCAGCAACGCGAACAAGGCTCGAAGAAAAAGAAACCATTAACGTCGCAAGCAATGTGCAGATGCTGTGGCAGTTATGGGCACAAAGCTTCGACGTGCAGGCTAAAGAAGCTGCGGTGTTTCAAGTGTAGGCGGCAGGGTCACTTAGCTCGAATGTGCTCTCCCGAAACCACCACCGACAGAGCGCTAGCAGTAATTGCGCATGCAAGGGACGATACTGAAGATAGTGACAGCAGTGCATCACAGTTTCACCGCAAGGGCGAAGCAATGAATGCGACAGCAACAAAATGGAATGTTAGACGAAATACGGTTAGCAGCTAACTCCTTTAGGATCCGATCCGGCATAACTTTACAAAACGCTGGCGCAAGGGAACACAAACAATCCAGTGAGCAAAGCAGTTTTTATGCTGTCTGTTGCTTCAGTGCGAAGTAAGTGATGAGAGCACAGCACATACCAAGGTATGAGCTGTCTACTGATCTCTCTAGAGATCAGTAGACACCGTGTACGACCGCCCCTTTTTTGCAGTTGCTGCTCAAGTGACGCAGCCCCACACCGGCATCCCCCTCCTGCTCCTTCACCCAGCGGAGCTGGTCGCGCCCATTTACAGCCTTCGCAAGCTTTCATGCACACATAGAATAGCACATACGACGTGCGGGGTGATGTTATTGATTTGGACTTTATATGGAATATGACAGCAACAGCAAAATGCACCTTGATTGTCCAGATATAATTGCTATAGCAATAATAAAAGTCAAATGGAGCAGGCTTTGTCTGAAAAATGGACACAGGCTATATGCAGTAAGAAGACAGCACGTTACATGACCGGTGGCAGAACCATCACCCTGAGGTTTACCTTTCCTTGGGCATTTTTCGTCTCCACCCATATTTCGCCAGAGAGGTCAAGGCAAGGTTGCTGTGGCGGAGGTGGCATGGCCCCTGTTGAAGAGGGGGCATGCATAGAAGTTGGTGGTGGCAAACCCGGGGGTGGCCCCAGGGCTGGTGGTGGCCCCCCCATAGGAGGGGGTCCACTCATTGGGGGTGGCTGCTGGGGTGGGTGCTGCTGCTGGTGCGGAGGCGGTCCCATGCCAAACCCTGGTGGGGGCATCATGGGCGGCCGCGGGGGTGGCATTCCTCCAAAAGTGTCACCACCATTCTGGAAGTTTGGTGGCGGTGGTGGCCCACCCTGTCAAATGAGGAGAAGGCAGCACTTGCTGTTATACACACTTTCACAGTAATAGGAGTGTTTGCAAGACAAGAAGTGCAAATTTTCAGAGGTGGGCCAGCTCAGATAACTTTTGGAGCAGTTTTTGGAGCAGAAGAAATAGCGTTTTGGGGCAGGAAAACTGTGTTATGAAGCAGCTGGTCAAAAAAAAAGCAAGTCAACCTTTTATTACAGAATATCACAGAACCAAAGTAGTGTTCAGAAACTATTTTACGACAGCTACGGCAAATGTTCCGGGCCTACATTGTTCACTATGTAAAGTTGCAAGTTGAAAAAAAAAATTAACAAGGAGTGGAACCAAGGGGTGCAAGATGTCACAGATTTTGATATCACAAAGAAAGTAAACGTTGCATGAACATTTTATTTCGACTTTAATTGCTTTCACTTTTTCTGCACTTGCTGCAGAGCCTCTTTCAGGGCAGAGATTAGAGTTTTAGTTTAGTGCGCGCAACGGCCTTGCGCACGCAACGGGTGGGAGACAGCAAGACTGCGCATGCGCTGAACCTAAGAGAGATGCGTGCGTTTGCGCGCGCAAGAGATGCGCACGCTAGATCTCGGCGCTTACGTTGCACCCGCTACGGCCGTTGCGTACCTTACGGGCGCTTCTCTCGCGAGATCTCGACCGGTCGAGACAAGCAAAATGGCTGCGTCCGACAGCAACACAAGCGGCACGGCGGTCATAGCAGCGAATAAATCCCGCGTCCATTTCGGAATTGCCCTCGATTTGGAGCTCCTTGCCTACGTGAGTAGCTTGAATCCGTTCGCGGACCCAGTGCAGTGGACAGTGATCGCTGCAAAGATGTAGGAGATATTCGATGTCGTCGAGACTGCCGTCGCCCTTCAAAAGCCACCGCTCTCGGTTTGTGAGCATCAAATCGTCTATCTCTTCCCATGAAATAGTGGCCAAAAGGCGCTGATTCGAAAGGATGCTGGAAGGCATTTTTCCTCCCTCGCTGCTGCTCGCCTCGTAGAAGTCGTACCAACCGTCACCGTTCACCACAGATCACCTCAACAAAATTTGCGCCATCGTAAAATCTTGCCTTGTCTCGTGCCTTGATTTGTGTCAACTATGATCGGATATTGTAGTTTATTTCTTAGCCACTAGATGGCGCAGAAAAACACGCCGAGACGAAGGCGCTGACGCCTAGACGCAGTCCACGTTTCGGTTGTTGCGTACGGTAAACTAAAAATGTAGGAAACAGCCTCAACTCTAACGTACGCAGTGCGCAGGCCGTTGCGTACGTACAGGTATGCACGCACTAAACTAAAACTCTCTATTAATTCAGAAAGGAGTGCTTGGCCACTTTCCATTTTGCGAATATCATTCTGCTTAATGACGGAACAAATGAGTTCATCTGCACTAGAGAGCAATGCTCTGCTTGATTCCACTTGGTCTTTCAAGACCTTCCTGTCATTCTGCATCAGCTCTTCTGTGGTGGTGGTAGCAACTTCTATGACTTTTTGTGCACTTGTTTCAGTGCTGGGCCTCTCAGCATACTTTGCCCTGCATTGCTTGAAACTCCTGATCAGTTCAGCCGTAAGGGGAACTTTCGTCGCATCACCACTGTAGCAGCTTAAGTGACTCTTTATTTGCCATATCCCATTGATGCTTGCAATATTAACCCCTTAAGTGCTTTGCTGTGCAGTCATATGTGCACAACATACAAAATTATCAGGAAAATCGGAAACATCAAGTATACACCGTTTTTTTATCTTTCGTGGAATCGACCTGTATTCCTTGCAAATTCCTTCAGGTTTTCTTTTTTCCAAGCTTTATTTTAACATTAACATTACTGCTCCACAGGAGCCCTAATATTCGTTTAAGAAAGAAGCGAGCCCGCCGCTTCTCCAAAAAGTGACGTGAGTAAACTAGTGAGAGTGCCAAAGGCCCACCATAAAACGGCAACATATGTTACTGGCCTTCCAGTGAACCGAGCAAACCACGGACACTGGCAAAATACAAACAAGTGCGCATCGCGACTAACAAACTGGACATAACTTCAGTAACTGTTTATCATTACATCTGGACGTAACATGAACAGCATTCTTGGAAGCGATGCAGCACTGAGAGTTGCACTGTTGCAGGCCCCGATGAAACTCTCTCCGCACCCCACGCAAAACCCACTGGTAAGAGGCATTACCTCAGCTTTTCTTCTTGTCGTGAAAGCAAGTCTCGGTGACGGCGAGATCCTCCTGCTGTGCGAAAATATAGAAGGGACCGCGTGACGGTTCAGTCATGCAGACTTCATAATCAAGCATAGCGACTGCAGTCTGTGCTTCGGAAATACTTCGGGCATAGCAGACTTTCTTTTGTAGGTTTAAAGATTTTGCTTTTAATAGCAGTGTAAACTTTGCAGCCGTCTTCTGATCTCGAGGGAATTTGTCAATGCAACTTCATCGCGACCATAGGTGCCATTGCAGCCAAATGGCGCACAGAACTTGGCATGATGAGCCCACTTAAACAAGGCTGTTGCAAAGGCCGGAGAAACGCGACTGTTGAACTTCAGTATTGAGAATCTCGAAGTGAGCGAACAGGACAGTGAGGCGGCAAGTAAATCCCTGCGAACCCCACTGCTGAAACTTCCCTTGGCAGCAACTAAAGGCGCAAATCAACGTAGCAATCTTGGGCGTCCCTCCCGACGACATCACTTCTCTACGTTTATCTCTCTGGCGACGTCCTCTCCTACGTTCCATGTGTGCTGAGGGCATTCCCACGGCCAATGTTTGTCCACTTATAGCACCGTTGTTGAATTAAATATTGCGAAAAAAATCTACTAGGTATGTTATAAGAGGTAAAGATTCCAAATTAGCAATAAATTCAAGAATTGAAAACCGTTCCAGTGTCCCTTTAATGAGCTTTTACTCTACAAGGGGTTTACGGGAGGGTAAATAGGAGTCACAAGACGACGCATTATAGGGAGTCCTGCACTAAAGGTGCTTATGTTGTAAATGCTCTGAGCAGCACGCACACTCACCATGCCTGGTGGTGGTCCCATGCCCATTGGTGGTGGTGGACCCATGTTGGGTGGCGGTGGGAAGCTCGGGTCAAAAGGAGGCCGGTAACCGGGTGGAGGAGGCCTCCCCATCATAGGCCGCATCATTGGGGGTGGACCCCGACGCCCCATCATGCCTGGCGGAGGAGGGCCTCGAAATCGCGGTGGCGGGCCCCGAGGACCAAAACTGTAATGCAGAGACAGAGTGCTCAACCCCTACAACACTTTTTAACAGTGGAGCTGTTTAAGCTTGGCAAAGCTCCGTTTTCGGGACAACAGCGGAGTTGAGCAATGAGGAGCCAAGAGGGGAGCCCAGCCTAGCTATGCCAAGGCACACATAGCCAAGAAAGGCGCATAGAATAGATTGCAAGGAGGTGGGAAAGGGAAGTGAATGGGAGGAGGAGGAAAAGGAGGAGGGGAGAGTGCAAATCATAGCATAGCCATGCATAGTATACACCAATTTCACAAGGAGGCTGCCATTTTTAAAGCACTTCAAAGCTGCATCGCCATCTAGCATCTGCGATGTTTCACTGTCCTTCTGGTATGTGCGGTTCAGCAGCGGTGTATGCAGCGTATACGCCGAGTTCACAAGTTATTGCTGTTCTTCGCGGTACACGGTTAAAACACAGCAACGTCTTGCGAGTGTAAAGGCACCTAGTAAGTAATCGCTAAGCTGTCAGCTTCAAAATGGCTGAAACAGCAAGCAGCAGCGGCCCACGAGACATTCCCGCAGCGGCGCCGACGATGAGTAGAATGCCGATACAGTTCTTAAAGGGACACTAAAGAGAAACAATGAATTGGTTTAGATTGATAAAGTGTGCTCGGAGAACTCTTGTGTAGTTTATTTCACCACCACAGGTTTATTATTAGAGGAGAAAAACAAGTTCAAAGTTTTATTTTTAAATTTCGCGCCGAACTTTGTAATTCGTGACGTAAAAGGTTTCAAAGAGCATTTAACGTATTTTGGTGCCATTGGTTCAACGAAATTTCTACAAACTCGTTATGTCAAGTCTCTGGCCCCCTCAGAGGACAATGTACTTCTATTGAACCGATTAGGAACTACGTAGGCCCAAGCAGGCGCCGTCAAAAATATGTGACGTCACGGCAAATGGTGCGGGAATTCCAAGGTGGCGTCGCCACCTCTATTTTCTTTTTGCGCGTTTTCTCGCTTATTAAGCGTCTTCTCGCAGCAAGCGTGGTGTCTTTGGTATCACGGAAGACTACTTTACTAATGCGAAAAAAATCGTTTTGCTCTTTAGTGTCCCTTTAAGAAGCGCGTGTAAATTGGTAATTGCTTTGTACGTATTGTTATAGCTGGCCTCGTGGGGTTCTTGGAATACGCCCTATAAAATATCAACTTTTAGGACAACTCTCGAAGTAATTGGTGAAACGTAAATGGAGACGAGCGAACACGTATAGGCCATTGTCCGGCTGCACGCTAGGTGCGCGCATTAGTGTTTAAGGTGACTCTTGCGTTTCTTTGCCGTGATTATTCAAGTTCAACGTAACTCTAATCCCTAACAGATCATTAGGTACCGCTTGGCACGTTGCAATGTAAAGTTCGTGGAACGAAGTTAGCACAAACACCGATCCCTGTGTTGATTCGTGTCATCGTCGTAGTTAAAAGCTTGTGGCCTCTGATCGTTGCGCAGGATAAGAAAGAGATGTACGACGGGTGAGCTCAAAATTCGGCGTAGAAACAACACGATTATAAAATGAAAATAAGCCTGTTGATCATCTGGAAGCACGGCATGGCGTAAGTTCGCTTCGGCGCGAGCAGCAGTCACTGGAGATACGCCAACTAGGCGCCTGTTTTTGGTAACATTATTGTTAGTTTGTTTTTTGGCGAGTATTTGAGAAGCATTACGACAAGCGCACGTGTTCAGGTAACGACCTGGCTTTAACAAACGTGGGTCGATTATTCCCGACACCCAGGTTGCCGCGCGAAAAAAAAAGTGCGGTTGTCCTAACGCTACCCCAGTTATCGTCACAAAATTGACAAGTCGAGAAAGAACGTGCTCTCGACGAAGCGTTAGAGGCGCGTGCCTGTGCCAAAGAACACGTCATGCAGGCCTTTCTGTCATGTCGATTGGAAAGTGCTAATTCAATAATCTCGTAATTTCACGCACTAAGATGGAACATTTTCTAGCCGCAGGCATTGTAAATCATGTGCTGTAGCATAGAAATCAGAAATGTTGATGTTATGAGAAAACAACTCTTGGCCAAACATTTGTATATTAATGGTCAGCTTTGACATCGATTCTCTTTGGTGCAGATGATAAAGTGTACCAGCACCCAAGCACAATCGCAAGCTGGTGTGATGACTTGAAAAAATGGCCATCAGTGCCGACACCACATATAATATACTATTTGTTGGAGAAGAAGGCGTACGACCTAAGAGAAGCGAAGTCATTTAAAAGCTTGGTGCCCTTCGCATGCCTCGGATGCCAGTCTTTTACGCTTCCGAGGGTTGTTGCCACAGCCAAACACAGCGTAGTGGTAGCGTGTCGACCTGTTATCGTCCAACATTTCGATTTTCAGTAGGGCAATTGCTTTAGCACGTCGAAAAATGGAAACACACTGACCTCTCACGCATTACGCAATGCAAAGCGCGGGAATCCGCACACACCAGAGGCAGTGGCCGGATGGTCAGACACGCGGTGGTGAGAGAGAGAGAGTGGTGAAAATGCACCGGTTCGAGGCTATGCTCCTCCTCTCCGTGAAAACGGTCTATATAGTATAGCAAGAGGTGGGAAAGGGAAGCGAGGGTAAGGTGGTGTGATGCAAGGGTGATGAGGGAAAGGAGGAGGGGTGAGGGTAAAGAATAGCAAGGGAGTGGGAAAGGGAAGTGAGGGTGAGGAGTGATGTGATTTGAGGGGAGAGGGTAAAGCATAACATCGTCTTGTACACAGCATAGCAAGGGGTGGGAAAGGGAAGTGAATGTGAGGAGGAAAAGGAGGAAGGGAACGCCACCAGCTCTGCTGTTTCCTCAGTCTTCATACCACTACACTCGCGGACAACTTTTCTCGGCAATGAAGGGAAGGCTACAGAGCCGAACTACACGTGTACTATCACTGAAGAATATAGTCCCACAACTGCGTCCATGTTTTCTGCGTGAGAATAAAAAAAAACAACATTACTTTATTTTCTACGGGACGCTGTTTGAAAAGAGGGCCAGCACGCACCAAGGAGTTATTTATATTTGTTTTACTTTATGCAGTTCCATTTCGCGTTTTTGCGCGCATGAAAACGTCGCACCTTTTACGTGCCCCTTCCAGTCAAAATGGCGTCTTCGTCTTCAGGTTAGCTCTCGTCACCGTCCCTCTTTTCGGACGACTCATCGAACGAGCTTGTGACGAATATCACTAACAAATAGCTGTCCAAATCTGTGATGGCCACTAGAATAATCAAACAGCCATCACAGGAGATACGGAAGGTTCACAAATCAATACAAGTTGGAAACGCGCGCCGAACCGGACTACTTCACGGAGCAGTACATGTGCAACTTAAACTGAGGACGACGCAGCGAGCGATGGAAAGGAAAATGATAGGTGTAACCTTAAGAGACAGGAAGAGAGCAGAGTGGGTCAGGGAACAAACGGGGGTTAAGGACATCATAGTTGAAATCAAGAAGAAGAAATGGATATGGGCCGGTCACGTAGCACGTCGGCAGGATAACCGGTGGTCATTAAGGGTAACTGACTGGATTCCAAGAGATGGCAAAGGCGTGAGGGGGAGACAGAAAATTAGGTGGGTAGATGAGATTAAGAAGTTTGCAGGTATAACGTGGCAGCAGAAAGCACAGGACCGGGTTGATTGGCGGAACATGGGAGAGGCCTTTACCCTGCAGTGGGCGTAGACAGGCTGACGATGATGATGATGACATGTGCAGTAGCTCTGCCCCCGTAGCCTTTCCTTCATTACCAAGAAAAGTTGTCCGCAAGTATAGTGCATAGCTTCCCCATTTTTCTTTTCTTTTTTTTCATGGACTTAGTTGCTGCATAACACCGTGAACATACAGGCCAAATATAATTCCTGTACTTGCCCACCAGGAAGCCACAACTCCATAAATTTTTCGAAACCCACATCATCTCAAGCATTTTTCGTCTTACACAGGAGTAAACTCTATGGCTACTAAATGGGAGTTCTTAAGGCATTCCAGCTAAGCAGTGCCTCCGGCATTATCAAGAAAATCTTATCACTGATGGAGTGGCTGTACCACCTTCAATACAGGTCAACAGCATGGCATAAAGTCGCCCCACCAGACCAACCATTAGACGCGGTGATGGGCTGAGCACGGCAGGCAGCAAAACTCTGGGCACAGTTTCCAGGATAGAAAGGAGAGGACTGCGTGGCATGGCAGCATCCTCTTCTAGCCATGTGACACAGTATTGTGACACACCATTTGTGACCCAGAGTTCTTCAATCATAGGAGTTGTAAAACTCCCCACAGGTGCCATGTATCGAAATCCCGACATGCTATTAGCCGAAAATAGGAAGGTTTGCTGTGATTGGAGTGCCACCAGTACGCAGAAAAACAAGCTAATCAATGGTATTTTTGTGTGTTGCATTGCCCAAGTCCGCAAGTGATGCCCCATTGATGAAGCGAGCAAAGTGTTTATGTTCGGGGCTTACATTTTTCAGATACTGCAATGAAAAATTCACAAACAGGGGGTGTGCTGCTGGAGCAGACGTTTCGACAACCAGACTTGTCTTCTTCAAGGCTGCAACAGCTTTCCTTAGCGCTTGTGTGTCTATGCTTCGTACCCTCTCTAGTCCAAACAAAGGAGGAGGAAGGGCAACTGCGAAAGCGGGGGTGGGGGCCGCCGTGACGAATAGGGTGAGTCTAAAGGAAAGAGGAATATTCCATGAAAAAGAAAGAAAGCGGTGGCAGGGGGAGAGGGGGACTAGACATTTTTCTGAATTATGGTTGCCAGAAGGAAGCACTACTCGACAATGATAATTTCACAGGATGAGCACGGTTAGAAATTCCTAGAACAGCTTAATTCTCATTGGTTTTCGTTGTGTATGTACCATATCGGATGTATTCAAGAGCCCCCTCCGAAACGTTTATACCTGCTGGCTGGAGCGTATTAAATTTGCGACTAAGGTACGACACATTATACTTTCTGTCCCTTGGGGACCGGAAGTTTGACCAATGAAGTTTCGTCTCTTGGGGACCGGAAGTTTGATCGTCGAAGTTGTGATCTGCTACATTAAAACGATGTGCTATTGCTTTCGGTAATTTCTTCGCCGCGTCCACACGATGTCTAACAGGCTGACCTGTTTTAGCAATGTACTGTTTGTGACAATATGAACATTCGATCACATAGATAACGTTCGAACTAGTGCAGGTAAAACTAGATCTTAGACGATGGACGTAATCACTTCTGGTGCTTTTAACTATAATGTCATCTGGAAGGTGTTTGCAAGTCTTGCATCTTGGACGAGAACAAGGTATTCTGTGAGCAGTAGAATGAGGGTTTACTTTTTTCCATGCACTAACATGTCTTTGAAGTTCCTACTGAGGTGATATACTACCTTTGGTACTTTGGGAAATGCTTTTCTAAGGCGATCGTTGCTTGTTAACCCTTTGAGGGTCGAATTTTTTTGCAAAATGCACTCCAAAAATGTATTTTTTTTATTGCTAAATTGAATTCTTCAGACGATTTTATTTCAGAAACAAACTGTCTAAAATTTTTTTACGTGACTGCAGAGTGACAAAAAAAATTTTTTTACATACACATAGTTTATTTGACAGTAACATCAAGTTAAATCTTAAAAAGAGAACACTTATACGATTTTTTATAAAGACAAATTATGCGCTGTATTAAACACAGCTCAGACGTACAAAATTAAGCCCACCAGAGTACTTTTCCAGTAAAAAACGTTCTTGCTCTAACACTAAACACTTTTCAGCGTGTGATAGTCGAGATGTCGCTCCATCATCATCCGAGCCTGAACTCATAAGTAAATCCTCGACTGATGAAGTGACATCCAATGAATCAGATTCTGATTCGGCACTTGGGGAATAGTCCACATCGGAAGAATTGCCACTCGACTCACTAGCAGCAGAGCAACCGGCACGCACATCCACAACGTAAGCGAACTGCGTGAGTGAGCGCACAGAAGAAAACTGTATGGTTGTGCGCCCATCCGGAAAGCAAAACGAGTGAAAAAGCTATAATAATCCTTCATCTTATCACCAAAGAGACGGAGGTAGTTTTTCAGAGTCCCCAAAACGGGAAACACAACCACAGCGGCGTTGTTTGTGTAACTTAGCGCCGCACAGAAACAGATGTAACCGCGCCCAGGGAGCAATAAACGAGAGAGTAACAAGCGGTCACCCTTTGAGAGATTGGAAACCAGACAGTCATCAGTAGAGACCGGATTATGGGCAAAAGCCTATTTTGTTCCTTGCGTTCCTATCGTGCCACTTTGATATATGAGCATGAATTAGAGGTTAAGAAGGGCTTTTATAGTGTTTTTATAGTGCCTATAAATGCCTATTTTCGGGGTTCGTGCCTAAATGCCTATAAGTGCCTATAAATGCCTATTTTCAAAAACGGTGCCTATATGAGCACTATTTAACCTCAAATTTCGCTTTCAAGTGCAGTTTGAAACCGTTATTCATGTTACCGGGCAATACTGACCTTTTAAAACTCTGTGATTCAACCTAGCCCTCTAGTTCAACCAACTTCGGGAAAAACAACCGCTAGCAGCAGTGAACCTGAATGGAAGCCCGTCTCAGCGTCTGCAGGCGAATGGGGAGAGAGAAATGAAGATAGGAATCTGAAAGAAGAAGGAGAGTGGCGTCCATTGCCGGGGACACGGCGGGTGGCTTGTACAGCCGGTTGTCCAGTACAGTGTGCCCAAGGAAGTCAAGAACAGCCTTGAAGACCTGCGTGTGGTGGTGGGCAGGGAACAGGAGGTCCCTCTGTGCAGCCGCGGGAAGGTGGAGAACGAATGCAAAACCGTGCAGTGCCGTCAGGGGAAAGGAGGGTTTAGATCAAAATAAATAATAAGTGTGATGCACACGCGGCTATTGTTTTCTTTGTAATTTACTTCTGAAAAAGCCGCTCCGAGCTCACATGAGAAATTGTAGTTAGCCACTGGGCATTGCTGCGTGCCCAATGAAGAGCGTTTTACCACAAGAATGTTTTAAATTGGTTCATTATGACCCGAGAAACCGTGATGCAAGAAGGCGATCTTGAAACGCTTGCCACTAGCCCCGTGTATCCGCGTTGACGAGCTGTGTCGTTTCGGCGTTCGTTTCTGTGGGATGGATTCCTCAGTGCGCACACAATTGAAGAGGCTGGCTCGGATCACGTATCGTTACACTGCATCACACAGCTAGAACTGCTGTAAGGGACAATGCACCAAAAAGGCACCAAAAAGGCACCAAAAAGGCACCAAAAAGGCACCAAAAAGGCACCAAACGTTGTCGGGGCTGGCATTGGCACGACGCGGCAATTACGAGAACACGAACGCATGCGGAATTGCGGCAGATAAGTCTGGCATGTTGCTGTGATTAGAAGTAAAAAAAGAAGATACAAAATTGCCGAAGCTTGCGCTAAGCCGAGCAAAGCTCGAAACAGCGAAACTGGACCATTCTGAAGACTAATCTGGTTGCTTCTAGGTTGTTTCTAGGCCTTATCTAGGTGATGCAGGTTGTTTCTAGGTTGCTTCTAGGTCGTTGCAAGGTTTAGCTAGGTGATTCTGGGTTGTTTCTACGTTGATCCTCAGCGTACAGAGGTTCGAGTTAAACCAGACTGTCACAGACTGTCACGACACGGATGTCCAAACTCCCAAGACAGAACCTCGCGCTGAAACCAAGCGTTTGCAACTCTCAGATCTACGGGCACGTTGTCGTTGACGTAGGCCTTCCATCGCTTCGGGGTCTTCTCGCAGTCGCCGTTGCCTTTCCCGTTCCATAGTATTGTACGTACTCGGGGTCTTCGGCTCGCCGCCATCACTTCTCAGCCATTTGTTGGGCTAAATGTTGCCTTCTTCATCTTTAGTTGACCAGTGGTGGGATTTACCCAATTTCTGTGGCACCTACCCGTTTATGAAGGTGATAGTTTTCTGATAGGCACATATCCGTTTTCTGGTAGGCCGCACACATTACGGCTAGCCTGAACAGCTTCGCTGTTAAATTCCGTTTCTGTGTTTTATTATTTCTCTCAGCTTTCATTCATTCATTAAAGTAACTGATTAAACAAATTGCACAAGTCGTTTCAAATACTTCTTGCAGCGTCATGTCCTATTGTTAGCGACGTCAGAGCATCAATGTCTACGTAGGTGAGCTACGTCAGTGCCCAAATAACTACGCAGGACCACTCAGTTTGAAATTTCACGTCTTTCCGCAGCGCATAGCGTCGCAAACCTTGGCAGACGTGATCGTGAGCGGCCAGTGCATCCATTACACTTGTTAGCTCGAAATGCTCAAGCCTGGTGAGGGGCTCTTCGGGGTGTTCACCAAGAGGGGAGAAATTGACCCTACGCGATTCGCCCCGGCCAATACGAGGCATCCCTCTCTTCTGGTCTTTTAGTGGTCTGGGCATCTGCTCCTGTGCTGCCCTTCTCAGCCACGCCGAAACGAAAGAGACCCAGGAGTGTGTTGATTCGACGGTGGACACTTGACTCACCATGCCAGACAATAAAAGGAGAGACCGTGTTCTGCGAACCATGCGGGAAAAAGGACAATTTCATGGATGAACAACAACATTTCCGACTTTCCTGTCGTAGATACGGGTCGGGCACATCTTTGATTGAAATTATTTGAATTTATGTAAAAGTTTATTGTGCCTATATTTACGATTTTGGAGGCCTAAAACGCTGTTTTGCCTGCCTATTTTTGGCGCCTAAAACGCGCTTTTTTGGTGCCTAAAAATCCGGCCTCTAGTCATCAGCTTTGCGGGCGCGAGAAGCGATAACCACCCGAAGGACGAAACCAAAACCAGCTGCACAGCGTACGCGCACTCGGATGCGAAAGCGAAAGCCGGCGCACCGCTTTGGAAAGAAAAATGAAAAGAAAACAACGGAGAGACATCGGCGCATGAAACAAATTCCACATATTCCCAAAGTGTGGAAACACATGCCAAGCAAGAGAAATGATCGAAAAAGGCACGCGTTTTAAACATACAGGCAATGACGTACACTGTTGTCCTTTATGAAAGGGAACACGCGAGCGCGCGGCCTGAGCTCTGCGGCGGCTGCCTACAGTGCCATCAACCGACAGCGAAAGAAAGCGCACCCGCTTTTGGCGTCATCTATTGGCAAACAAAATAACGAGTCATGGCCGGTGGACAAGCGCTGCTAGATTACGCTCCCGCTTCGGTCGCGCAGCGGGCGATGCCGCCAAAAGCGGACGTGCTTTCTTCAGCTCTCGGTTGATGGTGCTGTACGCTAGCTGCCGCAGTGCGCAGGCCGCGCGCTCGCGTGTTCCCTTTCATAAAGGACGACAGTGTACATGTACGGCATAAACCCTTTGGTGCCAGTTAGACGATGCCGTACATGTACGGCATAAACCCTCAAAGGGTCAATACTGGATAGTACTTGCAGAGGATATTATGTATGTTTGGGAGTGCATTTGAGTATTTGGTTATATATGCTAGCAGAAGGTTTGGCTGTGCTACAGGGGCTCTTCTAGCTAGTGTTGATTTCCTGTAATAAAGAAACATTCAATATGTCTGAAGTTCACCAGGCTCATAGCTTCGGACATCCTTTGAAGCAGCACAGTCTCCTTTCTAGTGAGCTGAAGCACGTTTTTTTTTTTCTAGCTAATTTTGCTTCTCCAGGTGACTCTCATCCACGTGCTGCGCAGCGGGTCCACGCTTGTTATATTGATTCCCAAACTTGCGTTGACGTTTCTTTTTTGTTTCGGCACAGCATTTCGGCACAATGTATCAACACAAAGAAACTCAGTGACATACGAAATTACAATGTCAAACATTTTTAGCAATTTCATCATTTTAAAGTTTAACTTTACCTAAGCCCTACAAGCCAAGGCCATAATTATAACTTTTGGACTACAATTGTAAAATCTTTTCTCAAAGGTGGTGACTTACCTTAGAGGCCAACTGCAACGAAATTTTACTCGGGCGGAATCGGCCAGAAATACATAGTACACATACGGTAAGTTATGATAACGACAGTGAAAAATCTTGCAGTCGCATATTTAATTTATAACCGGTGCTCTAACTGCCAACTAGCAGACGATGCGGAGCTCTAGCGGTGTGCCCAGGCAAATCGGACACAACCGGACATGACGTAAATTGCAGCCCTGCTGCTGAATCTCTTTTCTGTGTGGCTGATTCGGAAAGTTTTGAAGCACAATGCCAACGAAATGCTGTGGGCTGCTTGAACATGTATGCCACGGATGGGACCAACTTTCCAGTTTTTCCAGAAGGTGTAAAGCTCCGGAAGCTGTGGACTATCGCAGTTAGGCGAAAGTATTGGGAGCCATTGAAGAGAGCCGTGCTTTGCTCGCCACACTTCAAAGATGACGACTTTGTGTACGACCAGTCCCTCTTCAGCCAAATGCCGCTCAAAATAGAAAGAATGTTGAAGCCTGACACAGTGCCTTCAAGATTCAGCCACTGCAAACCCAACAGCAGGAAGCCCTGACCGGTGTTCGAGAAGCGCCAGCGACAAGAGGTATTTGTATTTCCAGATTTATTTTAAGCGACACTAAAAGTATCACTGTGCGACACTCGCACGTATGCGTAACAATTCTTAGGTCGTAAGGAATGCACTGGTGAGCGCCAAAGCTGCCCTTGCTTCTGACAGACAGTGCACGCAGTCGACGAGTACCGAGGCACTCGACGGCAACCAGGCTGACAGTGGGATGTATTCGCCAATGACGAATGCTGAGGTGACGGAGCTCACGGACAGCAGCACGAGCGACGTCGAGGCAGGAGCAACGTCGGGGCAGAAGACAGTAATGTGAGCAGCGCTTTCAATGCCACGGACCTTGGGGCGGCTGATGTGGACAGTAAGCAGCGTGTGAACCCTCTAGCAGTTTCGGTACTAAGGCGCTATGCTCGAAATAAGATCTGCAGGTGGCTGTCAGTTTTTACATGGGTGGTTTACTTAGCAGGTTCCTGGAGCATGGAGTTGAAATTAGCGTTCGTAAATGCCTACTTTGTCTTTGACCACGGTAAAGCGTACAGCCCTTCTGTCTACTACCATCACTTTTTCTTACAATGTTGCATGTATTGGAACTTTTCGTTTTACGTAGTCACTACATTATAATTACCGGGTAGGCGCATGCAATAAAATTTGTACAGCTAAGAGGTGGCTTATTGCTGGTTTCTCTAACTGCTGTTTGGTGGTTTCATACATATACTTTCAGATGGCATTTGCCTCCATGAAGGCTGCTAGAGGTTGTTAATTCATATAGCACAAATTGTGCAGGTGTTGTCTAACTATTTCGCGCAGTCCAAGCTTTATTTCTGGTACCTCTCTGCTAGATCAGTCGCCGTGCACTGCAACAAGCAAATTGGCAGCCACATCAATAATTTTCGAGGATACAATGATCATTCGCAAAGCAGATGTGCTGCCATTATGCGAGTGTAATTATTACGCTCGCAAATACATCTTTCATCGAGATGACGTACTGAAAATTATGTGTTTCCAAACTTCAGTAGGCGACGGGACGCGTGATGTTTGTTTTGCTGCGCGCGGCTGGGAACGCCACAGCTCGCGTAGCCATCCGCACCTTTCGCTGCAGTCGGGGAAATATGGCTCGCTAACTGACGGCTTGCAAAATAGTTACTGCGCATATGCGAGCAAGTTTGTTTTCTACACGAAAGCTTCAACCACAGACTAGCAGATGAATAATTTTTTCCCATTCGCTACTAATCCAATGCCTTTCCTTTCGTTTTCCCCTTTCTCTCGGGGGAAGAGGGAACTTACAATGAGGCGTGACATTCCTGAAGTACGTTTTGAGAAGCCTTGGTCCTGATCCTGCACCTTCGCTGGAATTTGGATGGGTGAACATGTTTAGAGCGAGAAAAGCAGTCAGGGAAGGAGAAGTTTTACAGGTGTTTGCAAAGTGGGCGCCAGGGGCAACACTCTCTACAACGAAACTGCTTTGTCACAACACTACAACGGAGTTACGTTGCCGGCGCTTTCGGAAAACGCTGCCGTGGAAATGTGCCTGTCGTAGGTGGAAATCGAACCCACGCCCACGAGCTAAACAGTGCGACGCATAACCCGCTAAAGTGTACCACACACGGCGGGTCGGAGCAAGCATATCCTGCCAAATTTCCTCTTGTAGCGTAATCTAGCAATATTATAGTAGAACAAACGCAGTTGAACGTGATTGGTTACTTTCACGACACGCACACTTGCCGCGCCGTTGTTTTTCCTGGTCCGAATGCTGATGACGCATAAATGAAGGGAAGCCCGCAGAAAGATATTCGAGCAATCTACATCTGATTGACGTGGAGGTCTCCAGCTTAATTGCGTTTATTGCAAATCAGTTCTGCGGAATCCCGCAAGGTGGAGGAAGGGTTAAGAACTAAGAGGCTTTACTTCTGAGAAATTCGTATGGATTTCCTTGTGGCTTCGTGCTACAAACGGGTGGTTGTCTATTTTCCCTTTCTTAATTGTGTTTAATTAAATATGCAGCAAGTACAAAACAGTGTTCTTGTCCTTTAGGTGTGCTTCGTCTCGTATTTGTGCTGCTTTTGCGGTGGATTCACGCCAACTAGCCCACCTAACCACACTTCTGGAAAACTATACGCTTCGACTGCAAAAAAAGAAAAAAAGAACGAGGTGATATTCACAACATACTTCTCGCCCATGCACGCGTGCTCAGTTCACTTGTATAGGGGTATTCACACGAGCGAGAAACATGCGGGGGACACGGGGAGATTGCAAATCACGTGACTGCGACAGGACAAATGATCCCCCGGCGATGGGGGATATAGCCGAATTTCGGGCTCTTGTTTGGCCATATTGTTGCACTTGCTCCTGCAGAGAGCGGCAGTGGGTGTCCAGTCTGCAGCTGGTCGTTAGCAGCTGGTGAAACGGGCGGTAGAAGCCACCAGAGTAGTCTGGTAACACTGGTCTCCTACTCTGTTCGCATCGTCCGTGTGAGTAGGGGACATTTGTGGGGAATTCTCCTCGCAAGCTGACGTCACTAGGCTCTGCCTTTATCCCCCGAGGATTTGTCCCCTGTGTGAATACCGCTTATCGCACGTGCACTGTCCCTTCGTCTGCCTTCTTTTGTCTGTCGCCGCACACCCCTCGCTTTAGCAGAATCATGAGTTGGGCTAGTTGATGGATGTTCATCTTAATATAATTGACAGCGCAACGGGTTAAACACAGACAGAAAGAAGAAAAGGACCCTCGCTTTTTCGTGGTTGCCCAAGAGGGGCCTCAGATGCAGCAGCCCTTTTCTTTTCACCCCATCCCTTCTGAGCTGTTGCACAGGAGTACAAAAGCTGAGGTCACAGTCTCGGCAGTGCATTTTAGGGGGGTCACGCGTATTAAAAAGTCCAGGTGAGACCACGGTGCGCAGGAGCCTTCAATGACAACGTGCATACTCCTACTCCCCCTGCTATCCCGTCAAAGAGACGCAGAGGGGAGGCAAATAGAAAAGACTTACAAAAGACTTACAGATGGTGGTGTGTGGTTTGAAGTCAGAAAAAGCACTTTCCCCTGAGGTAAGATGTTTTTGCACGCCACACTCTGAGAGACAGGGAACTTTCAAATTCAACGCTTTCGTTTTGTCCGTCTAGGTGGCGCTAGAGGAAGATTTCCGTTAAAGGCCCTTGATCTAGGAAAGTAACGACACTCTCCTCCGCGCACGAGTTTCCTCCTCGATTCTCCTCGCACGTCGCCGGCGCGCGCTGCGCACGGCACCATTTTTCGCCAGCGCTCCTGCGGGCGCGCCGTAGAAATCAATGGAGGTGCGTGATTTCGGGCCACTTTCGCGCCCCAGTGCTGTAGAAAACTTTGAAAAATGGTGCTAACAAGATCGAGAACACTGAAACGAACGTTTATTAAAATATTAGTTTCTTTTGAAAGCCGTGTAAATGGGGCATGCTAATTTAAAAGGAGCTTTATGCAGCGTTCCATCATGCAGACGTTTTTTTCTGCCACATGATAACATACTTTACATTTACATCTGATATAATTTAGCTTGCGTCATGTGCGCCTGTGTCTGGATTTTTTGTCTCTCTCCTGTGCGCGCATGTGCAACTCAGGTACTTACAGCGTCGCATCATGAAATGACTTCGTGGATAATACATTGTCCATCCATGGGTGTTATCTGACGTGAACATAGACTTGCGCGGTGATCTCCGAACTGAACAAGACGCTTGCGCAGTGTCAGTACAATCAAGCGGCGCCGACAGCAATTCATCTACCACAATAACAGAAGCGCCGGAGAAAGATTTTTCAGAATAGTATTTTGGCATTCGCGTCAAAGAAGCTAGCACTCAGTTTATCTGTGAGAGGAGACATTCCGCACGAATGTCAAAACACATCAATGCGATGATTTTGGCTCGTGTTACCATGAACAGAAAGAAGCTCTCCAAAAAACCGCAGAAGGGTGATTTTAAAGCATTTGCTATCAGAGCAAGAATTTTCGGCCTCTGCCTCGAAGCCGATATCGACAGCAAACGGGCGCGATCAGTACAACACCCCCTGCACCGTCGTCTCCGCGAGAAAACCAAATTATAATCGTCTCCCAGTTATGCGTGTGTAGCATCCAAATTCAAAAGCAAACTGACGAACTGAAAAAAAAAAGCAATGTTAGCTAGCTGACGCTGCTCATCTACAATACCGTGGGCCTACATTCTTTCATTTCATTCTTTCATTCATTCTTTCATTCATTCCATTCTTTCAGGGCCTGCATTCGTTGCATTTGTGTGGCTGAAGCGCATATCAAAGTAAGCTGGAAGAATAACGCCTTTACAAGCCGCTGTTCCAATTTTCAGTAAAATAGACAACGTATCCTGCAAGAATATTACAGCGCGGAAAAAGAAACAAACGAGCGAGTAGAAGCCACACGGATAAGTGCTGAATTGTACCTGAGGTTTATTTGGGAAAGCACGCATATTAGTAGAGTCACAAATGCAAATCTGAGCAAGGAAAATAGGAAAGCACAAAGACGGCACGGAAAAAAAACTGAGCACTAAAGTGAATAGTCATGTAGAAGACAACGCCGTAAGCAATACCGGTGTCACAGGAGCCCTTTTGATCGCGATCAGGGCAGTTCCAGATCAGGTGCTGCTACGCTGTCAATTATAATCGCGATCAGGCCCAATCAGGATCAAGATCATCGCGATCTGCTCATCGATATCTGGCTCCCAGATTGCGATTTGACTGACGTTTGCATCAAACTCGATCCGGATTAGTTCGGACCGAATAGCAGCGATGATTACTGATCACGATCAAGAAATCCGATCCGGACTGATTCTGATCGTGATCAAAACTACCCGTATAAGAGATAATCTAGTTTTTCATTAGTGAACGGAAGACATGCTAATGCAGGCGTGACCAAGACGAGCCATTTTGGTCGCGGCCTGCTAGATAACGGCTTACTTTCACTATCAGAATGGTTTTTTTTTGCGCATTGTGCTTGTGTGTTTCTTTTGTTCTTGCGACTGATCGCGTTTGTGTCACAATTTTTATGTGTGAATTCTCCTCCCCCCCTCCCCGCCCAAAAAAACCCTAATTTGGGAACCAGCGTTAGTAAGTGTCATCTCTATTCGTTCATTCATTTGTTTTTACACCAAACATTCACAATAAACAGAATCTAACAATCACGACAAGCGCTATCGAGAAGCTGTATCATCGCGCATTCGCAGCGGAAAGCAGACCCTATAGTTGTGCACTTTAGACTGAATAAGAGTTGCCAACGTGCGATGTGATGGACTCTCAGCTGAATATTCAGCATATTGAGGACAACCTTATTTTTAAGAACCGCGCAGATAGCCTAGGAAAAAGAGACGATGAGCAGGCCGCAATGATATTTAATATGTAGCATTCGGCGATGCTTTGATACGAGCAATAGGACAGGTGCCTTACCTCGCAAAGAACGCTGTTCTTTGTCGGAACAAAGTTTCTTTGGCCGATGTTTTGCAGCTACTGCTTCTTGCGCCAGCCATCACGCTTAACTTGGAGAATCGTAAAAAGTGCGTAACCGTTTGCACTCTCGTTGTTGCAGTTATAGGCGCAACAGCACGGCATAGCACCCACACAAATAGAAAAAGCGCGCGCAACGTTCGCTACGCGAAGCCCCGGCGTAAAACGGCGCGAGCGAAAAGGAAAAATATCAGCAAAACGCAAGATCCACGCGGCTCCAAAGGCAACGGCGAAGGAGACCAATCGTCGGCGCGGAAACGCGGCGGACAACGGGAGGACGCGAAAGGGGCGAGGAGGGAGAGAGGAGCATGCGGCGGCGAGTACAATGAATGGCGGTACCTTCCCAAGATCTAGGGGCTTTAACTTCCGTTGTAGGGATAGGAATAATGTACATTTCGCAGTATTCCTGCAGCTCTTGTGCGTGACTCGTGTATAATTATATCACGAGACCGTAACTGCTATATTTTAAGCTACGGATGCTCAGACTTCAGCGCTGTTTGAAGATTACACCAGTTTTGTTGACGTCTGCAGCATGAAAAATTAAGACAGTTTACGAGCTTCGTATCGCATTTCTGCTCGCTTTATTTGAAAAACGCTACATTGAGGAAATAGATCGAGGACTCTAGTTTCTCTACGTGCAAATTCAGCCACAGAACTTCAGTAGCTTCCCACGAAAATGGGTCAAGGTAGGTCCCTATATTGAGAATATTGCCAAATTTAGATTAATATAATTTAAAAAGTAGCAAGTGTACATCGACAAAATTGAGCATTCAGATGGAAAATCTTATGTTCTAGATACGCCCCGAAAATGAACTTTCTCTAGCAAATAGTTACAGGGCAGTCTGCTGCGAAAGTTACTAAATTTGGCTGTTTTCAAAAGCTAAGCAACAAAAAAGTAGAAGTCCAACATGAATTTGCTACGTTGAGGAAATAGGTAGATATGTCTTGAAAGTGCTGCGCAAAGAACAGTGCTGTAACTGCAGCAGATTTTTCAAAAAATGGTCACTGCTGAGGCACAGTCAGCCAAAACCGTGTAACTTGCACTTACTCTTGGTTATCCATCCCCAGATACTAATGGTTGACTTGTTTTTAATAAATATATTTGAAATGTAAAAATACCAAGCTTTTCAATGATATATAATTCAACTATATGAAACACGGAGAACAGCCGCCGCATCAGCTGGAAAAGTGACAAAAACGATGTGTTCGTGCCGCCGGAGTAAGACCGCCACCTTAAGAAAAATAAAGATTAATTGGCAAGTCTCTTTACGGCATGTGACTGGTGAGGACATTTTTTTTCTTGTGAGATAAATATGTAGGAACCAGTTCTTTTAGGTAGGGATTAATGCCACTGCAACATGGAATTAGTGTGGAAAATTTCATGGGTATACTGTTTTTCGTTTTTGAGAAAAAATACATTTAATTTTACACCCCAGTCTAAAATTTGGCACTCACATACAAAAAAGTAAGAAAAGCTACACGATAAAAATTACACAAAGTGAAGGCCAAAAGCCTTTTTATTGAATACACAAAATTTCATAATGAAACATGGAACAGCTGCTGAGATATAAAGCTGAAACCAAGACAACCCACTTACCTTACCATACCCACTTAAGGGCACAGGGTAGGCCCTATAACTCCCATGTATTTTAAGGCTTCTTTCTCTAAGACCCATTTTCTCAGAAACTACATGTAAAGGGTTCAGGTTTGTTTCATTTGTATTAAAAGTGTTGGCAGTTATGCAATTTTTCTCGCAAAGCAGGTAGTTTTTGTCATTATTTTTTTTAAAATAAAACTGTCAAAAAATGAAAACTACTCTGCATATGTACACCACTCCAGTTCAGTAGCTTCGTAGTGAGTAGTGATGTTTGGTTTATCCTGGTTAAAGATCAGCCTTCTGGTTTTTTAACTTGTTTTGATAATGGGGCAAATGTAACAAAAAAACTGATTTCGAGATATTGAGAGTTAAAGAGGAAAAACAAATGTATTTCATATTTTGTTCAAAAAGATGTACTGAACAGCTTAATAGCAACGTGCCACAAAGTCATCACACAAATTAGCTTTTCACTTTTTTTCTTGTTTTCTTGGTTTCCTGGCTTGTTTTTTTGATATCTTCTGTGTTTCTATTGAGCAAATACTGTCGATTCCAGTCAATCTCACCCAACCATATCTCAGTGTTGCGCCTCGGTGATATGCCAAACAGCCTTGAGAAAGTTTATTCGGACCATGCAGGCCTTTTTGAAGATTAGAACAGTTTCAAAGGTGGCAATTCCGAGGGTTTCCATTCCAAGGAACACGAGCCATTGTGTTCTCTACGAGTGTCACGGTTCCTCCGCGTTCTGTGCCGACACAGTTACTTGTAATGATGGCCTGTAGAAAATCCACATAAATCAAAGCGTAGGCATTGTCGCTACAGGTAATATATTGTTCTTGCGGAGACACGGAATGAGGACAAAGCTTACTTGCTGAAGTGCTCACACGAGTGCTCCCGGTCTCGTTTCTGTTAGTAGCCGAAGCGTGTTGATTTCCAATTATATTGCGCTTTCTTTGATTTTTCAACACAAGAATGTCTTTTGCAGCCGCAACAAACTCCCCCAACAAGGACGCAACTAAACTCAGAATAAGCGCACAGCACCTTGTCTCTATGCGGGTTTCAAACACACAAGGCAAGTGCAGGGATGCAACAGCCGAAATAGGATTTGGAGCAATTTTTGGAGCAGCAAAATGTTGCTTTTGGAGCACAAAAATCCAAATTTGGAGCAGGTTATGGAAAAAAAAACTGAATTTTTTAGCACGAAATCCCAAATTTGGAGCAGTATAACAAAGAAGGCTCACTTTTAGAAAAGAAAACAAAAATACGTACAAACCATTCAACATCAGCTAACTCGTGCACAGTGCACGTGAACACTGCTTTTTCAATAAAAGCAGTGTGTTGAGCCACCCCACAGTGCGAACAATGACTAAGTCCACATTAGCATTTGCAGGGCCTGTCAAATAATTCGACAGGCACTGCAAATGCTAATGTGGACCTGCGAACCTGGCAACCTTGAAACTCTGGAGATTTTTTAGACGTCAGCGATCATACTAGTACTCGTAATTACACAGCGAGTGCACTAATTAGTAATTAAGGAACAAAATGTGCTGTGTCCCTGACAGCTAATACTAATAGTCCCTTCTAAATCTCAGTACGCTTTTCCGCAGGACACCAGTGTACTGCGGCAAAAGTGGCTTAAAAAGCGCTCTGCATGTAATAAAACAAGCATCAGGAAATTTGAGAACCACTGTCCTTTTCTATTGCGATAGCAACTATAAGGACACTCGACGAGTTTTTGCCGTCATCTCCCGAATAAAGTCCAAATTGATAACATATCCCTGTGCATAGTATGTTCTACCGCGGGTGATAGCGCACGAATGCGGGTGACGAACGCGGCTGAAGCAGAATCAAACAAGCCAGCCCATCTCCGTCGCTCGGAGGGTGTATGCGATAACACCACTCCGCTCGGGAAGCCTGCCATCAAAGCATAGAGGAAACGTCCCGCCCGTCTTCAACGAGCATGAAAAGACTCCAGAGGGGGGTGGGGGTGGGGGGGGGGGGGGAGGCTGTTGCTCGAGTAGCAACTTTGAACTTTGATTCTAAGGCCACGGTCGCGATGGCTGGCACGCGCGCTATCTCGGCAGCCATCAGCGGGCGGCTCGTATATCCTGCTACGTGCTGCGCTCTCAATGCGAAGACACTGTGCAGAAAGAGCGTCTTTCCCTGGATCAGCCGTATTCTCTTACACCAACGTTTTGTAGAGTTACGCGAGATCGGATACAAAAGAGTTTGTTGCCAGCCTCACTTCGTATAACATTACAATTTGTTGCTATCGCATTTATTGGTTCGTCCTTGCGGTGAAACTGACTTTTTTTTTCTTTCACGAGGGGTTAGGGTTAGGGTCTACGCGTCTGTATTGGATGACGATGCCCACACTGCAGATGACCAACGCGGCCTCCATTTCTTGCTCAAATTTGCGCAACTGAGAAAATTTTAAGCTGGTCAGGCATTTGGCGCAGCGTGGCGCAATTTTAACCAATTTCACGGTTTTGGCTCAGCTTGGCACAAAAATAAGGAATTGTATCAAATTGGCGCAGCTGTTGCATCCCTGTTAGTGGGCTCAGTAAATGCCACGCAGGTTAAAGGGACACTAAAGAGAAACAATGAATTAGTCTAGATTGGTAAAGTGTGCTCGGAGAACTCTTGGGTAGTTTATTTCACCACCATAGGTTTATTATTAGAGGAGAAAACCAAGTTCAAAGTTTCATTTTTTAAATTTCGCGCCGAACTTTGTAATTCGTGATGTAAACGATTTCAAGGAGCATTTTAATGTATTTTGGCGCCACTGGCTCGACGCAATTTCCACAAACTCGTTATGTCAAGTCTCTGGCCCCCTCAGAGGACAATGTACTTCGATTTAACCGATTAGGAACTACGTAGGCCCAAGCAGGAGCCGTCAAAAATATGTGACGTCACGGCAAATGGTGCGGGAATTCCAAGGTGACGTCGCCACCTGTATTTTGTTTTTGCGCGTTTTCTCGCTTATTAAGAGTCTTCGCGCAGCAAGCGTGGTGTTTTTGGTATCGTGGAAGACTACTTTACAAATGTGAGAAAAATTGTTTTCCTCTTTAGTGTCCCTTTAAAAAAAAACTGCGCCATGTGCCTTTAAGTAGCTGGAATACCTTTTTATAAAAGTGCTAAGCCCAGAGAAACTACCAGTTTCGATTCTTAAGATGTTTACTTGAGGCAGAAAGCTCACGTTATGCATGGTCTCAGAAAATAGGGCTTGGCTGCTCGTCAGTTGGTCTCGAACACCTCGTCCTTTTGACTCAATCAAAACGCGCAAAAATGTGTGGGGCACTGGATATTGTTAAAGGGCCCCTCACCAAGTGACATAACGAATTTTAGTTAGACATTGGAAGTTGTTGCGAGCCCAATAAGGAGCGTTATGCCACGAGAATTTTTCTAATCGGTCCGATTGAAACCGAGAAAAACAATAATTTGTAGCGGCGCGAAACCATGATGCGAGGAGGCGAGCTGTAAACCCTTGCCGCTCGCCCCGTGTAGCCTTCGCAAGCCAATTCCCTTCTCTGCCCTCTTCGGCACGCGAGCAGGAGGCTCACATAACGCATACGCATGAACACGTCATGCGCACACAATGTCACAAGCGCATGACGTGCCCGAACCAGCCCGAGCCCCCGAGACGAGAGCGGTGTTGTGGCGGCGTTCTTTGAGCTTCGTCTCTCTAAGTTATGCCGAATGCGCCCTCGCTGATCACTTGGCTTTCAACCTATTGCTGAGCACGAAAGCTGTGACATTTGTACGAACGCGAGACTAGCAGTGTGCCGCATGAACATCTAGCTAGACGCAGGAGGATAAATGAGCCTAATTAGCACTGGAACGCGGTGGAAAATTAGTTTTGCTGTAAGGGGTAGCGTCTGCACGATGCGCAAAGCACGAGAGCACGAACGCGTGCGAAACGGAGGGAGATTAGTCTCGAATCTCGCTGCGATTCGCAGTAAATATTTAGAAGACAACGCACACATTCCGTTTGTGTCTTTTATTATTACTTTCAAGTTTTATTCATCTATTCAAGCAAGAAATTACACAAACTACACGTCGTGTCAAATGTTTATCGCAGTGTGTGGTGCTACTGTTGGCGACGTCAGAGCACAGTCGTCTACATAGAGGACCGACGTCACAGCACTACTATCTACGTAGGGCCATTCCCTCATGTACATCATCCCCTCATTCTCTGGGCGCGTGGCTGCGAGAAGAAGGGCAAGCAGCGTTCAGCTTGAAATTTGACCAGTTTCTGCGGTGCGTAGCGTTGCAAATTTTGGCAGACGTGATCGTGGACACCCAGTGTATCCATTGCGCTCGTCAGCTCAAAATTGTCAAACCTGGTGAGGGGCCCTTTAAGGAAGGTCTTATAATTCCAAACAAGCAAAAAAATTAATTTAGATTTTTTTTAAAGTTTACCCTACCCTGTGTCCTTAAGATACTTGCAACACTTTACACGCAATGTCCAAGCCCTCAAATGTGGAAGTGAGCTGGAAAAATGCCTTGGTGCACAATTACGAGTGAATTACAAGTAAGGAGACTTCAAAGACAAATAATTACAGGCTCATCAAGCTTACGTTTAGTATTATACAAAATATTTAGCAAAATACCTCAAAACAGTATAAGACAAATACTTGACTTCCACCAACCTAGGAAGCAAGCCAGCTTCAAAAAGGGGTATTCTAGAGTAGATCACAGATATGTGATATATCAGGTAATTGAGAACTGAGTACAAAAAATACATTTTATATGGCCTTCACTGACTACAAAAAGGCATTCAACTCTGTAGACATGCCAACAGTCTTCGAAGCATGGCATCACCCAGGAGTACTCGAAACATATATAAATACTTCAGTTAATATCTACAAAACCTCCTCAGCTACCCTGCTTCTCCACAACAGCAATAAAATCAAGATCAGGAAAGGGGTGAGACAGGGATGTACAATCTCTCCAATGCCGTTCACTGCACGCTTGGAAGAAGTATTCAGGCTAGCATGAGAAGACATAGGAACGAACAGTGATGCAGAATATCTTAGCAATCTACGATTTGCAAATGACATCGTTCTTTTAAGCAATGATGCCAATGAATTGAAAAAAAAAAGAAAAAAATATCAAAGGCCTAGACCAAGAAAGTATTAAAGTAGGGCTAAAAATGAATATGCTGAAGACAGAGATTATGCTGGATAGCCTGGAAAAAAGAAGAGTTCAAAATTAGCAACCAGCCTTTGGAATGAGTGCAAGAGTACCTCGGCCATTTACTACTAATTTACCACTCATGACTCATTTACCACTCAATTTCATCATCATCATCAGCCTGTCTACGCCCACTGCAGGGCAAAGGCCTCTCCCATGTTCCGTCAATCAATCCGGTCCTGTGCTTTCTGCTGCCACGTAATACCTGCAAACTTCTTAATCTCATCTACCCACCTAATTTTCTGTCTCCCCCTCACGCGTTTGCCATCTCTTGGAATCCAGTCAGTTACCCTTAATGACCACCGGTTATCCTGCCGACGTGCTACGTGCCCGGCCCATATTTATTTCTTCTTCTTGATTTCAACTATGATGTCCTTAACGCCCGTTTGTTCCCTAACCCACTCTGCTCTCTTCCTGTCTCTTAAGGTTACACCTATCATTTTCCTTTCCATCGCTCGCTGCGTCGTCCTCAATTTAAGTTGAACCCTCTTTGTAAGTCTCCAGGTTTCTGCTCCGTATGTAAGTACCGGTAAGATGCAGCTGTTATATACCTTCCTCTTGAGGGATAGTGGTAGATTACCATTCATGATTTGATAATGCTTGCCGAATGAGCCCCAACCCATCCTTATTCTTCTAGTTATTTCACTCTCATGGTTCGGCTCCGCGGTTACTACCTGTCCTAAGTAGACGTACTCCTTTACAACTTCCAGTGTCTCGCCACCTATCGCAAAGCGCTGTTTTCTGCCAAGATTGTTCCACATTACTTTCGTTTTATGCATATTAATTTTCAGACCCACTCTTCTACTTTCCGTATCCAGTTCAGTAATCATGAGCTGTAATTCGTCTCCCGCGTTACTCATCAATGCAATGTCATCAGCGAATCGTAGGTTACTGAGATACTCTCCATTAACTGTTATCCCTAACTCTTCCCAATCTAGGGCCCTGAAAACCTCCTGTAAACACGCGGTGAATAACATTGGAGAGATCGTGTCTCCCTGCCGTACGCCCTTCTTTATTGGGATTCTCTTGCTTTCTTTATGGAGGACTATAGTGGCTGTGGATCCGCTGTAGATTTCTTCCGTTATGTTTATATAGGCTTCGTCGATGCCTTGATTCTGCAGTGCCTGCATGACTGCTGATGTCTCCACCGAATCAAATGCCTTCTCGTAATCTATGAAGGCTATGTATAAGGGTTGGTTGTATTCCGCGCATTTCTCTATCACCTGATTGATAGTATGAATATGGTCTATTGTTGAGAATCCTGTACGAAATCCTGCCTGGTCCCTTGGTTGATTGAACTTTAATGTCGTATTAATTGTGTTAGAAATTACTTCTGTAAATAGCTTGTAGACAACGGACAGTAAGCTTATGGGCCTGTAATTTTTCAGGTCCTTGACGTCCCCTTTCTTATGGATTAAGATGATGTTGGCATTCTTCCAAGATTCTAATATCCTCCCCGTCGAGAGGCACTTCGTATAGAGGGTGGCCAGTTTCTCTAACATAATCTCTCCACCGTCTTTCAACAGGTCTGATGTTACCTGATCCTCACCAGCTGCTTTGCCTCTTTGCATTCCCTTTAGGGCTTTCTTTACTTCTCCTGTCAATACTGGTGGGATGTCAGATTCCTCTGCGCTATTACTCCTTCTTACGTTATCATCCTGAATGCCTCGGCTGCTGTACAGATCTCTGTAGAACTCTTCCGCTACCTCAACTATTCTATCCATATTGTTTGTGACATTGCCTTCCTTGTCCCTTAATGCATACATCTGATTTTTGCCTATGCACAGTTTTGTCTTCATAGCTTTGAGGCTTCTTCCGTTCTTTAGAGCATGCTCAATTCTCTCCATATTATACTTTCTTATGTCGGCTGCTTTACGCCTATTGATTAACTTCGAAAGCTCCGCCAGCTCTATTTTGTCTGTTGCATTTGAGGCTTTCATAGCTTGACGTTTCTTAATGAGGTTTTTCGTCTCTTGGGATAGCTCACCAGTGTCCTGTCTAACGACTGTACCCCCGACTTCCACTGCACACTCCTTGATGATACTAGTCAGATTATCATTTATTGCGTCAATGCTAAGGTCGGTTTCCTCGGTTAAAGCCGCGTACCTATTCTGAAGTGAAACTCTGAATTCTTGAACTTTCCCTCTCAGAGCTAGTTCATTAATCGGATTCTTGCGTGTCAGTTTCTGCCGTTCCTTCCTCACGTCAAGTTGAATTCTAGATCTTACCATTCTATGGTCACTGCATCGGATCTTGTTAACTACTTCCACATCCTGTACAATGCCCGGGTGACCGCACATTATGAAGTCTATTTCATTTTTAGTTTCGCCATTAGGACTCCTCCACGTCCACTTACGAGTAGCCCGTTTTCTGTAGAAGGTATTCAAGATGCGTAAATTATTGCGTTCTGCAAACTCTACTAGTAACTCCCCTCTGGCGTTTCTAGAGCCGATGCCACATTCCCCAACTGCATGATCTCCAGCGTGCTTCTTGCCTACTTTTGCATTAAAGTCGCCCATCAGTATAGTATACTGTGTCTTTACCTTACTCATTACTGATTCTACGTCTTCGTAGAAGCGTTCAACCATTTGATCATCATGGCTGGATGTAGGCGCGTAGGCCTGTACCACCTTCATCTTGTACCTCTTATTAAACCTAATTACGATACATATGACCCTCTCATTAATGCTATAGTATTCCTCTATATTGCCAGCTATATCTTTATGAATAAGGAACCCCACTCCTAGTTCTCTTCTATCAGCTAAGCCACGATAGCATAGGACGTGTCCGTTCTTCAGCACTGTATAAGCCTCCTGTGGCCTCCTAACCTCAATGAGCCCTATTACATCCCATTTAACACCCTCTAATTCCTCGAATAGTACAGCTAGACTCGCCTCACTAGATAAAGTTCTAGCGTTATACGTAGCCAAGTTCAGATTCCAATGGCGGCCTGTCCGTACCCAGAGATTCTTAGCACCCTCTGCTGTGTCGCAGGTCTGACCGCCGCCTTGGTCAGTTGCTTCACAGCCGCTGGGGACTGAGGGCCGAGGGTTAATTGGTGTATTCATGTGGGAGGTAGTGGCCAAGTACTAGACCAGGGTGGCCAATCCTGCTCTGGTGAGGGAGTGCATTGCTGGCTGTGGTCGCCAGTGGGGCTGCACCCCAGGCCTTTTTACACAATTCCATCATCACGCGGATTTTTTTTTTTTTTTAATCCGGTTGGGAATTGTCCGGCACCGGGATTCGAACCACGGACCTCTTGCATGCGAAGCTGATTCTCTACCATTACGCCATCGCTGCATTATTCAATTTACTCAATTTACCACTCATTTACCACTCATGACAAGGAAATTCACCGGACAGTATAAGGATGGGAGCTGGAGTGCAGACGGCAGACATTCCCCAATCATGATGGGCAATTTACCACTCTACCAAAAGCAAAAGTGTAAAACCACTGCACCAGTGTCAGTACTAACATATGGGGCAAAAAATCAGAGGAAAGCAGAGAACCTCGAGAAGTTAAGACCCACGCAGTGTGCAATGGAACAAAAAATGGTAGGAGTAAGATTAAGAGATCACAAGACAGCGGAATAGATCAGAGAACAAATGGGGTCACATTAAGAAGAAAAAGTGGACCTGGGCAGGTGACGCAATGCAAAGGACCGATAACCGATGGTCAGTTGGAAGGGACACCAAGAGATGGGGAATGTAGCCCAGAACGGCCGAGGGTTAGTGACAAAATTAAGTTCACCAAATGGAACCAGCTGAGAGAGAGAAGCCTTCGTCCTGCAGAGAATAGGCGAAGGATGTGCCGCTTTTGAGAGCACAGAAAGACTGGAGTTTCGCAAGCACCACCTGTCGGAGAGAGAGAATAAACTTTATTTGGCTCTGGAGCTGTTCTGCAGAACACCTGTGGATGGGTCCTCAGTCCAGGACTCCCGCAGCCTTTGCTGCCCGTCTGGCGCGTTCAACCAGCCAGATCTGGTCATCCGCTTCACGGCTACAGACTGCTAGGATACCGACTGCTCCCTGTCCAGTTTCTTGTGGGGCGGGGGATATCACCTTCTTGTGTCTATAAAATGCTCCAGAATGACCCTGCAAGTGCAGGCCACCGCCTCGATGATCCCGGCTAGCGTATAATCGAGATACGAGATCGGCCTGAACATTCCCGCAATACCCTCACGCCCTGGGGCCCAAATTATTTGGTTTTTCGTTGCTCACGCCACCAGTGTTTAAGATACCGGCTGCTTTCTGGCCTACCCTACCATTGGTGTATCCCCGGCAGGCGTCCTGAGAGTCCGTCATTATTACTAGCGACTTGCCCTGACCTGTTGCCTTCGGTGACCGCTAGAGCAATGGCGGCCTCCTCGGCATCTGACATTATGAAATTCTTCAGCGATGCACTGACCTTCTCCTTTAATTGAGCGTCGATCGTCACCATTTCCCATTCACATACGTAGCAGCGTCAACATAGACGGTGTTTTTCCTGTTCTGATAGCTCTTGGTAATGCTCTGCGCCCTGGCTCTGCGCCTGCCCTGGTGATCAGTAGGGTGCATGCACTTAGGACCATGAATGAAGATCTGACCTCGTCCGGTATGTCTACCGTGCGATCCAACTCTCGTATGCTATCTCGGTAGCCTAATCTCCGGAGGAAGGCTTGTCCTGTCATAGTGTGCTGTAGTCTTGTCTTCCGAGAGGCAAGCTGCGCCTCCTTGTGTTTGTCATAGGTAGTATTTGTTATGCCGAGGTCTATTACTTTTTGTGGTTGCCGTGCTTGTTGGCAGACCTAAGGCTGTCTTTATAAGCCTTCCTGAGGATCGCCTCCACTTGCTCCCTTTCTCTTTGGTTTAAGTGCTGGTAGGAGAGGCTGTAGGTGGTTCTACTCACCACAAGTGCTCTTACAAGCTTGAGAGTGTCATCTTCCTTGAGGTCGTTTGTTCTGTTGGTTATGCGTATAACCATTCTCGTTATCTGGGCCGCCGACCCAGACAGCAGTCTGATTGTGTGGTCCGCCCTGCGGTTATATTGAATCCCCATTCCCAGAAGCCTTAAAGGGATACTGACACAAAAATTTTGGCCTAGCGTTTTTTTGCTGCAATGTGTTGATGATGATGATATGTGATGTTTATTGGCGCAAGGGCCACTTGATGGCCAAAGAGCGCCAGGTCATAGTAACGAATATGAACAATGATTATGGTAAGCGGCTGTAAAAGGGCCTTAAAATTCCTCGCGCAAAAGGCGGGTAAAACATATATGTATTAAAATCATGAGCGTGACGTGAAATGTATGGGTAGTGGGAATGAATAGCGAGAGAATTAATAGCGTAATGAAACTACGGGTATATGGCATGAGCACGAATGCCTCGTCAACGCCCTTGAGACCAAGGGCTGCGAGGCCGGTGCTTCTTTAAGTGTGACTACCGCAGCAGCAGCCTCTGTTAGGAGGCCACGCTACGGAATGCCTGGGTAGATAACGTGAAAGTTACGAACTTCTTTTAAAAATGTGAATAGTGATTGGTGTTTAAAAACCGGTTCCCTACCGATGAACATTGATGGGTGTAATGGAATTTGTTGTTGGTAGGGCAGTGGAAAGTGTTTTTTCCTAAGTGTGTCTAATTCTTTACACTGTATTAAAATGTGAAGCACGGTTAGTGCTTCACCGCATCGTGCACACAAAGGTGGATCTCCACCAGACAGAAGGTGTGTGTGTGTACTATGTGTGTGACCGATTCTAAGTCTGCAGAGTGTAACTTCCGTGTGGCGTGACTTCGATACTGGCGGCCAATTTCCCAGATGCGGTTTGACAACGTGTAGTTTATTTTGTGTCTGAATGTCCCATGTGCCCTGCCAAAAGGCCCTGAGCTTTCTTTTGAGGAAGGGTTTTAGGTCTAGTGTGGGAATAGCTATGAATGTATTGGGACTGTTTTCGTGGGCGGATGCTGCTAGCTGGTCTGCCAACACGTTGCCTTGAATCTCGCGGTGCCCTGGCACCCAGCACACTACGACATGTTGCTCGAGTGTGTATATCGTGCATAAAAGAGTGTATAGCGAGACAAGTACAGGGTTTTTGTGTTTTTGCAAAGTTTTTAATGCTTTGACCACGCTTAGGGAGTCTGTGTATATAACTGCCTTTTGTAGTTTTAATTGTTTAATGTGTTTAACGGCCACAAGTATCGCCTAAGCTTCTGCTGTGAAGATACTTGAATTAGGGTGCAGAATACCGGAATCGGAAAAGGATGGACCAACGGCTGCGTAAGACACAGAAGTATTGGACTTTGAGGCGTCTGTAAAGAATTCTGGACAAGTGTATTTGTGTTGTAGTTCGAGAAAGTATGTACGGATATGTGCAATAGGCGCGTGTTTCGTTACTTCCACGAAAGATACATCGCAATCTATGAGCTGCCACCGCCACGGCGGTAGTTGTGCAGCGGGAGCCATTAGAGAGTGTTCGAAAAGTGGCACACCCATTTCCTCGGCTAAGCTCCTCATGCGAAGTGAGTAGGGCTGTCTTACCGAAGGACGGTGGTCAAAAAGGGCAGAACTAGATAAATCATTGATTGTGGGGTGTGATGGGTGTTCCTTGTCTGCGTTCACTTTGAGGTAATATAAAAAAGACATGTAAGATCGCTGCAGGTGGAGCGACCACTCGTTTGCTTCGACATAGAGGCTTTCCACGGGGCTGGTGCGAAAAGCACCCGTAGAAAGACGAATGCCCGAGTGGTGGACAGGGTCAAGCATCTTCAACGCGCTCGGTGTCGCAGACTGATAAATTACCGCTCCATAATCTAGACGTGTGCGTATGAGGCTTTTATAGAGATTCAACAGGCACTTCTTGTCACTACCCCACGTAGTGCGTGACAATACTTTCAGAATATTCATAGTTTTTATGCATTTGTTCTTAATATACTTTATGTGTGGTATGAAGGTAAGTTTCGTGTCTAGGATTACGCCTAGGAATTTGTGCTCCGTTTTCACAAGTAGCCGCTGACCGTGTAGCTCAATGTCCGGATCCGGATGGATGCCTCTCTTTCTTGAGAATAATACACAAGTGCTTTTTTGCGGGTTAAGGTTGAACCCGTTCTCCTCTGCCCATTTGGTTACCTTGTTCAAACCAAGTTGCACCTGCCGCTCGCACATTGAAAGGTTGCAAGATTTGTAACCGATCTGCACGTCGTCGACATATGTGGAATAAAATATGTTACGCGGGATTGACAGGCGCAAGGAATTCATTTTGACAATAAAAAGTGTACAACTCAGTACCCCACCTTGCGGCACTCCCGTTTCCTGGACAAATGTTCGGGAGAGTACATTGCCCACTCGAACACGGAATGTTCGATTGGACAAGTAACTTTCTATTATATCTAACATTCTTCCACGTACACCTAAGTGGGACAGGTCTCTTAATATTCCAAAGCGCCATGTGGTGTCGTAAGCCTTCTCCATATCGAGGAACACCGAAAGAAAAAATTGCCTGTGGACAAAAGCGTCGCGAATTTGTGCCTCGATACGGATAAGGTGGTCAGAGGTAGATCTACCCTCTCGAAAACCGCACTGGTATGGGTCAAGTGATTTGTTTGCTTCGAGGAAATGTATAAGTCGGCGGTTTATCATCTTTTCAAAGAGTTTACAGAGGCAGCTTGTCAGTGCAATGGGCCTGTAGCTCGCAACGGAGGATGGGTCCTTGCCCTGTTTTAGAATCGGAATGATAATGGCTTCTTTCCAGGCCGATGGAATCTCGCCGGAAAACCAAACAGCATTATAAAGTGAAAGGAGGGCTTTTTGAGTTTCAGATGGCAAGTGTTTCAGCATTTCATATACAACACGGTCGGAGCCTGGGGCGGAATTATTGCAGCAATTAAGCGATGCTTGTAGCTCAGCTATGCTGAAAGGTTCATTGTATGCTTCGTGTTTTGTGGATTTGCGCTCTAGTTTCTGTTTTTCGATTCGTGTTTTGTATCGTTGGAAAGTTTCAGAGTAGTGCGACGAGCTCGACACCTCTTCGAAGTGTGCGCCTAGGAAGCTCGCCTGGTCTTCCAAGCTGTCGCCTTGTGTGTTTACTAGAGGAAGTGAATGTGCTTGTCGACCTGCTACCCTGCTAACCATGTTCCACACTTTGGCCTCCTGTGTATATGAATTAATGCCCGATAGAAACTTCTGCCAACTTTCCCTTCTTGCCTGTCGGCGCGTTCTCCTGCCTTGAGACTTTATGTTTTTAAAACTGTCGAGATTCTCGGCTGTCGGGGAGTCTCTAAGCAACCTCCATGCTTTGTTTTGTTTTTTGCGTGCATTTTGACACTCAGTGTTCCACCACGGGACACGTCGTTTCCCGGGCAATCCAGTTGTTTGTGGGATGCACTTAGTTGCAGCATCCGTGAGAAAAGCTGTGAAGTACTCTACGGCTCCATCTATGTTTAAACCACACATATCAGTCCAACTTAAGCTAGAAACTTTGCGAAACTTTTCCCAATCGGCTTTTTCAATGTTCCATTTCGGAAACTGTGGGGGGCATTCATACGTTATCGGTGCGCTCAGAACTATTGGAAAGTGGTCGCTTCCATAAGGATTATTACTGACTTTCCATTTGAATAAAGGTAGAAGTGATGGAGATGTAATGGTGAGATCTATGGACGAGTAGGTATTGTTAGCGAGGTTATATGTTGGCACTTTCAGATTCAGCAGACACGCACCGGAAGAGAAGAGGAACTGTTCAATCAGACGACCTCGTGCATCGCAGCGAGAGTCGCCCCATAGACTGCTATGTGCATTAAAGTCCCCAAGGACCAGGTAAGGTTCTGGGAGTTCATTTATTAAAGACTGAAATTCATGTTTTTGCAGTTGGTAGTGTGGTGGTATGTAGAGCGAGCAAATGGTGACGAGTTTGTTCAAAAGAACCGCTCGAACAGCCACTGCTTCAAGGGACGTTTGGAGTGGTAAGTGTGTACATGCTATTCCTTGATTAACTACAACGGCTACACCACCGGATGACGCCGTGGCATCGTTCCGGTCCTTTCGGAAAATAATGTAACTACGTAGGAAGTTGGTGTGTTTCGATTTTAGGTGTGTTTCTTGTACACACAGCACTTTTGGTGAGTGTTTGTGTAATAGTTCTTGGACATCGTCGAGATTTCTAAGGAGTCCTCTGACGTTCCATTGTATGATTTGTGTTTCCATATTGGAAGTGAAGTAGTGCTGTGTGTACGAAAAGGAAGTAGCTGTTTTTCAAACGGAAAGTTGGGACTTAAGTAACAGAGCCGTCGGCGGGCGCTGTTATCGGCTTTTTTGTTTTCTTGGCGCGCTCCAAGGAGCTACGCCTCTCTTTCGGTACCAGGGGTACCGGAGTTGTGTCCATTGCCTCGTGTGAGGCACTGGACGCCCGCGTACGCGAGCCGCTGGTTTGTTTTTCCGACCTCGCCTGGCGAGGCGTGGTCGTAAGACCCGACGACCCTGGAGTCGCCTGGATCAGTGGCTTGGTAGGTGGAGCAGTCTTGACTGCTGCCACCATGGGGGCAGCCGCCACGGTCGGTGGCTCACTTTGCGTGGGCCGGGACAGTGGCGGTGGCCGATGCGACGCTGCCCCCTGACGCGCCGCATCAGCATAGGTTTGGCCGTGAAAGGCCGAGCACCTTCTGCGTGCTTCCTTGAATGAGATGTTTTCTCGAACCTTCAATGAAATGATGTCTTTTTCCTTTTTCCAGTTTGGGCAGGCACGTGAATACGCAGCGTGGTCGCCGTCGCAGTTCACACAGTGTGGTGTTTCGTTACAGGTGTCCGAGGCATGGCCTTGGACACCACATTTCGCACAGGTAGGTCGACCACGGCAGCTCTGAGAGCCGTGGCCAAATCTTTGACATTGAAAGCATCTGCGGGGGTTCGGGATGTATGGTCTAATAGCTGTTTTTGTGTACCCAGTTTCAATGCTCTGTGGCAGTTCACTTGTAGAAAAGGTCAGTATTAAGTGTTTAGTGGGAATTTCTTGGTTATTTCTCCTGATTATAATTCGTTTCACATTGGTCACGTGCTGATCTTTCCAGCCTTCTAGGAGTTCCGTCTCAGTAAGATCAAGGAGGTCTGTATCTGACACGACGCCACGTGCGGAATTCATTGATCGATGGGGTGTGACAGTGATGGGGATTTCGCCGAAAGTTACGAGGTTCTTTAATTTATCAAACTGTATTTTGTCATGAAGTTGGAGAAGGAGGTCGCCACTGGCCATTTTTGTAACTTTATAACCAGCACCTAAGGTAGCTGTCAGTGTTCTGGATACTACAAATGGGGACACGGTTCTAGCTGTTTTGTCAGTCTTTTCACAGTGGACTACGTGATAGGTAGGGAATATTTCTTTTGGTCGGCTTAGAAAGTTCAGGTCTTTGGTGCGTACACGCTTTGAAGCGGCACGATCGCTTATTAATGGGAATGCTCTATGCATAATAATGGAAAATGATTCAGCAGCAATGGCGGCCACCCACCACGGAGCCCAACATGGGGACGCTACAAGATTCACGGAATTGAAAACATGCAGACGCCAGCCGTACACCGCTACTATAACCAAATGCGCATAGACCAAGGTTGGCTACTTGCACAAGGTTAACCCAAGCCACCTATGAAAATTGCGAAGTAACTGAAGGGAATAGGAGACAGGACAGCGACGAAAGAAGATAGGAAAGTGAAAGATCAGAGAGGGGGATAGGAAAAGGTGACCGCCGATTTCCCCTGGGTGGGTCAGCCCAGGGGTGCCGTCTACGTGAAGCCGGGGCCAAAGGGGTGTGTTGCCTCTGCCGGGGGGCCTTAAAGGTCCAATCACCCGGCGTCGGCTCAACCCCCAGGATCCCCTTTTCCCCGGACACGGCGAAGCCACGCACGGCTAGGCGTGGGAGGAGGTCGAAACCCCCCCGTTAGCTCGGGTCCGTGGTGTCGCTACACACCAAACGCCTGCTTGCGCAGACGCCCCTGCGGGGTGCTGCAATGTGTTGCTGGGGGCCTGTTAGTCATAACACGGCACATCGTTTGCTGCAGCGCGCGACAGATAATTAATTACAGGCTCCTCATTACCGGCCAGTGTAAGTTTCGGTTTCAAAAACGACAAGCCTTCGGGTGCAACTATCACCACCCAGCGGGTGCAGCGCTCAATCACGTCAACACACAGAACTGTGACGCACTTCCACGCGGTTCGCGAGCACCCGCCAAGAAGTAAGCTGCTGGAGCGAACGCGGCAAAAAAACATGGCGGCTATCACGTCATCATAACTTGTTGCAGCGTGGTCACGTGAGGGAAGTAGGGGGTCACCATGGGTCACCTTTGAGGGTGTCAATAGCCGGGGGGGTGTCGATCGCTCACGCAAACTTCAAAATTCATTTAAAATACCTTCCAAGCTATATTCGCTGTTGATATTTTGCAGATGATATACTCATGTTCACGGGAATCGATCCCGCAGGCTATCTCGGCCGCGAAATTTTGTGTCAGTACCCCTTTAATGTCTGTATTTCCGGTATGCGGACCCCAGCCAGTGTGACTGTTAGGTAGACTTTGTCGCCCTGTCTGGGCCTGCGCACCCCTAGTATTTCCAACTTTTCAGGGGAACATGATAGTCCTCTTGCTTTTGCATACTCGTCCACGCAATTGGCAGCCACCTGGAGTCTCTCTTCTTTGAGTCCCAGCTAGCCCTCCGTCGTCCATATCATGATGTCATCAGGGTACATTGCATGCCCGATGTCTTCTATAGCGTTCAGTTTCTCCACCAGCTCAACCATTGCAATGTTGAAGAGAATAGGTGAAATCACGGACCCTTGCAGCGTGCCCTTGTTGGGCAGCCTGAACTTGTCTACTGCAGGTCACCCATCCCTATGGTCACAGTCCTATCTGTGAGGAAGGCCTTGACGTAGCCGCGGATTTTTTTTTTCCCGCAATTCAAGCTGATTATAGCCGATAGTATGATGATATGGCTAACATCAAAGGCGCTTTTGAGGTCAAGAGCCAGTAATACATGTTCTCCATACTTAGGAACGTTGCTGAGAACTTCTTCTTTGATGAGAAGTAAGACACCTTGCATTGATAGCTTGGGACGGAACCCAAACATCGTGTGAGGCATGAGGTCGTTACCTTCCAGGTAATTTTGCAGCCTGATCGTAATTATTCGTTCATACAGTTTCCCTAAGCACGAAGTCAGTGAGATAGGTCGTAGGTTTTCTAGGCTCGGCTCTTTGCCTGGCTTTGGGATGGTGATGATCTGCGCACGTCGCCACTCCATTGGAACGGTCTCCACTTCCCAATGCTTGTTCAGGAATTCCGTCATAGATTTGTTCCGGCCCCAGGTTTCTTATGACTGCATTGCCGATCTTGTCTGCTCCAGATGCTGTGTTCTTGACAGCCACTCTGACCACCGCATACACCTCTTCTTGTGTAATGGGGCAGTTGAGTTTATTGTTTTCGGCACCTCGATACGGGTCCGTGGAGGCAGCGATGTTCACAGACCCAGTGTATCGTTCTCTGATCTTGCCTAGTAGCTCTGCATCATTACCTTGGAAGTTGTGGCCGATTCTGTGTAGCGTCGTTTTCTTTTTTGGACTTGGTTGAATCGATCATGTTTCTCGGCAGCGCCCAAGTTTTTGCAGTCCCTAGCGTGCCCTTGAGCGAGTCACAGAATTCGTTCTAGTTTTGCTTCGAGAGCTCTTGCACGTATTGCTTTGAGTCAGCCGTTAACGCAGTGATTTTTCGTTTCAATTTTCTGTTGCCTTTCTGTCTCCTCCATCTTTTGGTCATGCTTCTACGAGCTTCCTACAGGCGTAGAAGGTTTGTCGATTTAAGGGGTGGTGTCCGTCCTTTCCACTGACTTTGTTGTCCTTTTGTATGCCTCGCAGATCCCTTTACTCCATTCTGCAATCGTTTGAATTGGTTCTACTTCGCAGTCTTGTCTAAAGGCATTCCAGTTTGTTATTTTCGCCTGTCCGAGTTTTCTGACATCTGACATCCAAAGGATAAAGTACAGCGACTGGGACTGGATAAAGGACAGCAACTGGGATTGCAGAGGTTTCCGAAGAACAGCGAAACGAGGATCAACACGATGTCACTTCCAACGTAGGAAGGAATGCACTAAAAAGCAAAGAGGAAACGAAACAGCCCTTCCGTTGAAAATTGCATCCGCTTCCGAGGAAGACATCAAAGTGATCATCAGGCCAAAGCAAGGACTGATCGTAAGGAATTTCACCAACCATCAAGAGGCGCGAGCCGTCACCATGGCATGTGGACACAAAGACCTTCTTATAAGGCTTCAAAACGGCTCAAACATCATCATTGCTAGCACGCCCCAGGAGGAAGCTGCTAATCTCTTACGAAGAATCACTAAGTTGACCCTTGACAACAAGTTGTACGAGGTGAACGCAAACGTGGCGACCCCGGGCGAGGTGGTTCGCGAAGCGTTCACAGCATTGACGCAGGTACACCATGTAATAATAATACCTGGGGTTTAACGTCCCAAATCCACGATTTCATTATGAGAGACGCCGTAGTGGAGGGCTCCGGAAATTTCGACCACCTGGGGTTCTTTAACGTGCACCTAAATCTAAGTACACGGGCCTCAAACATTTTTGCCTCCATCGAAAATGCAGCCACCGCAGCCGGGATTCGATCCCGTGACCTTCGGGTGAGCAGTCGAGCGCCATAACCACTAGACCACCGTGGCGAGGCAGGGGCACACCACGTGAGGAGCTCATAGCGCATATTCGAGTCCGCACGCAAGGGGTCAAGATCTTACAAGCCAGAATGCTTGGAAAATTCAAGACTAGGGTGATCACTTTCGATGGGAAGGTGGTACCGAGGTCCATGAATTACTACGGAGGCGAGAGAACCTGTCACCTCTACCGCCCCACAAGGCAGGTCTGCTAGATTTGCCTCAAACTGGGGCACCGTTCGGATGTTTGCCCGACACCAGTACTGCGTGTGTGCCGACAGTACGGACTGTGCAACCCTGAAACGGGACATACTTGTGTGCTTAAGTGCGTGCTGTGTAGCGAAGTGCATCTCACCGGTGCTCACGAGTGCAAAGATCGCCGGAAAAAGGCAAGACGTCTGCCCAGTCACAACCAAGAAAAAGACGGCGGGAGGAATACCCAGCGTAGTCGCAAAGACAGCAGCGATGGGAAAAACAAGAGACAATGGTTCAGCTCTGCGGGGGACATCTCCCTGAGCCGCAGCCGGTCCGGGTCACGTTCGACGTCGACAACGAGGCCGTAGCAGGATGAAAGGAACCCAAACCAAAGGAAGAAAAAGAACAAAAAAAAACCAGAAAGGTAGGCTGGGCAGAAATAGCTGCCAATTCCAATGCTCCAGCGAACACACAAATAACACAAGCCATAAACAAATGTAACGAATGCGTAAGCATCAGGCAGGAGCTCGAAGTTATGCGCGCCAAGTGCAACGAACTCACCTGCAAGGTAGATACTTTAAAGGGATACTGAAACAAAATTTCGCGGCCGAGATAACCTGCGGGGTCAATTCCCGTGAACATGCGTATATCATCTGCAAAATATCAACAGCGAATATAGCTTGGAAGGTATTTTAAATGAATTTTCAAGTATGCGTGAGCCATCGACACCCTCGGGCTATTGACATCCTCAGAGATGACCTTTGGTGACCCCCCACTTCCCTCACGTGACCACGCTGCAACAAGTTATGACGACGTCATAGCCGCCATGTTTTTTTACCGCGTTCGCTCCAGCAGCTTACTTCTCGGCGGCTGCTCGCGAACCGCGTGGAAGTGCGTCACAGTTCTGTGTGCCGACGTGATCGAGCACTGCACCTGCTAGGTGGTGATAGTTGCACCCGGTGGCTTGTCGTTCATGAAACCGAAACTGACAATGGCCGGTAACTAAGACCCTGTAATTAATTATCTGTCGTGCACTGCAGCAAACGATGTGGCGTGTTATGACTAACAGGCCCCCAGTAACACACTGCAGCAAGAAAACGCAAGGTCAAAATTTTTGTGTCAGTACTCCCTTAATGAAAGCTATCAAACACAGGGATATCAACACCAGTGGCCAGGGCAGACTGCACGCCGCGGCAGGGAAGGAGAACTCTGGGAAGGACATGCACATGCCACAGGCGACAGCTCCGAGGGTCGAACAGACCGCTTTCATGAAAAACGCACAAACAGCACAACCGCCGTTGGAACAACCGCTACAGCAACTGCACCAGCAGATACAGCTGCAACAAGAACAAATGCAGTCGCAGGTGACGCAGCAGATTCAGCAATTTCAAAGCCAACTTTCCGAGGTGAAGAGTGCGCTCAGGAAGAAACTTCACGCCGACAAAATCAAGGAAAAGGCATACAATAGGCCTTTGCTCCCATCCGGAAGCGACAGCAAGTCCAATCATGCATAATGGCTAGAATCACTCCTGTTGAAGCAGTACTGGGTAGTGCAAACTCCGACTCCTTTGCAAAGTTTGCTGCGGAACCAGGTGCAACTAGCGAGTCCAAAACAAGGATTGAGCTTAAAGGGACTGACAACCTATTTTCTCCACCCAGCTTTTTATGGCACAATAGAAAGCTCACCCTTCGCAGTGTTTGTAACTGCAGCGGTTAATCCCAAAAGCGCGTGGTTTATTCGCAGCATTTTTCGATCTGAAAAGCCCCTGAACTGTACGTACACTTCCTCCAGCAACACTGTGAAGTGATAGCGACGCCGATAGCCCTCCTCGCACTATGCTCAAGGTTTTGCTTTCACAGGAGTGGGTGAAACTGTGGTTAACCGCCTTCATATTGACATTTCCGACCATATTGGAATACAAAAGCAGGTAGAATAGGTTTTCCAAACGCTCGTTGTCACGTGAGATCTCTTTACCGCCACACAAGCTAGGTGCTCGTGGGCTCCGCGAGTAGTTCCGGCAACGTGTCGCTGGAGGTAATCTCGGAGGCCACAAGGCGCTCTTCATACTTTTCCATCACGTCGGCAGGTGCCGCTAGGCCCTCAGCTAACAACATTCATGCTGTCACTCATGAGCATCGGGTCATACGTCAAGCGAAGGCGGCACCACTGTTGTTCTCAGTGCAAACGAATGCATATCTGCACGTTTTACGTTAGAAAAGATTATAATTAAAAGTGTGGTGCATTTCAACGCTAACAGAGAGACAATCAACAGCATACACCAGTAAAAGGTAACGTGATAGTACATGTGCACGTTCACTTTTTGCCGCCAGAGGCGCCAAAAGTAATTTTGAGTGAAGAAATAAAGATAGACATTTGTGTTTAATGAGAAAAACAGGGTTCGTTTTAGACAATACAATAGACAATCCTTCTATTAGTGAGTTTATCTCAATTTGTGTTCTGAGCGGTGTTACAAAGCAGATACGAAGGTCCTGGGCCAGCTGTCTCCAAACGAGTTTTCCTGCTTCTTGGACTCCCCCCCCCCCCTCATTTTGGAGAATGGATTAGACACCTACACCTGCTGTCTTTTCCCTGAACTGAGCGCTTCGGCGGGAAGCTGGCAGCTACGCGCGGGTCTCTTCCGTGGAACACGTGTTTGCAACGAGCTTGTTTTGGTGAAGGCTGGTGCCTTTGTTCGTAAAGGGATTTTCAGTTCCCCGAAGTGACATTGCCCCCCTTTCTTCCGAACTGGTCGGACGTAGAGAGTGAGAGTGCAGTGGTCCCTGGCATTGTTATCCTGGGGGCGGTGACCAATGTGTCGAAGAGACGGACCCTCCAAAGGCATGCACGTTTGTGATTGGACGTTTGCTAGTTATGCAGCTCCAAAGGCATGCACGTTTGTGATTGGACATTTGCCGATTAAGGAGTTTCCCTATCTTGGGAATGAAGCGTATTTAAGGAGCAGCAGAGCGTCTGCTCGGGACGGATCGATCGGACTAGATGTCGTTCTGACGATCCTGTCCTCTGTGATGTTGTAAATAAACGTCTGTTAAGTTTCCTCAACGCCGGTCTCTCTGCCTCGGCTTCCTGCTGTTCTGGACATCCCTGGGCCTGCGCTACGACTCCCGCCGCTCAGCTCCACGCTACCCCGAGTCCGCGTCGGCCAACGACCCCGCTCGTGACAACTGGATGGCAGCGGTGGGATGCCGCTAACGCCGCCCGTAACAACTGGTGGCAGCGGTGGGATAGATCCAAATACTCGGTCGTAACAACTGGTGGCAGCGGTGGGATTCTGCTCACGACAAGTCGCAACAAGCTCGTGCCAGCATCGGGATCGTCTCCGCCGAGATCATGGCTGCAGGGTGTGGTGAGTGCTTGACTTTTCTTCACTGAGATTTTACCAGGCTTTGTCTCATGAAAGGTGGTAATTTTGGGTAACTACTCTACGTTGACCTGTGCATAGGAACGTAGCGTCTTAGTAGTAGTGAAGTTAGCAGCACTTGCAGCAACCATGAATCTGAAGGCACTGAAAAAAACCGCTTTTACTAGAGTTAGCTAAAAGTTTGGGTTTGGATGTTCGAGAACAAATGAGAAAGCCAGAGATTATCGAGGCTATTGAGAACCTTGAGGCAGACGACGACGAGCTCTCAGAATGTCTAGAGCTAATTGAGGAAGAAAGAAATGAGAGGCGCGAGGCTGAAGAAAGAAAAGAAAGGCGCGAAGCGGAAGAAAGAAATGAGAGGCTGAAGCGCGAAAAGCGAGAGGCAGAGGAACGCGAAAGGCGCGAAGAGAGGCAGGCTCGGGCGCGAGAACATGCTCACCAGATGAAGGAGCTTGATCGTGAAATTCAGGCGATTAAGTGGCAGCGAGCACGATGCCGTCTCCACGTCTTTAAGTCAGGCAAGAACATTGAGACTTTTCTTGCGGGCTTTAAGACTGTCTGCGAGGACGTTGGCGTTAGCCGAGACCTTTGGTTGGAGAGGCTTGTCACGTTGCTGCCGCGCCAAATTGCATGCATTTTGGAGCGCTTATCCACGGAGGAAGCGCAAGACTTTGATAAGGCCAAAGATGCCTTGTTGCGCCACTTAGGTGCTTCAGGTCCTGCTGACTGCGAAAGTCGAGGCAACAAAGACAGAGCTGAAGCGCTTGAGGATGACGCACGCCGTAAAGCGCTAGAAATTGAGGTCCATCTCAAAGCACGTGAGCACGAAGCGCTACGTAAGACGAAAGAGGAAGAAGCGCTTCGCGTGGCGCAAGAGGCTAAGGTGCTCCGCAAGGCGCGTGAGGATGAAGCGCGTCGAAAAGCGCTAGATGAGGAAGCGCGAGAACAAGAAGCACTTCGTGTGGCGCGAGAGACAGAGGCACTACGCAAAGCGCGTGAGATTGAAGAGTGTCAAAGGCGCGAAGAGCAGGAGGCCGACTTCGAAGGCCAGAGAAAAGGGGCTATCCACGAAAGCGATAGAACGCCCGAAGCTGAAGAGACATCTCAGGGCGAACTGGCTGACTTAGAGAGTGTCGGGACTACCGTTAGGTCAGACTCAGAGATACCTAGTAACGGCCCAGAGGACAAGTCAGTTCAGCCGCCTAAAGTGTTGGCAGCGAATGTCGAAGGCAGCGCACTTGAGAGTACTAGTGCCGAGACTATGAGCGCTGCGAGCCATTCGGTGAGAAAAAGGCGCCGACGCAAACGAAAGGCGAACGCAAAAGAGACCAGTGGCGGTAAGCGTGCTAAAGCGCTAGCCAAACGCGACGACCGCATTCTTCGAGACGCCAAGATACAGGCTAGGCCTGAAATCCCAAAAAGGCGTGCTAGGACAAGTTCCAAGTTGAGAGTCCCGCGGAAATCTAGATCGGACGTGAGGCGTGTCACGAAGAAAAGAATTTCAGTGAAATTCAGATGCCGAAATCTTCGCCTGGTCTCATCCTTTTCACTGCCAAGTAGAGGCAGGTGAACAGCGAGGTGTGGCGTAGGCAGGAATCGACAGAGACTGTCCCCCACCGTGGCTAAAGGCTGACGGCTTATGCCCTTTGTCAGAATCGAGAGGCCGCTACTGAGCTACTGAGCGCGGACAGGTTTTTTCTTTGTTCAGGGTGTCTACCGAGTTGACATTTCTAAATTCCCCGAGTTTTCCAGGTTTTCCCTGAGTGTTTTTGCAAAATTCCCTGAGTGAAACAGAACTTTGTTTTATGTCAAGATGGGTAGAGACCATATCGCTCGGTGATGTCACTCTCTAGTACACACATTAGAAAATAAAAACGACTTAGTCCCATTTAAATAGTACATAGAACAGTTAAACCTCAATATAGCGAAGTTGATAAAAGCGGCAACTCACTTCGTTATATCGAAACTTCGTTAGACTGAAATTTGACCTTTCATGCAAGGCGTAGTTACTGAACGATTAATCTTAAATTGAAAATGCCACAAGAATGCTCGACTACTATGGCGACATGAAAAAAACTTTTTTTTTTATTTTTTGCGCGAAAAAAATCAATTTTGTTGAGCCTGCGGTGCAGCAATTACAGTTTGATGCCATGCCAGAGTGTCACATGTAAATACGAAACAAATGCGGGTTCAATGCACTGTGGAATTGCGCTTGTTCTGCTGCTGCGGGTTGTTGTCATATCCTGGCGCGTTGCCCAGAGCACTGCAACGCCTTTGCTATCATGTTGCCCAGCCGAACCATTTGCTCTCCACGAACGCACAACATCGAAAACGATCCCACGTTAGAAAAAAAAGAGTCACAGTTTCACCGCGAGAGCAAAATAGTAAATTCGATAGCAACAAAGAGGAATTTTATATGAATATAAGCTAGCAGCTAGCTCCTTCAGGAAACGCAGCCGCTGCACTAAGAGAAGTGTCCTATCTATGGCTCAGGGGCGGATTCAGGTACCTAATGGGGGGGGGGGGGGTACAAAGGCTGAAGCCCCCGCTCAGCAGTGCATTTTTGTGGGTCACTCATATTTACAACAGCCCAGAGGGTATTATGGCGGTGCCTAAGAAGCCTTCGTTGTAAATGTGCATAGGGAAGCAGGAAAGGGTAGAGCGATGAGAGAGGTAGAGAGCAGGGACAAGATTCTCTTTATCCCTATTGGGCAGTGGCAGGCAAAGCAACCTGAAAAAGGGGGCAAACTCAACACGCAGCCTGACAAAGGAGGTGGACGACAGGTACTGAAGGAAGGGGGCGGGGGCTGGCTTAAGGTGGGGGGGCGACCGACACTACCGCCCCCCCCCCCCCGTTTGGATCCGCCACTGCTATGGTTTCAACGGAAGTTTTGCAATTAGAGCACAACACCTACAAAGGTATAAGCAGTCTACTGATCCCCACAAAAGACCACACACGCTGGTAGAAAGTACGCACTTCCTGTCGGACTCACGCAGCCCACCTCTCTAACACTCCGGCTCCTATCTCCATGTGCCCATCGCGCGAATAAGACGGTCGGCTCGTTTCATCTCTGCTTAAGCCCCGTTCATCGGCAGCGCTCGCGCGCTTTCACTCGCGCATGGAGCATACGACGCGCGGGGTGATGTAATCGCAATTTGGACTTGATAAGGAAGATCATGGCGAAGGCGAAAAATCGCGTCGGAGTGTTATATAATTGCTATCGTAAAAAAAGCAATATAGCTGCGGGCTAAGATGGCATGAAAGCACGGCAACAGCCTGAATTACGGCACATCCAATTATGGTGGAAACGTTACTGTTTTCCGACATCGCGCGCCGAATCGAGAAAGTGGGACCAGTGCCGGTGTCGCGAATTTCGGTCGCTGCTATGCCTTGGCTCTGAAAAGTTTTGTAATTCGGCTTTGTAGCAGACATCCACGTGGTGTGGCTGGTAAGTGCGAGCTGCAGCCCCAAAAAATATCGGTCGATTGCCTAAAACTTGTTTCAGCAGTGCCCTCATCGGGAAAAAAAGAAAGAAAAAAGCTTTCACTTGCTGTGAATGGGCCCGTTAGTTACGCTAGCTCTCGCCTGGAAATTTATTTTATTCTTCACGGAGTCCTAAAGAGCATCTTTGAAGCTCGGGATCAGAGCGAGTGAGCTCTCCGATAACAGCCAACAAGCGTCGTCTTTTTTCTCGCCGATCGGGATGACTTGCCAGATACCAGCCTTGTCGAAGACATCCGCTTCCTGAACGATCGCGATCGCTTGCAGATAACTGAAGCTCGTTTCGCTACTGCTACCGCTTCTACAACTAATCATGCTTGTTACTTGACACGCGGCGATAAAAAAAACACCATATCGGGCGCTAACGCACAGCACGCGCGAGAAAGAATACAGAACTACACCGCGCAGTCACAGAACACCCTGACAACATTGCGCGATACGATGTGTCGTGGTTCATGGTTCGCGCATGCCACGCATTAGCCGGATTCTCTCCCACTCCACCGCTCCGAAGGCGATGACAGCATCGAGGTGCGCCACTTCCCCGCTGCCGCAGCGGCCGTTTGATTTGAAAAATGCGTTCACAAAATATCGAGCCAGCGCTGCCGCGAGTTTCTTTCCCTTTGAATAAAGTTACTGTCGATTTTCCCTGATGGGAGCACATTTTCCCTGAGTTTTCCCTGAGAATTTCCAGACTACCCAAAATCCCTGAGAATTCCCGGTTTTCCCGGTTTTCCCGGTCGGTAGACACCCTGTTTGTTCCTTTGTCGAGACCGGACCCCTCGAAATCTGTGGCATGCGCGTCTCCCCAGAGCTCGTCTGAAAGGGCGCCGCATGCAGATAAGCACAGTGTAACGTTGAATACTAAGAATTTACCTTGTATTCAATTTTGGAACGGATGTGCTTGATAATGTTTTGTCGCCTGCCGATGAGGAAGGAATGCAGCGTTGTTTTGTAAAATTTTTACATTCCTCTTTATCGCAGAAGCAGACACTGAGGTAGTTGTTTGGTTATTTGTTTGTTTTCTTAAAGGGCCCCTCACCAGGTTTGACAATTTTGAGCTGACGAGCGCAATGCATGCACTAGGCGTTCACGATTACGTCTGCCAAAATTTGCAACGCTACGCGCCGCGTAAATGGGTCAATTTTCAAGCTGAACGCTGCTTGCCCTTCCTCTCGCGGGCGCCCGCTTTAGAGAATGAGGGGATGACGTACATGAGAGAATGGCCCTACGTAGGTAGTAGTGCTGTGACGTCGCTCCTCTACGTAGACGACTGTGCTCTGACGTCGCCAACAGTAGCACGTGACACTGCGATAATTATTTGACACGACGCGTAGTTTTTGTAATTTGTAGCTTGAATGGATGAATAAAACTTGAGAGCAATAATAAAACACACAAACGGAATGTGTGCGTTTTCTTTTTGAATTTTTACTGCGAATCCCAGCGAGATTCGAGACTAATCTACCTCCGTTTCGCACGCGTTCGCGTTCTCGCGCTTTGCGCATCGTGCAGACGCCACCCTTTACAACGAAACTAATATTCTACCGCGTTCCAGCGCTCATTAGGCTCATTTATCCTCCCGCGTCTAACTAGATGTTCATGCGGCACACCGCTAGTCTCGCGTCCGTACAAATGTTGCAGCTTTCGCGCTCAGTAATAGGTTGAAAGCCAAGTGATCGGCGAGGGCGCATTCGGCATAACTTGCAGAGATGAAGCGCAAAGAACACCGCCACAACACCGCTCACGTCTCGGGGGCTCGGGCTGGTTCGGGCGCGTCATGCGCTCGTGACATTTTGTGCGCATGACGTGATCATGCGTATGCGTTATGTGATCCTTCCGCTCGCGTGGCGAAGAGGGCAGGGAAGGGATTTGGCTTGCGAAGGCTACGCGGGGCGAGCGGCAAGGGTTTGCAGCTCGCCTCCTCGCATTATGGTTTCGCGCCGCTACAAATTATTGTTTTTCTCAGCTTCTAACGGACCGATTAGAAAAATTCTTGTGGCATAATGCTCTTTATTGGGCTCGCAACAACTTGCAATGTCTAACTAAAATTCGCTAGGTCACCTGGTGAGGGGCCCTTTAAAGACATGGACCGTTAGCGCTCGTGTAGAGAGCTGTGAATTGTTTTAAAAGAGATGTAGGCTGATTTAAAATCCTTCGTTTTAGATACCTTTGTTTTGACAGCTAGAAACATAGCTGGTAAGGCTCGAGTAGAGGAGAGCTGCTCGTAGTGGTTACAGAGATGAAGGCTGAATGTTAAAAGCCTCTGTTTAACGTACTACTGATTTGTTTTGGCGTTACGTGCAAGTAAGCGCGTCAGTATGGTTTTAACTTTTCACTTTGTATTATGGTATACGTGGGAGTTTGATTTTCAGTTTTATTTCGTATTAAGTTTGAAGCACTTTGTTTTCTTAATGTAGTACTCATTTGCCAAGTGCAATGAGCGAAAGCGTTTTAGCCAAAGGCTAGCGTTGTTTGCGATTTAGGGAACTTGATGGCGTCGGGTACTCTGGCTTGTGTATTTAGGTTCATTTTTTTATGTGACAGGTTTACAAATGCCTTTTTTTTTGTTGTTGGGGTCGTGCTTCATCACGACATGTGTTTGTGGATTTGAGCAGCCTATTTCAGGTTGGGTTGTTGGAATTGCTGCTGCTATTGTAATTGAGAGCAGGACATTTTGTTTGAAGTAAAAGCCTGGTGGGTCTCAGGGAGAGAGTACGGGCGCTTGCCTGCTTGGCGGTTGTGGTTCTCGCGTGGTTGACACAGGTGCTGTCTTTCGAGAAGGAATGTTGGCCAGCAGAGCAAGAAGCTTTTCTCCAAACTTGGACGACGCTACCAGATGTTCGAGATCACCGGAGGTGGCAGAGGAATGCAGCAGAGCAGCATCGGGGTGTGCACGGCTTCAGCTCACCAGCATTGTCTTCATCGACCTCTCCCCACAAAGGTGATTGACCTTTGTACGTCGAGGTCTCGGCCTGCCGCCGGGGAAGCTGTTACAAAGCAGATACGAAGGTCCTGGGCCAGCTGTCTCCAAACGAGTTTTCCTGCTTCTTGGACTCCCCCCCCCCCTCATTTTGGAGAACGGATTAGACACCTACACCTGCTGTCTTTTCCCTGAACTGAGCGCTTCGGCGGGAAGCTGGCAGCTAGGCGCGGGTCTCTTCCGTGGAACACGTGTTTGCAACGAGCTTGTTTTGGTGAAGGCTGGTGCCTTTGTTCGTAAAGGGATTTTCAGTTCCCCGAAGTGACATTGCCCCCCTTTCTTCCAAACTGGTCGGACGTAGAGAGTGAGAGTGCAGTGGTCCCTGGCATTGTTATCCTGGGGGCGGTGACCAATGTGTCGAAGAGACGGACCCTCCAAAGGCATGCACGTTTGTGATTGGACGTTTGCTAGTTATGCAGCTCCAAAGGCATGCACGTTTGTGACTGGACATTTGCCGATTAAGGAGTTTCCCTATCTTGGGAATGAAGCATATTTAAGGAGCAGCAGAGCGTCTGCTCGGGACGAATCGATCGGACTAGATGTCGTTCTGACGATCCTGTCCTCTGTGATGTTGTAAATAAACGTCTGTTAAGTTTCCTCAACGCCGGTCTCTCTGCCTCAGCTTCCTGCTGTTCTGGACATGCCTGGGCCTGCGGTACGACTCCCGCCCCTCAGCTCCACGCTACCCCCTGGGTCCTCATCGGACAACGACGCCGCTCGTAACAACTGGTTGCAGCGGTGGGATGGATCCAAATACCCGCTCGTAACAACAGTCGACAGCGGTGGGATGGATCCAAATACCCACCCGTAACAACTGGTGGCAGCGGTGGGATGCCGCTAACCCCCGGTCGTAACACTGGTGGCAGCGGTGGGATAGATCCGAATACCCGGTTATAACAGCGGTTGTCGGTCCCTTTAATATTCCGTGTGTTTTGTGCATTCAACACTCAGAAAGAGAGCTATGAACAATGGCGAAAACAAAAGCAGACGCGACAGCTCCGCATAGTCAATGCTACTGTTGCGTTGTGAATTGCCACAGACGTAAAGGACTGAATAACAACTTTTAGTTTACCGATTTCCATTTTAGTTTTACCAATTTCCTGTTGTACGAAGTAGAAAGGTGTGAGTGCTGGATAAGGGCCGTTGCGAACGGGTTGGGTAAGCAAATTTACCCATGTTCTCAACAGCCAGTTACATGAGAAAGTGTGATAATGCAGCTCTGCTCTTACTGTTTTGCTTAGACCTGAAAAACAACCATGGTAACCTTGTCCTCTGACCATGGTGCGCGCAGTGTAACACAGAGTGAGCAGCTAGGGGCAGATTGAAGATCAACATCACGCACACTGCGACCTCCCATAATCTGAATTGATCGCCACACAGCATCGCGCACGTACCTTTTGAAGGCTCAAATTTCCGGTTTTAAATAGCAAATGCTAACACTGGCATCATACAAGTAAATCGCAAAATGTCGGTTGCGACCACCTTCAGGTTTGCCTTTCTTTCAGTTGTACCCCATGAAAATGGACACGCACGTATCCCCATTTACAGTACATCCAAACGGAAGACAATTGTCGACAGAACATTCAAGGATATGTAAAAGAACCGTCCAATGCAGAGGAAGCAAGAGCAACAGAATGCAACTGAAAAGGCAAAAATCGTCAGGGCCATTCGTTCCCGATACAGTGAGCTTTGTGCCACTGATCGTAAGATAAAATACTAACTAAATTGATCGTGCATGTACTTCATTGCTTTGACTTTATACCCAAATTCAACGCGTTTAGGCGTAAAGAACGGACACAGGAGGATTTGCCTCGAACTCGATGTCGAGCGATGCTCACTTGTACTCGCGCGTTGAAGCGCACCGAAATAACTGAAACTTCTTTTGCATTGTACCCACAATTAGCTTTGATGAGCTTCCTACTTTTCTGAAGCGTGGATTAGCGAAAGAAGCTTTCCAGGTCCTTGATTTTCAGGTAACCGTGCCTTGACATTAACAAAAGAAGAGGTTCTATTGTGGCCTATGCACATTCGCTTGTGGACGGCTCTCTATGCACTACCCAATTAGCGTCACGGCTGCGATGAGGGTGCTGGTAATGATGTTTTTCGCAGCGCCGCCTGGGCAGAGTCTGACGTCTATGAGGTGTATTGAGAATATAACAATGGCATCCTCGAATTTCAGGTTCAATGTACCCAAATAAAGAGTAATAAGAAGCTTTTTACTCAAGTGTGTTGTGTGGCCTATTTCCAAGGCACTCCTATGCAATTTAAATGCTCCTGTTACTGAAAGCAGGTAGTACCACATAATTACAACAGATCAGGAAACATTGCTTTGGTTTGTGGGGTTTAACATCCCAAAGTGTGAGGTGCGGACACTTTCAACCACCTGGGGGTCCTTAATGTGCACCAACATCACACCGTACATGGGCATTTCAAAATGTGACTGCCGCAGCAGCGATCGAACCAGTGTCTTTCGTGTCAGCAGCCAAGCACCATAACCAATAGGCTACTGTAGTAGCAAATCGGGAAACATTGTCATCATGAAAATCTTATTTGAGTTATGCACAGACTGACAGGCCTGGAGAAAAAAAACCAGATTACACCTGTTTGTGGCTCTCTTATCCCTATGAAAGCAGCTTCAGCTAATGAGGCACTTTCCTGAAAGTGCCAGAGGCAACTATGGGCACTCCGCTACTGAAATTGGTGAAAAAGCTTAACACAACTAAAAGTGAGCCAGGTTGGTATACATTCCTCTTTCAAAAGATGAAACATGGTGCAAAAACAGGTGTGTTAAACCCAGTGGTGTCCAGAAGGCAATGCAAAGAACCTGGCAATTAGGTGTACAGTGCTCACGAATTGAAATGGGGCAAATGAGGGCCATATAATACATGTATTTTCGTTTCCACCGCCTTCAGTTCGAGTCATATCGGCGCATTTTGACTCGGAACATTTGTGTCAGACCCAACATTACCTTTGACAGGCAGATTCGTAGTGGCATGATGCATTTATCCTAAGCGATTGCGCATACCAGTCATTATACTAAAATTTTCGATGTGTCGTTTCAATCCATGAGCACTGTATATTCATCTTTCATAAGATGTAAGATGGTGAAAAAACAACAGGCATGTGACGCCCCGTGATGCCCAGAAGGCAATTAAGCGCCCACAAACACTACAGGTAGTGTGTGTGCGAGCCAGTGCATGATACTACGGGTGTCCGATGTCTAAAAGCACAAAAGGTTCAACTGCTACCTCACACAATATTTAAGATAAGACATTAAGAAATGCGGTTCCGTTAATTACTTAACACATGCACTAGTTAATTCCTCCCATCTTCATGCTACTCTTCAGAACAGCAATTCTGTAAATAACGCTGGTTACAGCATATTAGAAAAACCGCATCAGCCCCTATCAGGTTTAAATAAAGAAACCAAAATCGGTGTGGGAAAATTTGCTGGTTTTCTCGACACCTACAAAAAATTTTACAAAGCGCTACACTAGGCAATTGCTTACACGCGATAACTGGAACAGCTTTGTAAACAGTCTTCAAAACAAGAGATCGTTATTTTGAAAATGAAATGAACCCGCTAAACGACAGAATAAAGAAAACGCGCAATAAACGACGTTCGTGGCTTGGGAAATTGGAAATGCGCGCGTTCTGCTCATTCCCTTCGAAAAGAGCGCCTGCAACAGACAAAGCAGTGAATGAGTGGTGAGTTCTCTGGCTCAACTACAAGAGAGTCCATCGGGCCGCCATTTCAAAAAGAAAGAAAAAGAATCAGCAGATCGCGATCACCGACGTACCTTGGAGGACCTCTTGGGGGAAAACCATCGGTGCCTCGGTTGCGATGCATAAAAGCGCCCTTCACAACGTCGTTTGGGCCGTCACTATCGCTCATTTCAAAAGTATTGTCGCCCATCGGCAAATACTCTTCATCAGCAGAACTACAAAGGACCGGCACAAGAAGCTCCTGCCGACGCGGGCTATCGGAAGTTCAAAAGACCTGGGCAAAAGCTTTTTTATTCGCTAACAAAGAGGGCGAGACTAACAGGTTTACTTAAATCTTAAAGAATTCATTTGCTGCTTTTTAATATTATTCAAACTTTTTATTCTAATATTCTAGTGTCAACATTTTTTATAGAGTTTTTAACAATAACCTCAATGACCTCAATAGTAGGGAAAACAAGATTACTTGGAGACCAGCGCTGGATAGGTGGCGCGCCGAAAAAGGGCGCCTGGCGGGGAGTCGCGACATAACTCAGCCGCTCGCATGGCCTCCGCGCCACCGGCTAATCTCGGAGGCGCGAACAGCTCGAGCAGCCATTGCGCCAGTAATACTGCACTATGGTTTAGAAAAAAATAACATTGTCTGAAGGCTTCTTTCTCAGGAAAGCATTGGAAGGCTACTTTCTCAGCAAGCACGGCGTCGAAGAGACAGCGCTGTGCCGTGGTGGCGATTCCGTCGTCACCAGTTTCTGGTTGCGTGCTGGGATTTGTGTCAAGCTAGTGCAGGCTCACAAGCCTCCATTGATAAGTACGTGCTGCGTCGATACCAGCTGCCCACTACTGCAGTAAAAAAAAAGTAAGAGGCAAGGGGTAGCTGCGTGAACGTTTCTCTGCCGTGGTATGTATGCCCAGCCCGCGGTATACGTATGCACGCGGATGTTGATCAAGCCACGGCCACGGCCACGTGATGAAGCAAACCACCGTGCCAGCATATCATGTATGGTGTTGCGCTGTTTTGCTCGAGGGCGCGGAGATTCCCGGCCACGGTGGCCGCATTTCTATGGGGTTGAAATACAAAGAACACCCGCGCGTACTGAGATTTAGGTGCATACATTAAAGAACCCCAAGCGGTCGAAATTAATCCTGATTTCCACTCTACGGCGTGCCTAATAATCATACCTTGTTTGGCACGTAAAACGCCAGCAATTGTCAATGTTGATCAAACACGTTTATTCTAAGTAGACACAGGCAAGCGAAAAAACTAACACAGCACGTTAGGCGAATTAAACGGCGAGTAAAAATCCAAGACATTTGACCCTTTTCTAGCGAGGCATAAATTGCGATGTCACTTCGCCGCGGCAGCCAATGCACAAAGAAGCTTTACCGCATCGGCTGACTCCAGAAAGCTACGATTAGAGTAGTCCACTGCGTTGTTCGTGACAACTCTGTCTGTAGCACAAGTGAAGTTCAACGGAGGCATCCATCGCGGTGCGTATTTCTCATAACAGTTCAGCGGCTTCGGCGAACGTGCCCCCGTACGCATCTCGTAGACAGACAGCTTTCCTTCTGCTTAACTGTTTGCAAATAATGTATACTATCTGCCTATCGTATCATATTCACTGCACGCGGTGACATTAGGAGCTTGGTGGTGGTCAGATGAAAAAATTATTACATATGCCGCATGCTGCATAATATGTACGTTTTATTTACGACAAAACACCGATTAAATTCCGTCCGTTGGCCCCGGTTTCCAATGGTGGTCCTCACTATCGAATAAATCTAGCAGACACGCGCAATTCCGTTTAAAAACCAGCCCGACGCCACTAGACAGTAGAGCAAGAGCAGAATTACTGTGCTCGCCTGACTGCTGGGATGCAACGCCACATCCGTTCCTATTCTTATGTTTTAGAAAAAAAAATCATAGAAGCATACGTCCTCCCTCATTTCTACGTATTGTGACACTTGAATGCGCAACAGTACCGCCAGCATCCTTTTCTTTTGTTTCGGCGATACGCGCCCGCATCGCCTCAACCAGTCGCCATGTCTCGTCCGCGGGAGCGGCTGGAGTATGCCCGCTTTGACCGCCAGGGCGGCGCTGCCCACACCGCGCTTTAGTCGAGGCAAAAATTAAGGCTGTTGCTAGGGTTACGTCCAGACGTAACTGTAGTCACCGCTATCGTTACGTCCAGACTAAAGTCCCTAGATTTTTCCCTGTTGAAGAGCAGGGAAAATCTAGGGACTTTAGTTCGGATGTGGTTTTCCACAGACGTGAGTACATTATTCTTATTCTCCTGTTGCTCAGTGAAGGCCCTTTGCGCCCTTCGGGCGCGGAAAACTAATCGTGGCTTCGCCCTCGCTTCGCGAGTGCGGCCATTTCGCTATCGCTCAATGGCCGGTTGGCAGGGTCACGGTCACGCGCTACTGGCCGCTGTCGCGGCCACGCGCTGTTTAGCCCGCGCGCCTGCGAGGCGCACGTAATCCACGAGCCGCGTCGCGCTTCTCTGGCAACAGACTTCAGAACACCCGAGACAAAAAAGAAAAAAAAAACACCAGCAGCGAGGTTCGTGCTTGCAGTTCCGAGCACGACACGCTAGCCACTGCGCCCAATCGGTTCGGTAGATCTAACGGGCTGTATTTGTATCGTCACGCTGGACGTAACTTCTAAGACTCTCTATTCTTACGTCCAGACGTAACTGCAACGGCTCCTACTGTTACGTCTAGACGTAACGGTACGAGCCGTTGCAGTTACGTCTGGACGTAAGAATAACGAGTTTTAAAAGTTACGTCCAGCGTGGCAATACAAATACAGCCCGTTAGACCTACCGAACCGATTGGCCTCAGTGGCGCAGCGGCTAGCGTGTCGTGCTCAGAACTGCGAGGACGTTGGTTCGAACCTCGCTGCTGGCGTTTTTTTTTTCTTTTTTTTTTCTCCTCAGGTGTTGCTGAAGTCTGTTGCCAGAGAAGCGCGACGCGGCTCTTGGGTTACGTGCGCCTCCGCCTGCCCCGAAGGGGCACGCGCGCGGGCTCAACAGCGCGTGGCCGCGACAGCGGCCAGTAGCGCGTGACCGTGACCCTGCCAACCGGCCATTGAGCGTTAGCAAAATGGCCGCACTCGCAAAGCGAGGGCGAAGCCACGATTAGGTTGCCGCGCCCGAAGGGCGCAGAGGGCCTTCACTGAGCAACAGGAAAATAATGTACTCACGTTTGTGGAAAGCCACATGACTAGTCCCTAGATTGTCCCTGCTCTTCAACAGGGAAAAATCTAGGGACTTCAGTCTGGACGTAACGATAGCGGTGACTACAGTTACGTCTGGACGTAACCCTAGCAACTGCCTTCTCGTTAATGCACACAGTTCACGCTCAATATCAACACCAGTACAGTAGTGCGTAGTGCCGTGCCTACTCTGCCAACACCCACCACGCAAGCAACACAAACGGGCCACGCAGAGCACGCACTTACCACACATACTACACGTCTACACGTACGCGACAGTATATATATATATATATATATATATATATATATATATATATATATATATATATATATATATATATATATATATATATATATATATATATATATATATATATTGTCACGTGGTCGTGACGTCGACGAAGGAAGTCGAGATGAAACTCTTTATTAGGCCGAACTTGTGGCCGAGAAACTGAACGCTACAGCAATACAATGATAGCGGCGGAAAGAGCGTCGACCGTCGATCAACTGACAAGCGGTCAAGCGCGTCGGCTTTTATACAGTCGCTATCGAACTTTCTAGCGATATCTGTGGTTGTTGCGCAATCTCTAGAATAAGCTCGAGTGTTCGCGTCTTGTGCGCAATCTTAACAAAATGATCTACAATAACCGCGAAGCTTCTCGAACAATGAGGCGCAGTTTGCGCTGAGTGTTGCTGACAGCCTTTGTGGGCTAAAAACCGAATACAGCAAAAGTAATGATAAGAAACGTACGTGGCAATATATATATATATATATATATATATATATTATATATATATATATATATATATATATATATATATATATATATATATATATATATATATATATATATATATGTTGCAGGACAGTAAATAGATCTAATAACACTTTGAGCGAAATCGCATGAAGTTAGTTTATCGTTAAAAAAAGTCTTCTCCAACATTACAATGTCTGTAAATAATATATTCACCCATTCTGAGAACTGCATTGCGTTTATTGTCTCCGGAACACATCGAGAACCAACCTTTATAATTACGAGACTTAGCACACTAAATATATCTGATGTAACGTTCTTACTCTCAGAGTCAGAATTGTTTGCTTATAATTAAAAACTGATCTTAGAAATGTTTGGTACCTTCGTAAGGACAATTTAAAAGCATATATATAATGACCGCTTGTCTGAAAAGGCTGAGTGAGGAAATCGGTGTCATATTCTCAAAACGCTGCCTAATGCATCCAGCAAAGCTGCTGTTGTCGTGGCAGTGAAATCATGCCAGCTAGACATGTATTCAAATGTGCATGGTCATTCTTTTAGAACTGGTCTGTTTCATTGGGCTGTAGTTTTCCTGCAAATTATTCGATTTTAATGCAGCTTACGGTCAAAGATTCAGGAAGGATGAAAATTTACTGTCTCGTCCCATTTTTTTATGCGCAGTGCAAAAAAAAAAGAAAGAATAAATAAGAAATAAGGAAAAGTGCGAAAAAAAACTCTGAATGTCATGCGGCATGCCACACACGACTCGTAAAGGTTTGTAAAACTTATAAATCACTTGCCCTACCGCAGGTGTTGAAATGACCACCCTGTACGATCACACACTTTTTAATGCATTTATTAGCATGCACAAATTTTAATGGACAAGTGGGCATCGGTATTGCAAATTATTTGACACCATGATGCTGTCACCACATGCTCTAACTAGGACTGTTATATTTTTCATATTAGTGTAACGTAAAACTTGCCCATGCAGACTTGCAGGGAGTACTGAAAAACCCAAACGACATTACAGACAAGCACAAGCAAGGTTTGGGGCTTTGCGTAGGCAGAGTTGCTTTGGGGAACGCAGCATATAAATATGCAAGAATTGGGCACACACCCAACAGCCAGTATCAAGCATGCTCTTTACCTTTCCAGTGAGTTCGTAAAAACTTGCTTCACAATAGGTAAGCAGATATAAACACATCACAAAATTGAGTAGAAGTTTTGTTTTATCTGTTAGCAGGATACTGCAGGCCTTGAGCCCAGAACAGCAGGGCAAATGAACAGATGTAGTTATATACTTAAGTTCCTGTGTAGTAACGCCCTCATATTTCAAGTATCATGAATTACCAACTCACCCAATCAGCCATTCTGTTAGGTATAGTGGATGTGTGTGCATGTGTGTGTGTAAATAAGTAATGAACATAGAAAAAAAATAGTTGGTTTAATAAACACATGAAGCACAAGGCTAACGAATACACAATAAGAATAAACAATGATCAATAAAAACATATCATTCACATGCACCAACATCATAAACAAATGTACGACATGGAACCATACAGGTGTATTACAGTTCAAGATTCATAGTTCTCATTCTCTTTGTGGACTGGTGGTAGTTTGTCCCAGTCACTCGATCGTTGAAAAAAAAAAAGTGTTTAAATGTCTTAGTGATCTCATTCATTTGATAGCTACAGGGTATAGATACGTAAAATGCAGCGATCATAGGCTAGTGAGTGCAATCCTTGCCCCCAGTTTGAAGAACACGCACAAAAAAAAAATAACCACTAATGCACAGGCCAACCCAGGAAAAAAACAGAATACTTTAGAATTCCCCTAGAAACAAATACGACACCTTAGAACAAGAAGAAACAAAAGACATAGAGGAAACCACAACTAGACCGATTTCTGAATCTGTAGTCGAAGTTGGAGGTAAAGCATCAATGCAAGAAGTAAGCAACATCTCTTGAACCACAAAAGACTGGATAAAGAAACAACAGATAAGTGGGTGGGCATAGATAAATAGAATTTGCTTAGCTATTAAAGCTATCAATAAGTATAAGCCCAGTGACATATGGAATTATGATATCAAAGAGCAGTGAAAAAGGTGATGGCATCGAAACAGCTACCAGGCAACTCTATAGGAAAGACCGAAATGCATGCAGTGAAAGATAAGCATGGCAATATTAATGGTAAACTGAATGATGTGGTAAACTGAATGAGTGCATCACTTGTTACACCACTAAAACAAGATAATTTATGAGCTCGTGGCGATTTCTATTCAGGCCACATGGTTTTGAGAACACTGAAGAACTGTTTTTGGTGCAAAGTTAAAAAAAGCAATTTGTACCATTCTTTTCCCTCTTAATAACATACTGCCATGAAACCAAGGCGAATGAAAGTCCTTGATTACTTTATCAATAAAAACTGATTCAGTGTTTCAGATTAGCAAGCCTTTAATGTTGAAGTAAGGCCCGTATTCTGAAATGCTCCTTGCCTCAGCGAGGAGGCCATAACTGCTTCAGGACGCCTTGCCATGTATTCTATAACGCTTCTTACCAAGGTTCCCTCACTGAGGCCTTCCTTGGTGCTCTCTTGAGTTAAGGTAGCACTAGGGCAACCTTCGTGCCTCCTTACCTCGCTCCTCGCACTAAAAGGGTGCTTCTCTGCAGTACTTTGTCAGTGACACTGTGTCCGATCTTTTTTTTTTTTTTTCGATCGATTCCTTGTACTTCTGCACGAGCTCTGTAATTATATCCTTCCCATTGCCGATCAAAAATTGCTTGTCGGGCATGTTTTTTAATGTGCGGCTGAACAGCGGCCAAAATTTTTCATTAAGGTGGTGCAGCATGAAGAGGACAGGGTACACAGAGACGACGAAGATGGAATGCTTACTGCCAACTCATGCTTTGCACCTCAAAGGGTTAAACATTCTTTAGCGAGACCCGTATTACACCTTTGAATGCGTACCACCCTGTGTTTGTGACATCATATACTACGTCCTACCCTCCCGTGCAGGCAGTCAAAAACAAATGGTGATCCTCCTGCACACAAATCGTTATTGCAGTCACTGCTGTCGGGTTCCCAAAAGCTGTCGAAGCTCACTGCAGTGTCAAATGAAAAAGAACCACATGTCCTGCATGGTTTCCTACTTGTCATTCGGGCTGGCTATCACAGGAAAATATTAGCAACTGTCTTAAAACGGGCGAAATTCAGTGAAAACAGCTCTCAGTGGCACAAAATAAACTTCATACCAGTAAGCACACATAAAGTGAGAACAGCTAAAATGCAAGCATTTATGACAAGAGAAATCAACAAGAAAGGAGACATGGTGAGAAAAAAAATTTCCACACTCCATTAACATTGGTCCTTGCCTTATTAACTGAAACGTCATGCTTCCTTGTTTAGAGGGTACAGGTATATGTGGCTTTGTTGGTAGGTGGGCAGCTGCAATTTGAAAACAACTACATTTTTCCATTTGTGTGAATGTAAAAAAAATGCTGAAAGTACACGGTAAACCATTCATGTGTGTCACTTTGTGAACCATTAAAGCAGCATATGCGGAATCGGCAACAGACAGGCAGGTACACTCTTGCGACAGAGCATCGCAAAAGCAAAGGTAAGGGATGAAGCAACACAATAGTCAAAGGTCACAGGTTCTCAGTCAGGAAACAAACCAAACAACATAAGTGACATTCCCATTTCTGTTGTTTTGATGTCAAGTACAAGAGCAACACATGAAAAAAAAACTAATTTCAGTATAACAAAGGAGCAAGCATTTGCAGCTACAAATGTTGGTTGTGTGCATCTGCTCTAGTCTGCAAATGGCAGTTGTAGGTAAAAGAAAGTGCAGTAGCAATTGAAGGGGTGCATTCGCGGAATGGTGAAAGTTAGAGTGCTGGGCTGAACTGAACCAAATGAAGTATCCCATGCCTATAGAAGTGTGTCACCCATCTAGAAGTTATGATGGTGCATTCAACTTCACATTTTGCATTAAGCCAGTTATAAAGTCTCATGACCAAAGGAAAACTTGTCCTAAAAAGGTGCACCTTTACCAACCACCAACTGTAGAAACAAAGTTGCAGGTGCATTCACACCACTGATACACCCATGCGACATGAATGAAAGCAGTCATGCTGCTTCTCAAAACATTTCGCTTCTCTTTATCTACTCACCATGTAGAGTAGACGTATCCTTGTCATTGTATGTGCAAATATTGAACACTAGCAATCTGATGTAACCAGCAGTTGCAAATATTTCTTATTACCACCTGGCGTCTAAGGATCCTGCTCGGCTCTTTTTTTATAGAAGCATGGACACTTTCATTACTTTGAGTGCACGTGCCCTAGATTTTTAGCATCAACTATATTAAAATTCAATCACATGCGCGGGCACAATAGCTATTGCAAGTAATACCGGTGACACGCAGGCAGTTTTGATTGCAGTCAAGGTTGACCCGGACCGGATTTCTTGATCACGATCATCAATCATTGCTGCTGCTCGGTCCAGACTAATCCGGATCGAGTTTGACGCAGACATCAGTCAAATCGCGATCTGGGAGCCAGATATCGATGCGCAGATCGCAATTAAAAGTGACCGTGTAGGTACACCTGATCCGGATCGAGCCCAATCCCGATCGGTCGTGATCGCGATCAATTGCCCGCGTGACACCGGTATAACGATCAGCGAAGTGCTTTCGTTCATGCCAATTTCCAAAAACGCACAATATTCTCAGCTACACTGATAATGGCAAAGAAAACGCATCTCGAGGCGTTCGACGGGATTAAAGACAAGGACGGACGGTAAGTGACAGCGCCAACAGCGCGACTATGGTGGCTACCATAGCGCGACAGGGCTACATGGGATCATACACACCCGGCGAGCACCGACGCGCCGTCCGCCAGCAACGTCAACAACACTAGAGTTACTGTAAAGGTAGCATATACAGTAACTCTAAACAACACAAACCTCGCGCGCCACAGCAAACAACGAGCAGCTGCAGCAAAGCTCTCCTAGGGATAAAAAGAGCATTGCACGTGTTCCTAGGTAGTACCCAGACATAGGGAGATCTTCAAGAAGCAAACGGGGAAAATATCCCCAGATCCAAGTTACCCGGATGGAGTCTGTGAGAAAAGAAACGCTCGTCTGTTCCACCACAATAATCATTATCATCATCACTACATACCATAATCAACGCCATCATCCGTTCAACGCGTTCATCATCATCATCATCATCATTATTATTATTATTATTATTATTATTATGATTATTATTATTATTATTATCATCATCAGCATAAACGGTCACGTGGCCGATGGCTAACGGCTCTGATTCAACGCCTTCATCATCACCATCATTATCACCATCCAAGGCCCATCTGCTTGCCCACCGCTCTACTTCAACGTGTTCCTCATCATCCCCAGGTGAAAATTTTGCTACTGGTTCTTACTGGTCCCAGTTCAAGTGGTTTATTAGCCAATTCCCAGTTGGTGCTGGGACCAGTAGCTACTGGGACCAGTGGGTGTTGGGACCAGTTGCTACTGGAACCAGTTAGTGCTGGGACCAGTTGCTACTGGAACCAGTTGGTGCTGGGACCAGTTGCTACTGGAACCAGTTGGCGCTGGCACTGCCAACCATGTCACATCCAATGGACATTCAATAAATATCAAGCATACAATATCTATAGGGTGTCCATTTTGATGAGTGAACATTCATAGGCGGTCCACAGCAGTACACATACAACATATATTGATATGATACCAAATGACTTTTATTTTTGGGTGTGGGGATGCAATAGCAGATCTGTCTCAATCATCGTCAGGTTGGTGATGTGGGCTTGGATAGCCTGTAAGTACAAAAATGCATATATATATTACATTTATTTAGCGTTAACAGCAGTGAAGACACAGTTGACATAAATATTAAAACAGGTAAAAGTAGTGCACAATGAGTACTCTATGAAGGAAAACATGTTAACAGGGTAATCCGGACTTGGAAAAACTGTCTCAACAGCAGCAAGGGAGGCAATAACGCTTGCAGTTCCAGTAATGAGTGTCAGTACTATGAGGTACTTCATTCATACATGGCAACATGCATAAACACAGCAGTTAAATGAGGTGCTTGCAGCAGCAACTGCTGGAACATAATTTGAGATGTGGAATGTGTTTGCATATTGTTGTTCATTACGTCAAAGAAAAAATATAGTAAAAATCAAACCAATAATGACTCAAAGCTGAATTCCAGCAAAAGTATAGTTTAAGCAAAATCACATCGGCGGCATCAATGCAGCCTTCAAAAAATACCCAATTCGCCAGTCTATGCGTGCAAAGCCAACATGGCCATTGACTCAGTCTGTCAACCACTTGCACAGTTTATGGTGTGCTTTAAAGGGGTACTGACACAAAATTTCGCGGCCGAGATAGCCTGCTGGATCGATTTCCGTGTACGTGCGTGTACCATCTGCGAAATATCGACAGCGAATAAAGCTTGGAAGGTATTTTATATGAATATTGAAGTTCGCGTGCGCGATCCACCATTATAGGGCGCACCTATTGCATTGACACCCTCGGAGGTGACCCGAGGTGACCCCCCTACTTCCCATACGTAACCGTTGTAGCCGGTACAACAAGTTGTGATGACGTCGTAGCCGCCATTTTTGTTTTGACGCGCTCGCCGCTGCGCTGTTGGTGTCTCAAGGAAATCGTCGCCAACAGACGACGATGAGGAGGACGATGATAACGAGGAGGATGATGGCGACGTCATTGCGCAGCACGTGCGGCAAGCGTGCGAATGCGAGGAGACGACGCGAACAGCGCGGAAGTGCGTCACACTTCTGTGTGCTGACGTGATCGAGCGCTGCAGCCGCTAGGTGGTGATAGTTGCACCCGGAGGCTTGTCGTTTTTGAAACCGAAACTGACACTGGTCGGTAATGAGGAGCCTGTAATTAATTATCTGTCGCGCGCTGCAGCAAACGATGTGCCGTGTTATGACTAACAGGCCCCCAGCAACACATTGCAGCAAAAAAACACGAGGCCAAAGTTTTTGTGTCAGTACCCCTTTAAGCCCAATTTGTTGGCTAACCAACCATGTAACGATTACTAATATCCTAAACTACCCTGAATACACGTCAAAAGAATTCACTTTACGTATTCACTGGCGTTTGTTGCATAGGTGTTCACCGCGGTGGTATGTACAATGGTTACGGTGCTAGGCTGCTGATCTGAACAGCCGGGGTCGAAGCGGGCCGCGACGATCGCATTTCTATGGAGGTGAAATGCTAGAGGCCCGTGTACTGTGCGATGTGAGAGCACGTCAAGGAACCCCGGACAGTGGAAATTATCCGGAGCAATACACTGCCGCGTGCCTCATAGTCCGAGTCGCTTTGCGACGTGCAGCCGTACAAACAACAGCTACATTGGCGCATTTCAGCACTAGCTATATTACACAGCACTGAGGGTGCTTACAAAAATCGGCATGCACTTGGCGCATAAATACCCATCGCATACATCAAATATGGGATAAGCAATATACTTGAAATGCAGAAGTTACTTACCTCCAAATGAAGAGAATCAGAGCAGAGGGAATCCGTATCCCTCGATCGGCGCTGATGAATCCAAGACATCGCACAGTACCGTAATAACACCGCTTGAACGTGCTGGTCTTGTCGCGTAAGACTTCCCACAGATTAAACGCACCAAAAATAACTATTTCACACAGATTCCACTCGGAAACTCGCTGCAAGCTGCGAACACACAGGACACGCACATGCAGTGATGACACCAAGCCTAGGCAGCATGTGCGCTGTACGAAAATGCGGCGCGGCCAAAAGTGTCATAATAATTTATATTGTGTAATTGGACAGTTGTCTGTGATGCCGTTAACTGTAAATAAAACTACAATCTTTTTTATTTAACGTTCATATTCTAAAGTAGATTATTTACCATTAGAGTCAGCAAACATCAAAAATAAAAGGTACGAGACTATCGCTACTGAGATGCAATCAAACAGGGCGGCAACATAGCGGCAATGTGGCGTTCTTTATGGCGGCGTCGCGGCGTCATAGAAAATAGAGAGAGCATTGCAAGCTAGCAGGGTTCACTTATCCCGATCGTGTCATACAATAGCGAATGTTGAAAACAAGAGCTCTTTTTTACAGGGAAGTAACTGTCGTGCTTTAAATACGAGTTATTTGTGCAACGGCTTAGTATGACCAAACTGAGCAAGCACCTCGTTGGACATCTGCAGTCAACGCCGTGTCGATATTTTGGAAATGTGCACCGCGGTGCACATTTCCAAAAATGTATTAATCTCGTTCCTTTGGCCGCGGATTAAATTCTGTTCTCGCGTAGGTATATCCAATGTATGTAAGTGAAAGAACGTCCACAAATATTTTATCAACGCCCACTATTGGATATTTGTCCAGCGATTCGTGATGACCTCACCCTCCACACCCTCCCCCCCCCCTTTTTTTTTCTTCCTTCTTTCTTTCCTTTTATATTTTTAATTTTTTCTCTCTCTTTCCTGCCTTCCGGTGACGGGCTAGCAGACGCACGCGCGTAAGGGTCTTTCCTTTCTGTCTAGCCTCGCACGCCACCGGAGGGCTCACATTGTTGTGCAAATAAAAATTATTATTATTATTATTATTATTATTATTATTAAATACAAATGCACCAGTGCGCACCGCGATCACTCACAGTGCTGCACTTTCCCAAATAAGCATCTTCAACTGAAGCCAGCACAATCCCAGTTGCAACCAGTAGCCTTGCAGTCCCAACTGGGACCAGTTCCTACTGGGACCAGTTCAAGACCAGTGGCCTCATATTGGAACCAGTTTGATCCCAGTTCAAGACCAGTAGCGTTCTACTGGAACCAGTACAGCACCAGTTCAAGACCAGTAACTTCCTGTTGGGACCATTAGAAACCAGTAGCCGACCAGTTGATTACCAACTGGGACCAGTTAAAACCAATAGAAACCAGTAGAAACCAGCAGAAACATTTTCACCTGGGTCTTTATCGTCGTTGATCATCATTACCAGTGCGTTCATGGTTACGTTCACACTGAATGCTTTCATCATCAGCAGTAGCATTTTTCATAAGGCATTTGGTTGTTGATGGCTCTACTTCAACGTGCTAATTACCGGTGCCCTCCAAATCGGATCATTCGCTTCTGCTAGTCAGCTCGCAAATTATGGCATGTATGTCTTCATCACTTAATCCACGTCCACAATAAAGCAAAGAAATTCTAAATAACTTCTACAAGGCGTGTTTAGCTATATCACTGATAATGTTTTGGGTAGAGCCACACGGCAACGAAGCGGGTCTTACTACCATGCGGCGTCAACTTTTTACAAGAACTCGGTATGCCTGGTGTCCACAAACGTGGACGCCACAGAGACAACTCAACTTGCAAAACTTTGGTCGCTCACAGTGCAACAAAAGTCACACAAAGACAAGATAAACCCTTCCTTTTCTCGAATAAATCTCAATAATATAAGAACTCTCACGAATATTGAGTGAACCTATAAAAAATATGTAGGCATACACCTCTACAGGCGACTTGTGAAGAACGCCATTGTTCTGTGCGCACTTACCACTGTTTGTGCACAGAAGTGGACACATATACATGTTTTTATGAAATTCTGAAGTAATGCCAACATTTCAAATCGATTTTTAAGGCAATGCATTGGCTAGCCTGATCCCAATTCACTGATATGTTTTGTCCACATATGTGGACGCTGGGATACAAAGGGTTAACAAGCAGCTGAGTGGCTGGGTTTCTTAGGGATAAACAGTTGCCTAGGTAGTACCCAGACGTACAGGGATTTTCAAGGAGCAAGCGGACGAAAAGTCTCCAGATCTCAAGTTACCCGGATGGAGTCTGTGAGAAAAGAAACGCTCGTTCAGTTGCGCGGACGCGGCCTTGCATGGGGACGGCGCGGAGACGGCAGACTAGATAAACGTTGGTGGTGGCCAGCGTTTTTAGATTATTTCAGTATGGTGGCTAGATGGGGAGGTGTCAGCATCGGGCAGCCTGCGCTGCGAGAGGAGGCGCGCCAGTGCTCCATGACGCTGCTAGGTGGCGCGCTCGAGGAAAAAGTAGACGAACTACCAGGCAAAGACTGGAAGTATAGTGAGCTGCTACATGTAATCACGAAAGAAATGGAAATAGAGAAGAAAACTATTTGTTGGAAAGGAAAGAAAAAGCCAAAAAGTTGGTGGAACAAAGAAATCCGGGAAGCGATCGAGATGCGACGTCAGGCATCACGGGAGCACAGACAGGCAAAAAAGGAGAAGCGGCCACAGGACGAAGTTAACCAAATATGGGAAATATATTTAGAGCAAAAATCCATTGTGCAGAAATTAGTCGAGGCAAAAATTAAAGGTGAAAGTGAACGCTGGATGACAGAGATTCGCGAAAAGAAGAAGGCCGCGCCTAGGATATTTTGGAGCCACCTAAAAGCGCTGGGTAGGAAGTCTGTCACAATGCAACAACATATGGTAGATGAAGGAGGAAATAAATTCGAAGGATATGAAGCGCTAGGTTACATTCGAAAGATAACAGCCGATTCGTTTAAAAAGGTCCCCCAGGGGATTCCCCCGGTGAGTAAAAGTACGCAAAGGAGAGCAACCGACGAAGATGTAGTACTAGAGAATTTCAATTGGAAGAAGGCCGAAGGAAAAATTCCTAAGCGCACTACTCCGGGCTTAGATGGGGTTCCCGTCAGCCTCATTAACGAACTCGGACATAACACTAAAGAAGCACTGCTGAAAGCCGTAGAAAAGTGCTTACAGGAGAGGGAAATACCAGACAGTTGGCGAAAAAGTAGAATGAACTTAATCTATAAAGGCAAGGGAGAAAAAGATATAACATTCGCTCGTATAGACCCCTAACAATTACATCGGTGCTATACAGGTTGGCGATGCAGGCAGTAAAATTAAAAATAGAAGCGTGGGTAGAACAAAATGATATTTTGGGAGAACTTCAGAATGGATTTCGAATCGACAGGCGGTTAGACGATAATCTGTTTGTTCTTACCCAGTGTATAGAAATATCTAAAATAGAAAACAGGCCCTTATACGTAGCTTATCTAGATATCACCGGGGCGTATGACAACGTTAATCAGGAAATTTTGTGGGATATATTGAAGGAAGTGGGCATAGGTGACGACTGTGTACAGCTTTTGAGAGAAATATACCGAGAAAATACAGTTTGTATAGAATGGGAAGGAATAAGTAGCAAGGACAGCGTTGAAATTAGCAAGGGGCTGAGACAGGGATGCCCTTTGTCCCCGCTGTTATTCATGCTGTACATGGCGAGGATGGAAAAAGCGCTAGAAGGTAGCAACATTGGATTTAATTTGTCACACAAGCAGGTCGGAGCGATGGTTGAGCAGAAGCTTCCAGGTCTATTTTATGCTGATGATATTGTCTTATTTGCGGACAGTCAAGATGATATACAGCGACTGGCAGATATATGCGGAAGGGAGTGTGAGGCTCTAGGACTAGGATTTAGTGCAACAAAATGTGGATTGATGATATTCAATGATCACGGAGACCATACGGTCTTAATACAGGGCCAAAAAATACCGAGGGTAAGCGAGTACAAGTACCTCGGAGTATGGGTAAATGAGGGGGATAGATATATGGAGGTACAAGAGAAAGCATCGGTAGCAAAGGGAAAGAGGAATGCTGCAATTATGAAGCACAGAACTTTATGGGGATACAATAGGTACGAGGTGCTTCGAGGGCTGTGGAAGGGTGTGATGGTTCCGGGGCTTACATTTGAGAACTCAGTGGTGTGCATGAAGTCAGAGGTGCAATCAGGAATGGATGTAAATCAAAGGACGGTGGGCCGCCTCGCCTTGGGCGCTCACGGGAAGACGACAAATGAGGCGGTGAAGGGTGATATGGGATGGACAGGCTTTGAAGTGAGGGAAGCGCAGAGCAAAATGAGATTCGAAGAGAGGCTGAGGAAAATGAAGAAGAGTAGATGGGCAGAGAAGGTTTTCAGGTATTTGTATAGAAAAAGCGTTGACACGCAGTGGAGAAAAAGAACTAGGAGGCTCACCAGTAAATATACGGCTGGCAGTGCGGGCGATATGGCAACAAGGAGCATTAAGCGGAAGGTCAGAGAGGCGGAGAAGACTTATTGGATGACAGCGATGGAAAAGAAGCCGGCTCTGAGTAACTACCGAAAAGGAAAAAACGAAATAAGGAGGGAAAGGTTTTATGATAATTCAAGGGGAAGCGCTTTACTGTTTGAAGCAAGGTCGGGCTGCCTGAGAACGCGTAGTTATAAAGCGAGATTCAGTAACGAAGAAGAACTATGTACATGCTGCGGGGGAACTAAGGAAACGATGGAACATGTACTGATTGAATGTGGCGATATTCACCCAGGTATACGTGTGGGCACGAGTCTACATGAAGCCTTGGGTTTTAGGGACAACAATGGAAAGCTGAACACGCCCGCGATAGAAATAAGTAAGAGACGGTTAGAGTATTGGTGGCAGAAAAGTAGAGATAAAGTACAAAAATAAATAATTGGGGGAAAAAAGGTTATTCTGCCTTAAGAGGCAGAGAGGTGGACTGTGAATTTATATTTTTTGTTATAATAACATAGATTTAATCAATGTAGATAAGGCATTAGGACAACATGAAACAAGGAAGTTTTTCCTTTTTTTTTCTTTTTTATCCTTCGAGCCTGGTGGCAGACATGTCACCGCCCCGTTATAAAGGGGACGCTCATAGCATCCATCCATCCAGATGCCTTCATGCTCGTGATGCATCGGGGAACACGTATGTTTTAGCGAAATGCTGCCGTGCTGCCGCTGCTTTCAGTGATTTCTTTTTGCAATGTGGCCGTGCTCGTTGCAGCTATGGGGATTGAAAAGAGACAGAGACACTGCTTTGCTCCAGGATGCACTGATGGGTATGTTTCCGCCAGAAAGCAAGGTAACAAGGCGTCCCTTTTCACCACTCCTGAAGACGACAAACGAAGCAAGGCTTGGGAGCGCTTGACCCGCGTGCAGACTGGAGAAAAACTGTGTCGTTTGCGAAGCGCATTTAGATGAGCGATTTATCGTTTGGACGTACAAACATGTGATCAATGGTGAAACCGTACAAATTCGCCGAGACCATCCCTGCCTGACTCCCGACGCCATACGGACTGTTTTCCCGAACGTTGCGTCGTACCTTACGATGAAGCTCCCACCGAAAAGGAAAACACCAGCGTCGAATGGTTGCCTCGGTTGTCAGACCTTGGCACGGTCTCCCTCGCGTGGCAATGTTTCAGGGGGCCTCTTAAATAGCCTTTTGGGTCCGAGCAACAGTTGCGACCTAAAATTTGTGCAAAACAAGCTTGATGATCTTTTAGATGTATGGCAGCTCAATAAGGTCCATGAGATGTTATAAATGCATGTGATGCCCTTCCAGACCACCGTGATTTGTTTGGGGGAAAAAGTGACTCGTGTGTAACATACTATGTTTGTGGGTATGTAGCTCGAAGAATGCTAAAGAAAACCAAATGTGGTGACTGTGCAGAGTTGTTGCTACAAGGGGACAGCCAGGGCCCGCGTCCAAGATAGTCATGTTTAACAAATCACATGGATAGAGGAGGACTGATGTACCCTTCACAAGCACTGAGCTGGTCTTGAAAATGGAAGATGCCTTTACGCACTGCTTTAGCTTCAACAAGCTGAAGAGCAACAGCATAAGAGATCTCATCTCCTGCCTCTCTATTAACAAGCTTAACACGGTTGGCTACGCACAGCACAATGTATAGGTCACAAATGAAGTGATCGGATTTTATGTGATAACTAGGCTTCATTTTCTAGTGGCAGATGAGAACGCATCAAGACAGGCTAAAAGAGACAAGATGAAGCACCTTAAGATGAAGCGAACAACATGATGGAATGCATTTATCTTGTGAACATTTCAGTGTTTGTATAAATATGAAGTTCCATTTTGCCTTATTTTATGTGAACTTGAAGAGTTGATAATTAAGAAGTTCTGCTGCCCAGAAGCATTCAACATTCCTTACTGCGAATGTGAAGTCTTACCTCATAAATGTGATGTTTTGCTATATTATTCCAGTTGTACCAGTTAAAATTTTGTGCATTATGTGAATTTGTAAATATTTTTTTTTCATGTTATGTACTTGTACTTTGCTAAAGATTTATAGATTTTTGAATAAATGTTCATTTTAAGCATGGCCCTGTCCTGAGCTCTTCCAAGCGAACATGTTGCTCGTTGTGTACTTTGAAAGGTAAGGCAGCCAATCCTTGCCAGAACTTAATTTTATGAGAATTGCATGCACTCACCACTTTAATGGCAAAAAGGCGTTCTCGCTCTATTATAATAATTTCAAGGAACAGCCCTAGTGTACAGAACCAGCTTTTCTAACACCAGTGGCGTAGCCAGAAACCTTTTCCGGGGTGGGTAGGGGTGTTCAAGCACCCCTACCCACCCCTACCCACCCCTTGTCCGTGCCAGGAGGGGAGGAACCTCCTTGAATGATGTGCGTGCCGGGCAGGCAGATGTGGTCGAGCATCATTTTGTGCTCCGTATCCCATGGCAGAAAAAAATTCGGGGGGGGGGGGGGGGCGGTGGGCACGGTGTGCCACCCTCTGCTACGCCACTGGTCCGTGCGTGTATATATACTCATGCGAAATTGAAAGTTACGGCAGGGTTCAAACCACCCTGGTTTCACCGTTGTCTAACACACGGAGAAGAAGGCGACCGTATGTTTTTTTACCTCGCATGATGTCGAGGTGAAAGTGTATTTAGTGGAAGATGAACTGTACGACATGCGCGCTGCCATTGATCGTACAAATTTCTGGCAGATAGCTCGATTACAGAGCGTGCGAAGTCCGCTATTTCGCAGCGGAGGCTAGCGGAGGCGACCGGTCGCGCGTCTTTCGCATCTCCGTGCCGACAGCAGCGCCGCCGCAGCGTCCTGAAGGTCCGCTCTCTCCACGACGCTAGGGTGGCTAGAATGGGGAGGTGTGAAAAGCGGCCGCGAAAACCGGTCCCCAAATCGCGCCGATGCCGCAAGGGGCGCTGTACGCAGAGGCGCGGGGAGTCGAGCACGGGGAGTCCTTTCCAACTATTTGTTGGAAAGGAAAGAAAAAGCCAAAAAGTTGGTGGAACAAAGAAATCCGGGAAGCGATCGAGATGCGACGTCAGGCATCACGGGAGCACAGACAGGCAAAAAAGGAGAAGCGGCCACAGGACGAAGTTAACCAAATATGGGAAATATATTTAGAGCAAAAATCCATTGTGCAGAAATTAGTCGAGGCAAAAATTAAAGGTGAAAGTGAACGCTGGATGACAGAGATTCGCGAAAAGAAGGCCGCGCCTAGGATATTTTGGAGCCACCTAAAAGCGCTGGGTAGGAAGTCTGTCACAATGCAACAACATATGGTAGATGAAGGAGGAAATAAATTCGAAGGATATGAAGCGCTAGGTTACATTCGAAAGATAACAGCCGATTCGTTTAAAAAGGTACCCCAGGGGATTCCCCCGGTGAGTAAAAGTACGCAAAGGAGAGCAACCGACGAAGATGTAGTACTAGAGAATTTCAATTGGAAGAAGGCCGAAGGAAAAATTCCTAAGCGCACTACTCCGGGCTTAGATGGGGTTCCCGTCAGCCTCATTAACGAACTCGGACATAACACTAAAGAAGCACTGCTGAAAGCCGTAGAAAAGTGCTTACAGGAGAGGGAAATACCAGACAGTTGGCGAAAAAGTAGAATGAACTTAATCTATAAAGGCAAGGGAGAAAAAGATAACATTCGCTCGTATAGACCCCTAACAATTACATCGGTGCTATACAGGTTGGCGATGCAGGCAGTAAAATTAAAAATAGAAGCGTGGGTAGAACAAAATGATATTTTGGGAGAACTTCAGAATGGATTTCGAATCGACAGGCGGTTAGACGATAATCTGTTTGTTCTTACCCAGTGTATAGAAATATCTAAAATAGAAAACAGGCCCTTATACGTAGCTTATCTAGATATCACCGGGGCGTATGACAACGTTAATCAGGAAATTTTGTGGGATATATTGAAGGAAGCGGGCATAGGTGACGACTGTGTACAGCTTTTGAGAGAAATATACCGAGAAAATACAGTTTGTATAGAATGGGAAGGAATAAGTAGCAAGGACAGCGTTGAAATTAGCAAGGGGCTGAGACAGGGATGCCCTTTGTCCCCGCTGTTATTCATGCTGTACATGGCGAGGATGGAAAAAGCGCTAGAAGGTAGCAACATTGGATTTAATTTGTCACACAAACAGGTCGGAGCGATGGTTGAGCAGAAGCTTCCAGGTCTATTTTATGCTGATGATATTGTCTTATTTGCGGACAGTCAAGATGATATACAGCGACTGGCAGATATATGCGGAAGGGAGTGTGAGACTCTAGGACTAGGATTTAGTGCAACAAAATGTGGATTGATGATATTCAATGATCACGGAGACCATACGGTCTTAATACAGGGCCAAAAAATACCGAGGGTAAACGAGTACAAGTACCTCGGAGTATGGGTAAATGAGGGGGATAGATATATGGAGGTACAAGAGAAAGCATCGGTAGCAAAGGGAAAGAGGAATGCTGCAATTATGAAGCACAGAGCTTTATGGGGATACAATAGGTACGAGGTGCTTCGAGGGCTGTGGAAGGGTGTGATGGTTCCGGGGCTTACATTTGGGAATTCAGTGGTGTGCATGAAGTCAGAGGTGCAATCAGGGATGGATGTAAATCAAAGGACGGTGGGCCGCCTCGCCTTGGGCGCTCACGGGAAGACGACAAATGAGGCGGTGAAGGGTGATATGGGATGGACAGGCTTTGAAGTGAGGGAAGCGCAGAGCAAAATGAGATTCGAAGAGAGGCTGAGGAAAATGAAGAAGAGTAGATGGGCAGAGAAGGTTTTCAGGTATTTGTATAGAAAAAGCGTTGACACGCAGTGGAGAAAAAGAACTAGGAGGCTCACCAGTAAATATACGGCTGGCAGTGCGGGCGATATGGCAACAAGGAGCATTAAGCGGAAGGTCAGAGAGGCGGAGAAGACTTATTGGATGACAGCGATGGAAAAGAAGCCGGCTCTGAGTAACTACCGAAAAGGAAAAAACGAAATAAGGAGGGAAAGGTTTTATGATAATTCAAGGGGAAGCGCTTTACTGTTTGAAGCAAGGTCGGGCTGCCTGAGAACGCGTAGTTATAAAGCGAGATTCAGTAACGAAGAAGAACTATGTACATGCTGCGGGGGAACTAAGGAAACGATGGAACATGTACTGATTGAATGTGGCGATATTCACCCAGGTATACGTGTGGGCACGAGTCTACATGAAGCCTTGGGTTTTAGGGACAACAATGGAAAGCTGAACACGCCCGCGATAGAAATAAGTAAGAGACGGTTAGAGTATTGGTGGCAGAAATGTAGAGATAAAGTACAAAAATAAATAATTGGGGGAAAAAAGGTTATTCTGCCTTAAGAGGCAGAGAGATGGACTGTGAATTTATATTTTTTGTTATAATAACATAGATTTAATCAATGTAGATAAGGCATTAGGACAACATGAAACAAGGAAGTTTTTTTTCTTTTTTTCCTTTTTTATCCTTCGAGCCTGGTGGCAGACATGTCACCGCCCCGTTATAAAGGGGACGCTCATAGCATCCATCCATCCATCCACGGGGAGTCGAGCAGACGACGTGCCGCGTAGCGCCGCTCATGTACGGCAAACCTTTCTCACGCTATTAGCTTGCAACAGTTTGCTGCGTCAATCGTCTTTCTTCTTTTCTCTTTCAGCGGGTGCAGTAAAAAAGGGCACACTGTTACATCTTCCTCTCCTAGTAAAAAACAGCGCGAAAACTACGAAGGCGAGACAGATGAAACAGGACTAGCTCTGTGTCGTCCTTGTAGTTTTCGCGCTGTTTTTTACTATGAATGTGTACCAACAAGCTCAAGTTCGTACGCTTCTCATCTTCCTCTCCTTTTTTACTGATTTTCGTGAAGGAATGCACGCGAGAAAGAATATATCGGAGTGCCATGCGGTGCGCACCAACCAGCAAATGTCGATTGGTGTTACTTCCTTGAAAGAAAAAAAATTCGTTACACACAATATGGATAATTTAAAAAAACACATATGAAGCCAAGGGTAACTAGAAAGTTAGATTAAAGAGTAAACATCGAGTAAATGAAAATGATAAATGAGCAAGCGGTCATACTGTCAGATGGAATTTATGAAAGAGATAACCCTCGCGGTAGTAAATATCTAGATCTGAAGTAATGCAAAAGATCAATCTAGACAAAATGGATTTGGAACAAAGGAAAGGGAAAGAAAAATAAAGCATCGCGGTAATCTTTTCGTCATATTTATATAACCGAATACAGCACAACAGACATCCCTCTGAATATAAAAACAGCAACTTATTGTTAATCATATCTTCTGAAGTGAAGCTACGAGGTACAGAATAAAAGGAAGTGGTCCGTTGTTTCAATTGATTGCAAAATTTGCACAACGGCCGGGGACGCCATGAGACCAGCATTATATAAATAAAATTCACTCGTGGAATTTGGCCGCGTAATCTGCTGTAAGAAACTTCTAATTGTCACGATGCACACCGCTGTTTATTCCAGCAATACCTTACATGTACGAAGTTTTTAAATTTATCCAGTGATAATTTGCCAGTGTCGCTTTGCAAACGAGCATTTCTATACCTTAAAGCTGTCGCATAAGCCGTATCTGGTAAATTAGGAATCAGAGCTCCACATAGAGATACTGTGGCTCATGAATCCACCATTTCATTTAGATACAATCCGCGGTGGCCCAGTACCCTCAGCAACCAAATTTTTGTAAGTTTGCAGGTATTAGATACGAAACATGCTCAGGAGTGTTGAATTCGCTGCCGTATATAGGAAGTGCTGAACATACCGAAATATAATCTGTAACTATAACTGCTGTTGATTCATTTGACGGGAGCTTGCTAAAACAACAGCCAGTATTTCTGGAATTAATATAGGTAAATATATACGATGATAAGAGGAAGATAGAAAAAAAAAAGCGCTAATTTCTGCAACCCAATAGGGAGCACGGCTAAGCGCCTTAGGTGTATGATTGGGAAGTCGAATTGAAAAAGACCACTGAAAAGAGCGAGAGATGATGCCTAACCCAACGTTACTAGACTAGGTTAGCAAACTAGTCTAGTGACGTTGTCCTAACCTTACCCTCTACCGATGCATAAGTCGCGTTTTTTTATTGACATAATGAGTTGTATTGCTAATTTTCATGTGAGCAAGGTGTGTACTGGTAATTTAAATACAGAAATGGCATTTGTTTATCATTAGGAGAAAAAAAATATCATGACATTGTGTGCGAAGGATCGAACTGAGCTTACTTGAAGAGCCAATATGTTATACTTTTACATTGAGTAGTTCTAGCAGCGCTAATGCGAATATAATCTGAGGGGTGTTCACTCACGACCAATGTGCTTTAAAGAATAAACTAGGTTTTTAAATGAAAACGTATAATTATTGTCTCTGATGCGAACTGTATATCTTTAAAACTGTTGGTGTCTCTGATCTAATTACAGACCATGGTAATCGCGCTTCCATATCTAACACGTTGTTTGCAACGAACATTAGAAGTCCAAGGCACAAGCGCAAATCATTCCTTTCTAATAGTATTAGAGGTTTCATTCTTTAAGCTTCGTTGCCAGAGAAAAAGAACAACAACAAGAAAACGGCGCCCTATACCGGGATAAGGCGAACATACATTTTGTTAGTCATTATCATTGTATTTATTCGCAATTCAGTTCTTTGGTTTCAGAGTTTTCGTAGCAGCCAGGAACGAAGCACCAGCGTTCAGTTTGCTTCGTTTTATAGGGCATTTTCACCACAGCTCACTCATGCATGACTCGTGTACAATGGTGAAAAGGTGAAATGGTGAAAAGAAAAAAAAATCACGCCGCGTTTCCTTGTAACAGCCTTCCAACGGGCAATCTGCGACAGCGGCGGCTGTACCCGCGCCCCCTGCAGCAGCGCCCCTGGTGGCATCGGCGCGCAGATGGACCCTCTCTGGCAAGGGAAACGCGCGGCGCTCAGCACACCTCCCCATTCTAGCCACCTTAACGGCGCGCCGTTTCGCACACCTCCCCATCTAGCCACCATAATTTCAGTTTGCAAACTAGCTTCGAGAGGCGGCCAGGTATTGTCGCCGTCCCGAGAGGTGGCGCTGGCGTAGCGTTGAGATCGGTTGAGATGCAGTACGAAGGGCGACGCTTGTGACGCTTGCTTCAGCTGCGTGCTTTTGCTGCGTTGTTGGTGCTCGCGCGTTAATCACTCATGTATCCTGAGGTCTGACACGTTCCACCAAGGCGTGAGCTCTTTGCTGTGATCGTGCGTACGTATTTGAGTAGATACCGCGAAGTGTAAGCGTCGAGTCTTGACACGCCGAGGTGCAGCCCGCCGTGTTGTTCGGGGTACGCTTCGGCTTCGGAAAGTCCCGTAGCGCGACGTTTCTTCATGGGAGCTTTTTTATGTTTAGAGGAATTGAAACCAAGTTGTTTTCAGTTTAGCTGCAAAGGAACTGGGTCTGCTTCGACACTTTTTGAACCCTTCTTGGCGCACTTCGGGACTTTGATGTGACAAAATAAGCGTCGGTTGGCCCGTTCACAAGGACAGGACACCACTACTGCAATAATATCTGGGGTATTTACATGCCAAAACCACGATCGATATGATAATGAAGCACGTCGTTGTATTGCCTCCGGAAATTTAGACCATCAGGTGTTTAACGTGCAGTGACATCGCACATCACACGGTCCTCTAGCACATCCATCGAAATGCGATCGCAGCGGCTAGGATCGAACCCGCGACCTTCGGGTCAGCCGTCGAGCACCATAACCACTGCACCACCGAGGCGAACCACCACTGCTGCAGAGCATTTTGCTGCCAAAGACGCTTGCAAAAGCCTAAGGTCTTCAGAAAAGGTCGCATCCACAAAAAAGAAATTAAAGATAATGTGAAGGCTTCCCGTACAGTTTCGTCATCGTAACCAGCTTGAACCGAGGTAGCGGTTACGGGGTGTGCGAATAGTAATTTTTGAGGCCGAATGGAATAGCGACAGAAGCGAATAGAATTGAACAAAGTACACTTTTTGAATAAGCCACAAATTTATGAAACAGCCGTTCTTAATTAGAACAAATGTAAATTGATGTTCGCGTCCTCGTATTCATATCTTTATTTATTTATTTATTTATTTATTTACTTATTTATTTATTTATTTATTTATTTATTTATTCATTCATTCATTCATTCATTTCGCGCTGTTTATTATCGGTATGAATATCCAACCACCCAAGTCAGCTACCTTAGTAACTCGGCAAGTTTCGGGAAATTTTATTGAGGCAATCAGGTGAAAATTTATTTATTTATTTATTTATTTATTTATTTATTTATTTATTTATTTATTTATTATTTATTTATTTATTTATTTGTTATACTCAAAGGTCTCAAAACTAGATATTACATGGGAAGTAATGCCAGAAAGAAAGGTCGGTTAGGACGATGGCAGATAGAAGGGCATTCCATATATATTTTTTTAAGCATACAGCAGGCCCTTCACGGCCCGTGTGAGTCGGTACATAAATACATGAAAGTATATACATTGCCGAAAATTCATGTTGAAATTTTAGGTTTCGCCCATACTCATACACAGCTTTGCTGTAAAAGAAGGTCGATACGTATTAGAATGGGCGCATGATATAGGTACACAGCATTTGTAGGCGTATGGCGGGAGGAACGCACTGGAATGAGTTATCGGGACGACAGTTACAGGGATGACAGCTATCGTACTTTTGCGCCAATTTTGGTCTTGCTTCATTGCAGTTGACATTTGGAATATTCATAAAATATTCGGGCTTACAAATGCTATTCGATGATAGAATCGAAGAAGGCACTGTTCCACTTGAATATCGAAGTTTTCGAATACTCGCACACACTTGTAAATACGTCGCTGCAAATAATGTACCTGTTGCATTCTGTTTCACGAAATCGAATGAAAATGACAAGACGTGTTTTGCTGGCTTTCTTGCTGGTTTTTGATATGGTAGGCTCATTACGGGAGCCTAAGATGATTTGCGCATATACTGGCGAGAAATTAATGCCGGTTACAACGGGAAACGGAATGAAGGTAAGCGCGCCGTGCAATGTTTGCCTTCACATTTTTTTTTTTTTTTTCATGTCCTGTCTTACATGCTGCTTGTTTCTTGTTATAATGCTCAGATACAACTAAAACGCGCTTTTCGCTCAAGCCAAGTGAAATAAGAGCGACTACCACATCGAGTTAATCGTTGTATCGTTGTGGTAGTAGCTTGTCGGCCTCTTTCAATTAGTAGAGCAGTAGCAGACGACGCGCCGAGACCAATCCTAACGCGACCGCAGCGCCCCCGCCTGGTTGGCGATCGCGGCGAGCCGCTCCGCGCCACTGGAAAGCATGAGCGTTTCTTTTCTCACAGACTCCATCCGGGTAACTTGAGATCTGGAGACTTTTCGTCCGCTTGCTCCTTGAAAATCCCTGTACGTCTGGGTACTACCTAGGCAACTGTTTATCCCTAAGAAACCCAGCCACTCAGCTGCTTGTTGATAGCGCGTGTTAAGCGCGCGCGGATGGTGATCTGCGGCCGAGGTGTGTTTACTTTCCGTCCGTTCCAGTTGCTACACCCATCGAACGCTTCGAGATTGCCCCTTGCTTTAGTTAAAGGGCCTCGCAATTTCTGAAGATGTCGATCTTGTAGACGACGAACTTTTTGCATGTGGGTACGCATTTGTACTTATAGTAGCGTAGCTGAAAGAGGCGGAGCGCACGTGTTGCGTCCGGGACGCGTGTTCACAGTGAATGCGCTGCGGGCTCAGCTCCCCGAGTGACAATCCACGTATGTTGGCGAAGTGAGAGTCAAGTGCGTTCCGTGAGCGACACCCTGGGCGTTACTTTAGCAACTGTTAATCGTTACGTCTGGGCGTAACGCTAGACACCGCCTTTACATCGCGTTTGAGCCCTATGGGTATTAAATTTATGAACAGCGATGGCCGCCTTCTTCAGCTTGAGTAAAAGACCCAATCATGGTCAAGAAATTCGATGTGGATCAGGCCCGATTGTGATCGAAAGGGGTTGTGTGACACCGGTATTATGTTTTTCACCGCTTGTCTGAAAAGGCTGAGTGAGGAAATCGGTGTCATATTCTCAAAACGCTGCCTAATGCATCCAGCAAAGCTGCTGTTGTCGTGGCAGTGAAATCATGCCAGCTAGACATGTATTCAAATGTGCATGGTCATTCTTTTAGAACTGATCTGTTTCATTGGGCTGTAGTTTTCCTGCAAATTATTCGATTTTAATGCAGCTTACGGTCAAAGATTCAGGAAGGATGAAAATTTACTGTCTCGTCCCATTTTTTATGCGCAGTGCAAAAAAAAGAAAGAATAAATAAGAAATAAGGAAAAGTGCGAAAAAAAACTCTGAATGTCATGCGGCATGCCACACACGACTCGTAAAGGTTTGTAAAACTTATAAATCACTTGCCCTACCGCAGGTGTTGAAATGACCACCCTGCATGATCACACACTTTTTAATGCATTTATTAGCATGCACAAATTTTAATGGACAAGTGGCATCGGTATTGCAAATTATTTGACACCATGATGCTGTCACCACATGCTCTAACTAGGACTGTTATATTTTTCATATTAGTGTAACGTAAAAGTTGCCCATGCAGACTTGCAGGGAGTACTGAAAAACCCAAACGACTTTACAGACAAGCAAGGTTTGGGGCTTTGCGTAGGCAGAGTTGCTTTGGGGAACGCAGCATATAAATATGCAAGAATTGGGCACACACCCAACAGCCAGTATCAAGCATGCTCTTTACCTTTCCAGTGAGTTCGTAAAAACTTGTTTCACAATAGGTAAGCAGATATAAACAGATCACAAAATGGAGTAGAAGTTTTGTTTTATCTGTTAGCAGGATACTGCAGGCCTTGAGCCCAGAACAGCAGGGCAAATGAACAGATGTAGTTATATACTTAAGTTCCTGTGTAGTAACGCCCTCATATTTCAAGTATCATGAATTACCAACTCACCCAATCAGCCATTCTGTTAGGTATAGTGGATGTGTGTGCATGTGTGTGTGTAAATAAGTAATGAACATAGAAAAAAAATAGTTGGTTTAATAAACACATGAAGCACAAGGCTAACGAATACACAATAAGAATAAACAATGATCAATAAAAACATATGATTCACATGCACCAACATCATAAACAAATGTACGACATGGAACCATACAGGTGTATTACAGTTCAAGATTCATAGTTCTCATTCTCTTTGTGGACTGGTGGTAGTTTGTCCCAGTCACTCGATCGTTGAAAAAAAAAGTGTTTAAATGTCTCAGTGATCTCATTCATCTGATAGCTACAGGGTATAGATACGTAAAATGCAGCGATCATAGGCTAGTGAGTGCAATCCTTGCCCCCAGTTTGAAGAACACACACAAAAAAAATAACCACTAATGCACAGGCCAACCCAGGAAAAAAACAGAATACTTTAGAATTCCCCTAGAAAACAAATACGACACCTTAGAACAAGAAGAAACAAAAGACATAGAGGAAACCACAACTAGACCGATTTCTGAATCTGTAGTCGAAGTTGGAGGTAAAGCATCAATGCAAGAAGTAAGCAACATCTCTTGAACCACAAAAGACTGGATAAAGAAACAACAGATAAGTGGGTGGGCATAGATAAATAGAATTTGCTTAGCTATTAAAGCTATCAATAAATATAAGCCCAGTGACATATGGAATTATGATATCAAAGAGCAGTGAAAAAGGTGATGGCATCGAAACAGCTACCAGGCAACTCTATAGGAAAGACCGAAATGCATGCAGTGAAAGATAAGCATGGCAATATTAATGGTAAACTGAATGAGTGCATCACTTGTTACACCACTAAAACAAGATAATTTATGAGCTCGTGGCGATTTCTATTCAGGCCACATGGTTTTGAGAACACTGAAGAACTGTTTTTGGTGCAAAGATAACAAAAGCAATTTGTACCATTCTTTTCCCTCTTAATAACATACTGCCATGAAAAAAAGGCGAATAAAAGTCCTTGATTACTTTATCAATAAAAACTGATTCAGTGTTTCAGATTAGCAAGCCTTTAATGTTGAAGTAAGGCCCGTATTCTGAAATGCTCCTTGCCTCAGCCAGGAGGCCATAACTGCTTCAGGACGCCTTGCCATATATTCTATAACGCTTCTTACCAAGGTTCCCTCACTGAGGCCTTCCTTGGTGCTCTCTTGAGTTAAGGTAGCACTAGGGCAACCTTCGTGCCTCCTTACCTCGCTCCTCGCACTAAAAGGGTGCTTCTCTGCAGTACTTTGTCAGTGACACTGTGTCCAATCTTTTTTTTTTTTTTTTTTTCGATCGATTCCTTGTACTTCTGCACGAGCTCTGTAATTATATCCTTCCCATTGCCGATCAAAAATTGCTTGTCGGGCATGTTTTTTAATGTGCAGCTGAACAGCGGCCAAAATTTTTCATTAAGGTGGTGCAGCACGAAGAGGACAGGGTACACACAGACAACGAAGATGGAACGCTTACTGCCAACTCATGCTTTGCACCTCAAAGGGTTAAACATTCTTTAGCGAGACCCGTATTACACCTTCGAATGCGTACCACCCTGTGTTTGTGACATCATATACTACGTCCTACCTTCCCGTGCAGGCAGTCAAAAACAAATGGTGATCCTCCTGCACACAAATCGTTATTGCAGTCACTGCTGTCGGGTTCCCAAAAGCTGTCGAAGCTCACTGCAGTGTCAAATGAAAAAGAACCACATGTCCTGCATGGTTTCCTACTTGTCATTCGGGCTGGCTATCACAGGAAAATATTAGCAACTGTCTTAAAACGGGCGAAATTCAGTGAAAACAGCTCTCAATGGCACAAAATAAACTTCATACCAGTAAGCACACATAAAGTGAGAACAGCTAAAATGCAAGCATTTATGACAAGAGAAATCAACAAGAAAGGAGACATGGTGAGAAAAAAAATTTCCACACTCCATTAACATTGGTCCTTGCCTTATTAACTGAAACGTCATGCTTCCTTGTTTAGAGGGTACAGGTACATGTGGCTTTGTTGGTAGGTGGGCAGCTGCAATTTGAAAACTACATTTTTCCATTTGTGTGAATGTAAAAAAAATGCTGAAAGTAACCGGTAAACCATTCATGTGTGTCACTTTGTGAACCATTAAAGCAGCATATGCGGAATCGGCAACAGACAGGCAGGTACACTCTTGCGACAGAGCATCGCAAAAGCAAAGGTAAGGGATGAAGCAACACAATAGTCAAAGGTCACAGGTTCTCAGTCAGGAAACAAACCAAACAACATAAGTGACATTCCCATTTCTGTTGTTTTGATGTCAAGTACAAGAGCAACACATGAAAAAAAACTAATTTCAGTATAACAAAGGAGCAAGCATTTGCAGCTACAAATGTTGGTTGTGTGCATCTGCTCTAGTCTGCAAATGGCAGTTGTAGGTAAAAGAAAGTGCAGTAGCAATTGAAGGGGTGCATTCGTGGAATGGTGAAAGTTAGAGTGCTGGGCTGAACTGAACCAAATGAAGTATCCCATGCCTATAGAAGTGTGTCACCCATCTAGAAGTTAAATGTACCATCTCATCTAATGATGGTGCATTCAACTTCACATTTTGCATTAAGCCAGTTATAAAGTCTCATGACCAAAGGAAAACTTGTCCTAAAAAGGTGCACCTTTCCCAACCACCAACTGTAGAAACAAAGTTGCAGGTGCATTCACACCACTGATACACCCGTGCGACATGAATGAAAGCAGTCATGCTGCTTCTCAAAACATTTCGCTTCTCTTTATCTACTCACCATGTAGAGTAGACGTATCCTTGTCATTGTATGTGCAAATATTGAACACTAGCAATCTGATGTAACCAGCAGTTGCAAATATTTCTTATTACCACCTGGCGTCTAAGGATCCTGCTCGGCTCTTTTTTTATAGAAGCATGGACACTTTCATTACTTTGAGTGCACGTGCCCTAGATTTTTAGCATCAACTATATTAAAATTCAATCACATGCGCGGGCAGAATAGCTATTGCAAGTAATACCGGTGACACGCAGGCAGTTTTGATTGCAGTCAAGGTTGACCCGGACCGGATTTCTTGATCACGATCATCAATCATTGCTGCTGCTCGGTCCAGACTAATCCGGATCGAGTTTGACGCAGACATCAGTCAAATCGCGATCTGGGAGCCAGATATCGATGCGCAGATCGCAATTAAAAGTGACCGTGTAGGTACACCTGATCCGGATCGAGCCCAATCCCGATCGGTCGTGATCGCGATCAATTGCCCGCGTGACACCGGTATAACGATCAGCGAAGTGCTTTCGTTCATGCCAATTTCCAAAAACGCACAATATTCTCAGCTACACTGATAATGGCAAAGAAAACGCATCTCGAGGCGTTCGACGGGATTAAAGACAAGGACGGACGGTAAGTGACATCGCGACTACGGTGGCTACCATAGCGCGACAGGGCTACATGGGATCATACACACCCGGCGAGCACCGACGCGCCGTCCGCCAGCAACGTCAACAACACTAGAGTTACTGTAAAGGTAGCATATACAGTAACTCTAAACAACACAAACCTCGCGCGCCACAGCAAACAACGAGCAGCAAAGCTCTCCTAGGGATAAAAAGAGCATTGCACGTGTTCCTAGGTAGTACCCAGACATAGGGAGATCTTCAGGAAGCAAACGGGGAAAATATCCCCAGATCCAAGTTACCCGGATGGAGTCTGTGAGAAAAGAAACGCTCGTCTGGAAAGCCGCGCTCTTTGCCAACTGAAGTGGTGGTGGCCGCCATTCGCGCTATTTGACTTTTTATGTAGGGGCGCCCTCGTCGGGCCCAAACTTCAAATTAAAATATTCTTGAAATAAGGAAGTTTAGTTGTTTGCTTACTGTTACACTTCAATAAACAAATTGCTGTTTGTACGAAGTGGCCTTGCCTTGCCAGGTACCACGTCATCAATCTTTTGTAATAGTTTTTGCTCCAACAAACTCGTAGTTGTCAGCAGCCTATCGGCATCATTATCTTCATTTCAAAATATACCGCGGCGCAACAACAGGTAACGGTTCGCGGTGCACTGGGATGGGTCTCGCGCTGTTTCGTTTCGCTGTAAATGTTTCGAGCCACTGCCGGCCGACACACTCGCTTTTGTTCTGTTCGTTTTGACTCGTTAAAATCCCTTCGCGAAGTGCATTCAGCTGACTTCAGGGGAACGAAGGGACCGTTGAAGCTTTCACCGGATGACACTCGTTTCAAGCCCGAGAATACACGGACCGGTGAGTAAAAACCCATTGCTTCAGTTTTTTTTTTAACCAATGGCTTTGTGTGGGTGTCACACGGAGGCGACGCACTGCAATATTCAATTTTTCAACGTCATACTCTGTCGTTGAGAAAACGTGCGTTCCTTGCTGTGTGGCTTCAAGTGGGAGCGGGTTGCTGAGTTTTATCGTTCGGTTAACATTAACCAGGCCACTGCAATAAATAAAGGGAGGCAATTGCATCACCAACGCCTCGCATGTATCTTCGTAACTAGCCCGTATATCAGTGCAAAAAACATATGAGCTATAGTTTGCCGGATCGCATTTGAGAAGCCAGGTTTAGAGGTCTCATTTCTCCTGCTGTTAGTTTATGTTACCTTTACTACACATTTAGTGTAACAAAAGCTTCACATAATTATGAGTGTACTTTCACTTTAGTGTGATAAAAAACCGTCACTATAATAAGAAATATTTTTTTTTCTGCTGTAGCCTCCTGGCCTGACAAGGAAACAGCTGTGTGCAATGAGCAAGGCACCTGTTACATGACACGCCTTGTAAAGAAGCTAGCCCGAGTGATACAACATGCATTATGAGGTACGTTTACATATATGTATAACAAACCGCTGTTTTTGTTCACTATGTTCATATTGCTACGTACCAGTGGCATCGTGGTCCACAAGACGAAGAAAAGGACGACAGTAGGATAGACTGGCGCGAGCTGTTCCTATCGGCAGCGCTGCTCGGTGAACTACTTGTAAATACATCTGTTGCTAGTCCTTCGAGTCTCTGTTTATATTCCCCGTAACATATTTGGTGGAGCGGTGCGATCCCCGTCCTCGCCACGGAACTCCGCAGCGGGCGTTCGCTCGCGGCTTTCAACATGGCCTCTCAAGACTCGAATGCACCCACTCCGGTCGTCACGCCTCCTGTCCTGCCTTCCAACCCAGCGGCCGCTACAACTTTCGTGACGCTTCCCGTCTTGAAAGACCCTGGCGTGTTCTCGGGCGTCGAGGGTTCCGACGTCGACCAATGGCTGCGCCTTTACGAACGTGTCAGCGCCAGTTACAGGTGGGACCCCACACTCATGCTCGCGAATGTCATCTTTTACTTGGACGGAACCCCTCGTGTCTGGTTTGACACACACGAGCATGACATTACAAGCTGGGACAGCTTCAAGGAAAAGATCCGTGAGCTTTTTGGAAACCATTTTGGTCGTCGACAAGCCGCAAAGCATGAATTATCTACTCGCGCGCAAACTTCCACTGAATCCTACATCAGTTATATTCAAAGTGTCCTGGCACTCTGCCGCAGGGCCGACGAAAACATGTCCGAGCCAGAAAAAGTTGCGCACATCCTGAAGGTTATCGCCGACGACGCGTTTAACTTGCTGGTATTGCCCCTAATTCAAGCAGTCGTGCGACAGGAAATTGCCAGCATGGGTATTTGCTCCATTTCGACGCCTCCCCGTACCGACTTCCAGCAACAATTCACGACTCCACGTCCATTCCCCTCTGGCTCTCCATCAACATTCCGCAATCCGTCCACATGGCGAACACATGATGACAAGCCCATTTGCTTCTCTTGTCACCGTATTGGGCACGTTTCTCGCCATTGCAGAAGGTCCTCCTACACAAACTTTCCAGCGTTCTTCCAATGGCCGTCCCGTTTATCGTCATGCGACCAGCCCAGACCACTTTGCCCCTCAGGAACCTGTGCGTGATCCCCGCTACTCCCGCTCACCATCGCCCCAACGTCGCCAGTCTCGTTCTCCCCAGCCCCGCCGACCACCTTCGCCCGCCTTCCCACGACGCTCCTCGACGGAAAACTAAATGTTGCAGCCCCTGGAGGTGGCGCTGCATCAATGGGACTGACCGCAAATCCTCTATTGGCCATACAGACGAAACGGAACCTTATCGATGTACAAGTGGACGGTGTGCATTTGACAATTCTTGTCGACACTGGGGCTCAACTTTCCGTCATGACCACTGATTTTCGCCGAAAGCTCAAGAAAGTTCTCACACCTGCGACGACTAAGTTCATCCGTGTTGCCGACGGGGGAACAGCATCTGTCGTTGGAATGTGCTCCGCTCATGTAAGCATCGCTGATCGCCACACAGTTGTTCTCTTCGCCGTCCTTGAAAAATGCCCACATGACGTAATCCTAGGCCTCGACTTCCTGTCCGCACATTCTGCCCTCATTGACTGTTCGGCCAGTACACTCCGTCTTCACTTGCCCATAACAGACCCTGCTGCACCACGGCCGAATCGCCTCTGCACTGCCCCATATGCTCGCCTTCCAGCCCAAACACTGACCTACGTCGAGTTCGTATCAAGACCACCAGTTCCCGACGGCGACTATGTACTGACACCTATCACCGATGTCCTCATCAGCCGCGGCATTACATTACCGCACACCGTTCTGTCTGTCGCAGGGAACTTCACGTGCCTTCCAGTTGTCAATTTTAGCTTGACCCCTCAAGTGCTGCCGCAAGGCATCGCTTTGGCATTACTGTCCACCTTAGAAGACAACGCAGTGAATGCTTTCACGGTGGCCACTCCTTCCGATACCTCTACCCAGCACCAATCCAATACTTGCCCCGACAGCGCAATTAAGTCGATGATTGCTTCTGATTTAACACCGCAGCAGACTGACGAGCTCCACCGGGTTCTACTGTCGTACATCGACGTTTTCGATCTCGGCGGCCGTCCATTGGGGCAAGCTACTGGTGTGACGCACCGCATAAACACTGGTGATGCGCCTCCTATCCATCGGCGTCCATATCGCGTGTCGGCGACTGAGCGTCAAATTATCCAAAGTGAGGTCGACAAAATGCTCGCCAAGAACATCATTGAGCCATCCTGTAGTCCTTGGGCGTCCCCTGTCGTACTCGTCCGCAAGAAAGACGGCACATGGCGTTTCTGTGTCGATTATCGACACCTAAACAGAATTACAAAAAAAGACGTGTACCCTCTGCCACGAATAGATGACGCCCTCGATTGCCTCTATGGTGCCCGCTATTTTTCCTCCATAGACCTACGTTCCGGGTACTGGCAGATTCAGGTGGATGACATGGATCGTGAGAAAACGGCATTTATCACACCTGATGGCCTATATCAATTCAAGGTCATGCCCTTCGGCCTCTGTAACGCTCCAGCCACCTTTGAACGAATGATGGACTCTCTGCTCAGAGGCTTTAAATGGTCCACCTGTTTGTGCTACTTGGACGATGTCGTTGTTTTTTCACCTACATTTGAGACTCATATAGAGCGCCTATCAGCCGTCTTAGATATCTTCCGTCGCGCTGGCCTGCAGCTGAACTCGTCCAAGTGTCACTTTGGCCGTCACCAAATTACAGTACTTGGCCATTTAGTAGACGCTAACGGCGTACAACCAGACCCAGCCAAAATCAGCGCAGTCAAAAACTTTCCTGTACCACGATCTGCAAAGGATGTTCGCAGCTTTCTCGGACTATGCTCTTACTTCCGACGCTTTGTGAAAAATTTTGCAGACATAGCGAGACCCCTTACGCAGCTCCTCAAACAAGACGTCCCGTTTTCATGGAGCTCAGAAGCGGCCTCTGCGTTCTCCAATCTCATCGCGCTCCTCACTACTCCTCCGATTTTGGCCCACTTTGACCCTGCTGCCCCTACTGAGATCCGTACGGATGCAAGTGGTCATGGCATCGGCGCAGTGCTAGCTCAACGCCAACGTGGCCATGACTGCGTTATTGCATACGCCAGCCGCCTGCTATCAGCCCCTGAACGCAATTATTCCATCACAGAGCGCGAGTGCTTGGCTCTCGTTTGGGCGGTCGCGAAATTCAGGCCATACCTCTATGGACGCCCATTTTCGGTAGTTACCGACCACCACGCGCTCTGCTGGCTGAACTCCCTCAAAGATCCCTCGGGGCGCCTTGGTCGCTGGGCTTTGCGTCTGCAGGAATTTTCTTACTCGGTCGTGTACAAATCTGGTCGCCTGCACCAGGACGCCGATTGCCTCTCCCGGTACCCTGTCGACGATCCTGATGACAGTGACGCCAACACGGTGCCCTCCATCTTCTCGTGTCCGCCTTCATTCACATTGGGGAAGAACAGAAACGGGACCCACTGCTGCTTGACATCATCAGCCGCGCGGAATCTTCCCCAAACGACGCCTCCGTCCGTCACTTTGTATTTCAAGAGGGCGTCCTATACCGCCGCAATTTCCCAGCTGACGGGCCTGACCTTCTTCTTGTCGTGCCTAAGCATTTACGGCGCAGTGTCCTCGCTGAACTTCACGATGCGCCTACAGCTGGACACCTTGGCGTATCTCGGACGTATGAGCGCGTACGGCGACGTTTCTTCTGGCCAGGCCTTGCTCGCTCGGTACGCCGATACGTCGCTGCGTGTGAGTTATGTCAACGTCGCAAAACACCGTCGCTGCTACCTGCTGGCCATCTTCAACCAGTAGACATACCCACGGAACCGTTTCACCGCGTTGGGTTGGACCTGCTTGGTCCTTTTCCCGCATCAACATTGGGAAACAAGTGGATAGCAGTGGCTACTGATTATGCTACACGCTACGCTATTACGCGAGCTCTACCAACGAGTTGTGCAACCGACGTTGCTGACTTCCTGTTACGGGACGTTATACTGGTTCACGGTGCCCCAAGACAACTGCTCACCGACCGTGGCCGTTCGTTTCTCTCTCAAGTCATCGCCGACATCCTGCGTTCCTGTTCCACGCAGCACAAAGTGACCACTGCTTACCACCCTCAAACCAACGGCCTCGCGGAACGGTTCAATCGCACGCTTACGGACATGCTCGCTATGTATGTGTCGCCGGACCACCGAGACTGGGATATTGCCCTACCATACGCAACTTTCGCGTATAACTCATCGCGCCACGACACAGCCGGCTTTTCACCTTTCTACCTATTGTACGGAAGAGAGCCGACATTACCACTGGACACCATCATTTCATCCAGTACCTCGTCCACCAGCGAGTATGCTCATGACGCTATCGCGCGAGCCGATCATGCCCGTCAGCTCGCTCGCGCTCGCCTGACGGCGTCGCAGAGCAATCAACGACGTCGGTACGATGCCTCACATCGGGACGCACATTTCGTTCCCGGTACCCTTGTACTACTCTGGTCCCCTAATCGACGAGTGGGCCTATCTGAAAAACTTTTGTCACGTTACACGGGACCTTACCGTGTAGTGCGTCAAGTAACACCTGTCACCTGTGAGATTGGCCCCATCTGTCCCTCGTCATCTGTTGTTCGGTCCAGTGATGTTGTTCACGTCTCACGGCTCAAGCCCTACAACACGGCTTCTGAAAACGACCTTTAAAGCTCCGGGACGGTGCTTCCGCCGCCGGGGGTCATGCTACGTACCAGTGGCATCGTGGTCCACAAGACGAAGAAAAGGACGACAGTAGGATAGACTGGCGCGAGCTGTTCCTATCGGCAGCGCTGCTCGGTGAACTACTTGTAAATACATCTGTTGCTAGTCCTTCGAGTCTCTGTTTATATTCCCCGTAACAATATGTTTACTTTTGCAAAATTTAATATTTCATTGATTATGCTTATCAATATCTGGTGATGTCATTACTTGTTTTTCCAGGATTGCCAGGCAACGACAGGGTGACTACCCCCGAATGTCCACTCTGCAAGTGCGGCGAAACATGTGAACGTCTGCTGCTACAAGAGGTCATCTTGAACCTCACGCTTGCAATGCTGTATTTGTGAATGGTTTACCAGGCATCTCATGGAGCTGTGCCTACAATCGTCTACAAGTATTAGCTGTCTACTGTGTCATGCAATCTACACCGCAATAGCGCTGAAATTGAGCACTAGCTCCGTGCATTAGTTACGTTACCTGGCACTGCTGAGGCGAAATGCAAAGACACTCGTGTGCTTAGATCTGCGTCTGAAGTTCAGGGAAAGACGGAAGCTTGAAGAGACGAAAAATTTGTGAACAAGAGGTGTCGCTGGAGCAAATGTTTCGACAAGCAGTCTTGTCTTCTTCAAGGCTACAACTGCGTTTGTTAAACTCCAGTCAGTTAGAATCAATCTAGAGTTGCCCACTACTGTATGACTCATAATCACATCATGGTTTGCATGTGAATCATCAGAAATTATAAATTTAAGGGTAAATATATAGAAGTCTGTCTGGCTGGGCAAGATGATAAGAATAGAAAGACTCCAGCCACATTTAATCATTAGTCTTCTTAATTAAAAAAAACTAAGAGACCGAACGGGTCTTGAAACGTAGGGTCAGTTTTTAAAAAAAATTATAAATCACATTACAAAACGAACATCACGGCAGTGAGGGGAATTGACAGTCTTTCCAACATCTAATAATATCTGGGGTTTAACGTCCCAAAACGACGATATGATTATGAGGGACGCCGTAGTGGAGGGCTCAGGAAATTTCGACCACCTGGGATCTAAGTACACGGGCCTCAAACATTTTCGCCTCCATCGAAAATGCAGCCACTGCGCAACATAAATGGAACATTTAGTTGTGCATTATGAGACAGTTTACAAACTATGCTCAAAACTGTTTTGCCTTAATTAACTGTGTTTAGATCATAGAAGTTTACAAAAAGATACGACAAAGCTTTAGAAGGCTGTGCTCAGTTACATTAGCCTTTGCACATATGTTCAATGGGCTCCTTCAAATTACTTACAGCTAATAAACAAATTATAAGTGTGACGAGCACTTCTTCCAGCACAGCTTCACCAAGCACGTTTACGTTGTCGTGATGAGTGAGATTGTGTTCAGTGAGTATGGTAGTGTTTTCTTTTTTACATATCAGAGAAACGTCCCAAATTTGTTTGAACACACCTACTTCTGCTGTTTGATTAAATTAACATGTCACAGTTGTAGCACCTACCACTATGAAGTGAAAGTCTGTGAACTACTGTCACGAAAAAAACCTAGGAAATCGAAGAGGTAATTTATAACATACATGAACTTGGACTTATCCACAGCCACACTACAAGATTTTACGTATTGTCACGGGGTCGTGACGTCGACGAAAGCAGCAGTCGGTGTGTCCAAGATGAAACTTTTTATTCGGCCGAACTTGTGGCCGGGAAACGAAAAGTCAAACTACAGCAATACACACTGCACACTGATAGCGGCGAACAGGCGTCAGCCGTCGATAAACTGATCTGTGGCAAGGCACGTCGGCATTTATACCTGCGGCATCGAACATTCGAGCATTATCACTGGTGGCTACGTTAGTTCGACAATAAACTGAGCTGTTTGCAGTTGCACGCTCCAGCCTAACAGAAGATCCTAAAATAATCTGGAATGTTCCCAGACATTCTGGCACGGTTTGCGCAACGCAGTAACTACACGTGCAATTGGCCAATAACATAAAACATAGAAAGAAAGGTGCGCATGTGGCAGTATTTCAAGCCGGAGCTTCTAAAAGTAGCAGGGAGAATACATACTTGAGCTCCCAAGCCCAAATATATTGAAAAAGTAAATAACACAATAACAAGTATGCAATATATATATGACCTTTATTTATCCAGCATTGGCACAGGCTCACATCATGCCCCACAGCTTGATTTCGTGAGTCTGCTTGCAATATATATATAGAGTGCTCAAGTTCTATCGACATGTCTATGTGATACAGAGATTGTGCTTACGGCTGAGCAGTTGTTTAGTGTTCTGTGCGAACACCAACAAAGATGTACACTGCATGCCTAAAGCTTATTTTCTTAGAATTGTGCTTCTAGAATCTGTAAGCACTCGCCTTATATCTCTGTTTCTTTAGCATTCATCTATGCTGCATACTCAGCAGTCCGATTACTACTTGCGCCAAGAAATTCTAGCTGTAGAAACTGTGTAACTGAACTATATCGAGGAACAAAACGAGCCTGAAATATTTTCTTCCACCTATTACCTGAATACGTAATAACTATGGTATGGCTTCACGGCCGAGAATTTAGCCGAGAAATTCGTGCCTGCCCTGTAGACACAACGCGATATTCTTTATTTGTAACGTATTCAAGGTGACATCGCAGAGCGAGAAGGATGCAGAACTGTACGCATCCGCGATTGTTTACGTAAAAGATTAATCAAAACTACATTGCTCTCACTGCGCCAACTATCTGTCGGCGTAGCGCACGTTTCGTTTCTGACTCCACACCATGCACTCAAAGATCAACACAACCAGGCAAGCGCCGCATAACTAACGGAAGGATAAGACCCCTGTCCTAAAGCTATGCTGTTAAAACTCGGACGCTGCTACACAACGAGAGCAACGTTCTTTCAGCGATGTCGGTGTTCAGTTATATGCACATATTTGTTAGCTTTCGACGTGTATGAGTGACTTGTTTTGCTTGGACCTGACTGTATACATTGCTTGTACCAGCTTGGGCACTCACAATAAATGATGCAAACATTACTTGATTGACGTTGTTTTTGCCAGTCGAGGCCAGTTTGGTCACCTGGCGATAAATATTACACACGCGAGCAGCGATTTAGCAACGACAAAGAACAGAATACCACAGGGAACAACCAGGGCGAACCAACCGCAAAAACGCGGTTTTCTAATGATGATGATAGTACTTGCAGCGCTATCTCGCCTCGCTCTATTGCAGTTCAGTACGCCGCCGCTACCCTTATTTCCGTACTACAGTCACAGGTACAGTTTCCGTTCTCTAAAGTGGTAGATATTCTCTTGTTCTCCTGCCACCCGGTCTCCTTGCACCCGGTCGCAGAAGACACTGCCTGAACATCCACAGCTTATAGAGGTGTGCACGGGCTCCGGGCCGCAGCGCACGCGAGAGAGAAAAAAGAGAGAGCGAGGAGGACGCCAGCGGCCCCTCGACGAGCGCTTGCGCGCTATTGGTTCTTCTCTTGGGGTCACGTGGCTGGGCTGGCGAGCACGTTTCCGCACCCACGAAGGTTTACGGCTGTTCCATCGTTCGGAAGCACCCCTCGTCACGCCGAGACGCCGCAGATACGCGCGCCGAGGGCGCCTGCAAGCGGGTTTAGATAAAGTCCCTTGATATATAGAAAGTAGCGACACTCTCCTCCATATCCTCTCTCAAGTGTCCAACCCTCCTCTCCCAAGTGTCCAAACCGTATCCATCTCCTCTCCCAAACGACCACCGTGCGGGCGCCGGCCCTATAACCCGGCTCGCGCCACTTTCCTATCAAGAATGCTATGTCACGCAGATAACGCGCGCGTTTCCCAGGCGACGGCCCGTGAAGTGGGGAGGTGGAAGGCGGGAGAGGAGGGTGCTCGGCGTGGCGGCTCGGTTAAAAGAAGGACGGTACTTTCCCAAGAATATCCAGGGACTTTAGGTTTAGATAGTTTCGATGAGCAGCGTGGTTCCGAGTGTCAACGTGAAGTGCCTCCGCGTCGACCTGTGCACGGACGGCGACGCACACGAGTGGATCGCCAGCTACAGTAGGAAAACCAACACGACAGGGAAACCCGAAATCCAAAGAGGCAAGTTCACGTGTTCGTTTCTTTTACAAGTGGCGAATAGGCCCAGTCTAATAATAACATTTGATGATATCGACGCAAATCGCGGAAATGCTAAATGCGAAAGCGCTGAATGCTCGCTCATCGTATCGAAAGGCGCGACGCTGTGTTTTGGACTGAATGCTGCAGCATGGAAATGCCACTGCTGAAGTCGGCAAAACTGTCAATGACTGGTACGATTAGTGTACTTGAAAGGTTGTTTTGAACTGAAACCAAGAGGCCTCTTTTTCACTGTGAATTTTGGTGATATTGTGTGATTATTTACCATTTTTGGAAAGCCATGCCTGCAATAGCCGCGTCCATTGAACCATGCTTAACTGCAGAAGATTTTATCACCAACTTTTCCTATTTGCGGCCCTGTCGCCCGTTTGGCTCGTTCAAAAGTTTGAGTGGCAGATCAGATCGCGCCGCAAGCAACGCACTGCTGAAGCACGGCCGCTAAATAAAAAAGAGGTGCTGGAAATGAGCAGCCGTACGGTTGCTTACGAGCTAGAAAAGGTGCGGGTTTTTGGTTGCGTTGGCTCTATCAGTGAGTGCTTAATGTGATTAGACATTTCACCATAACTGCGATGCCCAAGACCTGTCGCCGTGGTGGAGATCGGTAACTGCGAAGAAGTCGCACATTCAGTTCGTTCACTTCAAGCAGTACGACTTCAAGGTAGAGCGCAAGGTGCTGCGACCGACAGCCGTGCCGACCATATTTTCATCTTTTCCAGCTTACAAGCTACCCCGCGTCCTCATTGAAAGGTAGACCAGTTGTTCGTGTTTTGCCTACTACTTCCATATCGAACAGCAAACAATATTAACTAGACGAGTGCCAAAGCTCAAGAGAAGAAGTTGTCAATCCCTTGTGTGTAGACGTTGCTGAAACAGAAAGCGTGGTGAGTGGAATGATGTCGAACGCGGAAGGAATCTCTGGACTGGACGGCCGCCTACACAACCCTGCCGTGGAAGACCGCGTTAAAGGGGCCCTCCAACACTATTCAACCCCCCATTTTTTACTTGCGGGTTGCGTAGACTGATGGCTGGGGATAATTTTAGCATAAGTTTAAGCACCGATATCAAATTATTTAGTATTTTAATCACGCGTTGAAGTCGCTACATCGCTGCTGACCGCATCAGCGCGTAGTGGCGCTTGCCAGAACTATTGCGGGCGGAAATGACGAAGATGGGCGCTGGCCTATGATTGGATAAATGTAACGTTAGAAGTAATAACGGCGTTGCATCAAAGTTGAGATTACTATTGTGTTTCGTTTTTCTTTTCTGTGCTTTTTCAATGAACTCCAAATAGCCGCCGTCGCAACAAAAATATCACTACAACCACAAAGTACGACAGAGGCGCCGGTTGCCATTTCGCCTCTGGTTGCTCTGGCTTTCTTTTTTTTTTTTTTTGCCTGCGCCGGTCGGATGTCCATATGAAACGCTTGCCCCTCTTCCTTGTTTTTGCGTCTGTACGTTTGCGAGCTGCCTCTTACCGCATGTGCGGTAGGCTCATGATTGTTGTTGAAACGGTGCAAGTAATCCTCTTCGTTGAATTGTTGTCGCTGCACACTTGTAACTCGTCGGGCTGCTCACCCAACAACCCGCGTAGGGGCGACCGTGTTTAACCGCCCATGCCGCTCCACAAATTCCCTTCTAAGAATGAGAAGAGGGAATGACATGGAATGTCGTTGTAAGGAACAGTAGACAAAGCCTCCCCAGCCTCGCTACGAAGCAGTAGCGCCCGCTCAAGTTCTGACAAGTCAGGAGGAACCACGTTTGTTACTATGGCAACGACGTCAACAATACGTTGGAAAGGAGAAGCAACAATGGTGTGCGAGCTTCCCCTACGTAAGAGCTTTCAGCCCATTTCATTGGAGCGCCATCCGACGTCACCAGAGAGTGAAATGTGGTCACGTGACCCCGCGAAAATCGAGTTGAGGGCAGGCATTTTTTTTCTTGTATTTTGAATTTTCTAAATTGAATAACTTCGTACTGCGTGCCGCTATCGCTGCCGTTCTTGCTGCACTAGTTCGTCCGTACTTCAGTCTACGCAATCCACGAGTAAAAAATGGGGGGTTGAAGAGTGTTAGAGGGCCCCTTTAAAACGCGAAATGAACCTCCAGGTCGGTGTGCAGCGCTGTGTGTCTTTCCGCCATTTCTTGTTTTCGTTTTTGCATCTGGGTTGTTTCCTCACGACGTGAGTACGCGCCAACTCGCCCAAATTGCCATTTTGTTACAATATGTAGACAAGGCGTATGCATTTACTGTGTTTCAGTAATGTAGTTCAATGGTAACAACTCATGTTTGAATCGAATGTCATTTAAAAATGGCACTTATTAGTGCAATGCGAAGCAGATATAAACCAGATTTAGCAAGTATATACGTCGCAGATATTCCATGTCACGCTAGTTTATTTTGAAGAGCACAAATGAATCACGCATCTCTAAAAAAGCCCCCGCAATGAGGAAGTCGTCCGCGCAGATAACGAAAGCTAGAGCATTCAAACTACTGAGGACATCAACGAACAGCACTTTTGTTCCCAGTAGAAGAGAAAAAAAAGGACGATTGTTCAATAAAATTTTGCATTCATCTATCTATCTTTTGGCAGCGGCGCTATACAGCACGCTTATATATGTGTGTATTTATGGGAGCATGCCCTGCTGGCGTATAGTAGCAATAACCGCAAAGGAAATCATACTGATACGTCATCTGGCGTGTCTCGCACGTAAATAGCCGAAATGCAATCCCAGGTACCCAGGTCAACGTAAGGCGACTTTAATGACCACTAAAACGAATGCACGCAGCCGGCTGGCCGCCTGTGCGAGCGGGTTTTCTTTACCGTTGTGCAGCGCTGCGGCGGTGGGAGCAAGAACTAGCGCTGTCACCGCACGGCCACCTGGATCGGGGCGCGCGGCGGTGTTGCTCCGGCCGTCCCATTCGGCGCGCGCCCCTTTGAAAAGCTGTAATTGAGGTAGTTCAGACGCGCGCCGCGACGCGGCGCTCTCCTCCTACCCCCTTGCGAATGATGCCGCGCTGACCGCGCCGTAGACAGCCGCAGATGTGTTTGGAAAAATGCACACTGGACATTGTGCACGTGGTGACTGGAATCAAGGTACGCTATTATGTAATGTTAATCGGGCTTTACACAGTGAGTGTTGTTCTCTGTAGCATGTTACAATCGAGATAGAGCCAAGCAGCGTGCTTAAGAGACTTCGTGTGGCGCGGCGCGTTCATGTGCCATGACCACGGCCGCTACATAAGTGTCATGACACATATATTGTGCCGAGTACGTGATTTTCCGTGCTTCTCATTCTTTGTTTTGGCAATCATTTCTCCCACGGCCGCCTGGACCGGCCCGCGCCATGCTTCTTTCTAAAGGAAATACATTTTGTCGTCGTCGGCAGTGCATAGCTATCTTCTGCGGTCGAGCGCTGTCTTAAGAGCATCACGTTGCTGGAAAACAATTGCGGTAATGCTAATGCTGTAGTCGTTTTCTCCTTGCCGATGATAGGCAACATTTTGATATGGGCACGTCTCTTTGCATTCTGAAGTTCCCACGATACGACAGTGATGTGAATGCGACGTTCTTATTTAAGCGCAGGCCGCATGTAGGCGAATTTGAACGCGAAAGCGATGAGTGACGCTTGTCGCCTGCGAATTAGCTAAGGGTCGGTCGCGCAATGGCCACTTTCTCTCGTTTTGGTATCGAATTGTCGTTTTAACGCGACAGCATGAAAGAGCCCGTTTCCCAAGCAACATTTTATCCTTGGCAAAATGTCGGCCTGACGTCGCAGGCCAACTGCACTGTCGTTGGCTCAACCTTGGCAACCAATGTAGGGCCGGTCCTGGGGATTGACATTGGCCTCATGTGGGCCTGCGTCGGCACCCGATGTAGGCCCGTCCACCGTGGCCGACGATGCCGAGTGCATGCCGCTCGCGGGTTGACCAAGGCCCGACGTTACATAAGCGTCGATTTACCGACGGACGTAGGTCGGTTGCGGACGTTTCTCGCTAGTATTGCTCTGCTTTTTTTTCTTATTTTTTGTGCGTGTTCTAACAAAACGCATCAATTGTTTTTCTGGTGTGTTGGTGCGTGTCGTATTTAATGTGAACGGGCAGTTTATAGAGGCGTTTAACTCTATCTGAATTAATTACGGGCAGAGTGCACATGTAAGACGGAAATAAACGCCTCTAACGGTCTGCACTAATTAACGTGTTAATACGTAACACACAATAAAAGAAAGACGTGAATATAAGTTTTCTCTCTTTAGATGTTTCACATTGTCATACCACATTGACTTCAGGCAAGTAATTTGTTTTTTAGTCTGCGTTCCACGAGGTTACGCCTATTAGCTGTAGCTGCGACTTTTTCACAATAAAAAAAGACGTGAATATACGTTTTCTCTCTTTAGATGTTTCACATTGTCATACCACATTGACTTCAGGCAAGTAATTTGTTTTTAGTCTGCGTACCACGAGGTTACGCCTGTTAGCTGTAGCTGCGAGTTTTTCACTCGCTTGCCTCATTTACCGTCTTTTTCAGAAACGTGCCGTACTGCTGCGTGCCTTACTGTAAGTCAACACCAAGAACGATTACGTTGCCTCGACGCCAAAGTGGCATTCCTTCCAGCAGGTAAAGCTCGCGCACTCAAGGCCGCAGCATCCCAAGGGAAACCCGCCAACCTCCTTTAAGCAGCGGAACCAACCTTCGGATCGTTTCCCCTATTCTGGAAGCACTCAGAAAAAAAGGGGTTTTTAATAAATCTCGTGCTTTCCTTAGCATGTATACTTTTTACTGATATGCTGCACTTAAGAACACCAAAACAATTTTCTTGAAATGTGACTCGCGGGTGTTTTCGCTTCGGCCACCATCATCACGACAAGGACTGGCGCACACACAAAAAAAAAAAAAGAATATAGCGATAGCCGCCATTCATCCTTTTATGTGCTTTTTGTGAGGGTGGGGGAAGTGCTATGCTAACTCACGGTTACTCTACAGCGATATCTTCAAGGCGCCGCAAACCTTCCCGCATAGAGCGCAAAGGAATGGAGGGGTAGTAGGCGCGCGCCGCGGTGCGGCGAAAGGAGCGGTCACGCCCCTTTCTGCAATTACGCCTCCTCCGTCCGAATGGGACGGCCGGAGCAACACCGCCGCGCGCCCCGATCCAGGTGGCCGTGGTCACCGGCGCAAAAGAGCGTTCGGCAGGCCGCACCTCTTTTTTATTTAGCGGCCGTGGCTGAAGCATTAACCTCCCTAGCATACGGCCATGCAGGCCCGTAGCCAGGAATTTTTTTCGGGGTGCGCCCACTTGCTGAAAACTTTGACTATTTGAGCAAAACGCCTATTTCCATTATTTATTTTCGGTAAAACACCATATATCATAAAAATTTTTTTTGGGGGGGAGGGCCCCCCCAACGTTTATATCTATAAACGTTGCCCCCCCCCTCCCCTGGCTACGGGCCTGCGGCCATGTAATGTTTGCATTTTCGATAGTCCACTTTCGCGTGTTTACGCCCCCATTTAACATCTCTACATGTCACTGTACGTCCTAGACCAAGCGGTCACCCTTAGCGTCGCGCCTTTCGATACGATGAGCGAGCATTTAGCGCTTTCGCATTTAGCATTTTCGCAATTGGCGTCGATATCATCAAATGTTATTATTAGACTGGCCTATTCACCACTTGTAGAAGAAACCAACACGTGAACTTACCTCTTTGGATTTCGGGTTTCCCTGTCGACGATCCATGTCGTGTTCGTTTTCCTACTGTAGCTGGCGATCCACGTGTGCGTCGCCGTCCGTGCACAGGTCGACGCGGAGGCACTTCACGTTTGATGGGCAGTTAGAACTTGCGTCTAACTCACGTGTGAACGTCCGCGTGCTCATCGAAACCTGCTCGATGTTACATGGGCTATGAGATCTGGCGTTTATTTCGCACGTAGGCGTACTCGTGTCCAACATGTCACTCGGAAGCACGTTTATTTAAACCCGCTCAACGTGAGATGGGCAAGCGGATCTCGGAACAGGCGCGCGTACTTGAGCGTCCGCCATGTGCGTGGCGCGAATCTGCGGCGTGGCTAGGAGGAGGGTGCTTCCGTACGATGGAACAGCCGTAAGCACTACTCCGTGCGTGCGTGCGTTCGTAAACGCTCTCGCGTGCAAGCAGTCGCGGAGGAGCATTTGGGAGGAGCCGCTGGCGTCCTCCTCGCTCTCTCTTTTTTCTCTCTCGCGTGCGCTGCCGCGCCAGGAAATCATAATACGCGGCCCGCTGGCCGGGCTCGGGCGGGCCGACATGTTTTCACCTCGGGCCCGGGCCGGGCTCGGGCTACTTGGAGTTTTATCGGGCCGGGCTAGGGCCCGGCGCAAAGCCCGACTCAAGCCCGAAATGTAGAGAATGAGCGGGAATTGTGAGGAAGAACCTGCCACAAAAAAACAATGCTTGCACCCATGTAACACAAAACCTCTAAAAGACGTCTCGAAACGGCTACGGACGGCTATAGACGTCTTGGTTTACGAGAAGATCAAAAATAGACATTTTTGCAAAATAAAGCACTCGCCTCTCAAATATGCCTGCCTACTGTTTATTACCGTTTTCAACAGCTACGACATAGCCAGAGTGTATTCTGCCAAAGAAGTCCACAACGTCTACTTTGAGACATTTTTAGACATTGTGGGGGAAAGTGAGCGCGCAACGACTATTTAAATGATTCTTCAAATGTTTTGTCCACGAGCGCAAAGACGCCAAAACGGCATGTCTAAAGAGCGGTGACTGTCGCTTTAGTGAAAGAAGAGACGCAGAAAACAAAGCCCTCAAAATAATTGGTTTCGCTCCCCAACGCAGGTTTCTATCAGCAGTTTGGTAAGTATATTCTTTTCAAGCCAAGGCGGCTAAGGCCGCGCAACGCTCGCGCAACAGCGAACGACAACAGAAGCAAACGCAGGCAAGCCAGGCAAGCATGCTACTGCTGCTACGCAGTCGGAGGCTCGAAGCGGGTGTTGGCGAAGCGCGCATGTTTACCCCTGCATTCAAGAACACCTTTTCACTCGGCGCTCCACCTTGACTCAATGTCGATGGCAGATACACCTATTGGCAGGAATGTTTACTAAATATTGAGCAACAGGCGTGATCATTTTGTGAGAACCGTTGTCTTTTCTGTTGAATGGTGATGCTGTGCTCAGGTCGGTCAAGTGAAGGGTGAGGTTTGTTTCAGATTACTTGTTCCTTCCTTCCCCTTTCCCCTCTTCCTCCACTAGTTCGCGCCAGCCGCCAGTTCGCGGCGGCTCGATCGGCAGCAGAGCTAGTCGACGGCCGGCGGTCATTTGCGTTTTGTGTAGCGTTGTCAGCTTTTGTTTGTGAACGGATGAACGGATTACGGGCTGTTTGGCATCAAGTAACGGTGATCATGCTGTCTGTCGCATATTTTCCATCAGTGTTTGGTGAAACAAGTTTTACTGTGGCTTTTGCGACGGTACGTTACTTGAAGAAGCGATTGTTCTGCTCACCACCTTCGTTGCAGCCTGACAAACAGCTAAGAACGTGTGCACGTTCGGATAGAGTGCTTTTTTCGGTAAGTGCACCTGACTTTTCATCGTTTTTACTGAAAGGTTTTAGAATTGTGATTAAAATGTGAACAGTTCTTTGCTAGGTTGAACCGCGTGGTCGAACGCGAAACTATAGATATATATATATAGTATACGCGCCGGTGCGAATCGTAAGCCAGACTGACTCGCCCTATTTTGAGTAATTATGTTTTGCGCGTTACAGCTCGTGGCTCCACGCACGCACGCCAGTGACAGGCCGACATAGTATAAGCAAGCATGCTTACAACTATGCCGGCCTGTCGCTGACAAAGTGCAAAGCTTCTATAGCGTAGGCGCCTCGCCTGTAGGTGCGGTTATGATTGATTGTCGTTTCTTAATACGTGACATCATTTTATCATATATGTAATTGGAAATGTTTCTTTAGAGTGACTTGATGATCTGTTATTTGTTGTAAATCCTGCGTAGCTTACTTGCTTTCTCTGTATGCAGCTTTTCTTCACTGCTGTTTGTGCAAGATATTGGGCCTGAGACCACGCCACCTAATGCGGAAGCCAGTGCAGTTTCTTTGACGAGACTTGGAGTGCATTCATGCAGAATTTTATTTACGTTGCTGCCGTGTCACTCAGCTTCACCTTGTGCGGTCACATCCGACGTGTTTTATGCCACATTTGGTTGTGCTTTATTCATTAATAAAGCCGATTTGACAACATCATGGGATATTGTTGCTGAGAAGCGCGATTATTTATTAGCGCGCCATCCGCTAAACGTCATTTATGTAGTACAGCATACGTGTTGATCCCCTGCGTGCGTGTTCAAATATATTATAAACCGATGTCTTTTATGTGAAAATTGGATATGTATGGTGTGCTGAAGTAGCCAATAATTCACGCGGCATATATGAGTGACCGCAACAACTTGATTCGGTCCGCAATAAACGCGAGTAAACTCAGCGTCGAAAATTTATATATGCAACAGACATGCGTGGGTGAACAGGTATGTACGTATGTTAGTGATCTTGCTTGATTGTTTGGTCACTTGCTCGACGACTGACATAGGAAGTGGGAGAAAAACAGGAAAGTGCTCACGCGGGAGCTCTTTCGGTCTGTTCAATCTCTATCTTCCTATGGTAGCCGTCAGGCTGCCGACCAAACATGCTACAAATACAGTTATATTAGTTTATTTTATATTTCGAAAGTCCAAAATTTCGAAAACGGCGAAAGAACAAGGACGTCTATAAAACGTCTTATCTTGGTCTTTTCAAAACGTCTTCTAAAGACGTCAACTAGCGCGACATTAGCACAGCTATTAGACGTCGGATAGACGTCTACGGCTACGGGAATGTCTTGACGAAGACGTTTATTAGCCCTTTTTGATAGCCGTTCAAGACGTCTTTTAGACGTCAAATAGCTTCTTTTGTGTTTCGTGGGTTGTCGCAAAACGAAGTTTAGCAAAAATCAGCAATTTCACTTCACCACTTTAACTTTTTAGGCTCACCGATTCAAATCTGGTCACGAAGTTCACAACGATCCATTCTTTTATCCGAAAGAAAACCAAAACATAGCAATAAACAAAGCCACTAGTGCGTTCGAAGCCCACAAGCACGAAGACTAGGCAAATCCGTGTACTACCCATCATTCCCATGGTGGCTGAACGATCGCAGCGCCATAGTTCCCTCTAGGTCATTTTAGGAAACTCTATGAGCGCGGCATCAGTCAGAGTTGCTTGTCTTCCGGCACAGATATTCGAAAACCACACATCTCAAAATTAAGATAGAGGACACCTACATTGAGGAAGTCAGAAACATCAGAATCCTAGGAGCATACTTTAGCAACAAAGGAAACAACGGGATCCCAATACAGAAACTTAGGAACAGGTGCCTCCAAATTTCCCGCATGATTAGCCGGATTGCCAATAAGCACAGAGGGCTGAAGGAACACGACCTCCTACGCCTTTTTCAAGCTTTTGTAGTAAGCCTTGTAACATACAGCTATCCCTACCCAGACAACACACTACATCCCAGGGACTTCCCAAAAAAGTCCAAACGTCCCACATCCCAACAAGGTGGTTTTTAGGATGTCCTTTAGACATGTGCATAGGGATCATTCCTAAAACATCCCTTGTAGGATCTGATTGGGACTTCAAGTTAGCGGTGAAATAACAGGGTGTCTACCGACCGGGAAAACCGGGAAAACCGGGAATTCTCAGGGATTTTGGGTAGTCTGGAAATTCTCAGGGAAAACTCAGGGAAATTGTGCTCCCATCAGGGAAAATCCACAGTATCTTTATTGAAAGGCGACGAAAGTCGCGGTAGCGCTTGCTCGATATTTTGTGAACGCATTTTTCAAATCAAACGGCCGCTGCGGCTGCGGGGAAGTGGCGCACCTTGATGCTGTAATCGCCTTCGGAGCGGTGAAGTGGGAGAGAATCCGCTAATGCGTGGCATGCGGGAACCGCGAACCACGACACATCGTATCGCGCAATGTTGTCAGGATGCTCTGGGAGTACGCGGTGTAGTTCTGTAATCTTTCTCGCGCGTGCTGTGCGTTAGCGCCCGATATGGTGTTTTTGTTATCGCCGCGTGTCAAGTAACAACCATGATTAGTTGTAGAAGCGGTAGCAGTAGATGTAACGAGCTTGAGTTATCTTGCAAGCGATCGCGATCGCGCAGGAAGCGGATGCCTTCGACAAGGCTCGTATCTGGCAAGCCATCCCGATCGGCGAGAAAAAAGACGCTTGTTGGCTGTTATCGGAGAGCTCACTCGCTCTGATCCCGTGCTTCAAAGATGCTATTTAGGACTCCGTGAAGAATATAATAAATTTCCAGGCGAGAGCTAGCGTAACTAACGGGCCCATTCACAGCAAGTGAAAGCTTTTTTATTTCTTTTTTTCCCGATGAGGGCACTGCTGAAACAAGTTTTAGGCAGTCGACTGAAATTTTTTGGGGCTGCAGCTGGCAATTACCAGCCACACCACGTGGGTGTTTGCTACAAAGCCGAATTACAAAACTTTTCAGAGCCATGGCATAGCGGCGACCGAAATTCGCGACACCGGCACGGGTCCCACATGCTCGATTCGGCGCGCGATGTCGGAAAGCAGTTACGTTTCCACCATAATCGGATGTGCCGTAATTCAGGCTGTTGCCGTGCTTTCATGCGATCTTAGCCCGCAGCTATATTGCTTTTTTTTTGTGCGATAGCAATTATATAGACACTCCGACGCGAATTTTTTGCCTTCGCCATGATCTTCCCTATCAAGTCCAAATCGCGATTACATCACCCGCGCGTCGCATGCTCCATGTGCGAGTGAAAGTGCGCGAGCGCTGCCGACGAACGGGGCTTAAGCAGAGATGAAACGAGCCGACCGTCTCATTCGCGCGATGGGCACCTGGATAGGAGCCGGCGCGTTGGGAAGGGGGGGGGGGGTGCTGGCTGCGTGAGTCCGACAGGAAGTGCGTACTTTGTACCAGCGGGCGTGGTCGCGTGCGCCGCGGTATCTTTAGTGGGGATCAGCATACGGCTCATACCTTTGTATGTGTTGTGCTCTAATTGCAAAACTTTCGTTGAAGCCATAGCAGTGGCAGATCCCGGGGGGGGGGTAGCGGCGATCGCCCCCCCCCTTCCCCCAAGCCAGCCCCGCCCCCTCCCTTCAGTGCCTGTCGTCCACCCAGGGCCGTAGCCAGAAATTTTTTTCGGGGGGGGGGGGTTCAACCACACTTTATGTATGTTCGTGCGTGCGTTTGTATGTGCGCGTGTATATATACGCAAGCTAAACTGAAAAATTTCGGGTGGGGTTTGAACCCCCAAACCCCCCCCCCCTGGCTACGTCCCTGCGTCCACCTCCTTTGTCAGGCTTGCTTGTCGAGTTTGCCCCCTTTGTCAGGTTGCTTTGCCTGCCACTGTCCAAAAGGGGTAAAGAGAATCTTGTCCCTGCCCTCCACCTCTCATTGCTCTACCCTTTCCTGCTTCCCTATGCACATTTCCAATGAAGGCTTCTTAGGCACCGCCGTAATCCCCTCTGGGCTGTTGTAAATATGCGTGACCCACCAAAATGTACTGCTGAGCGTTGGCTTCAGCCTTTGTACCCCCCCCCCCCCCATTATGTACCTGAATCTGTCCCTGAGCCATAGATCATAGATAGGGCACTTCTCTTAGTGCAGCGGCTGCGTTTCCTGAAGGAGCGAGCTGCTAGCCTATATTCATATAAAATTCCTCTTTGTTGCTATCGGATTTACTATTTTGCTCTCGCGGTGAAACTGACTCTTTTTTTCTAACGTGGGATGGTTTTCAGTGTTGTGCGTTCGTGGAGAGCAAATAGTTCGGTTGGGCAACATGATAGCAAAGGCGTTGCATTGCTCTGGGCAACGCGCGAGGATTTGACAACAACCCGCAGCAGCAGAACAAGCGCAATTCCACAGTGCATTAAACCCGCATTTGTTTCGTCTTTACATGTGACACTCTGGCAAGGCATCTAACTGTGATTGCTGCATCTCAGGCTCAACAAAATTGATTTTTTTTTTCACGCAAAAAATAAAAAAAAAAGTTTTTTCATGTTGCCATATTAGTCGAGCATTCTTGTGGCCTTTTCAGTTTAAGATTAATCCTTCAGTAACTATGCCTTGCATGACAGGTCGAATTTCAGTTTAACGAAGTTTCGATATAACGAAGTGAGTTGCCGCTTTTACCAACTTCGCTATATTGAGGTTTATCTGTTCTATGTACTATTCAAATGGGAGTAAGTCGTTTTCATTTTCTAAAATGCGTATTAGAAAGTGACATCACCGAGCGATATGGTCTCTACCCATCTTGACATGAAACAAACTTCTGTTTCACTCAGGGAATTTCAGCAAAAACACTCAGGGAAAACCTGGAAAACTCAGGGAATTTAGAAATGTCAACTCGGTAGACACCCTGAATAAGCTACCGTGTTGAAAATTGGCGATCCTAAACAATCGGAAACAGCAACTCCGCCGGAGAGCATGGTTGGCGCGCGTGCACAATTGCATATCTACATGCACATGAAAAACAATATATCCGCGTTTTTTGTGAAAGTGTTCGTTTTTTTTGTTTGTTTGTTGCTAAATGTCGCGCCGTTATGAGGACGAGGGATCGATTGCTGTCTGCGTGAGCAAGTGTTGCACTTGGTAAAGGCGGTACAGCAGTACTGCGCACGTACTCGCGCCACGCACGCCGTGCTTTTCGTGAAAGATCAGAGAACGGCGGCCGCACCGCACGAGTGGTGGTGTGGTGGTGTCGTATTTATAAAAACACCGATATATTAACTTTAGAAGAATTCAATGAAATATTGTTATTTTATTGTTTTCTTTCTTAGGTTTAATACGCAATTGTTCTTTAATTGCGCTTACTGCGAGCCAACACCTGCTCAAATAGTGGACGATTTGCTGCGAGCACTGCGCAGACATTGCCATCGCCATCATGGCGCCCGGCGTGTTTGGAGTTCGGATAGATCAGACTCTTCGTTGGCCTCGTTTTTAGGTGTTTGATCCGTGACGTTTCGTCGAAAAATCACAAGCGCGCATGCCGTAGGTGTTTGCCTGGTTGCAAGATCTTGCCGATTTCAACGTTTTCCCACCTCTTCGGTAAGTACTTGACATGCCTGGATTACTGCAATCAGCACGTTCTTAGCACTTTCTTCTTTGGCTCCCCACCGCGCGCAGGTTGGCGTACGCTGAACTGGACCCTCGCAGCAAGAATGGCACGTGGGAGTAAGTTTTATTTGTGACGCGATTTGGTTTATCTTCCGCAGAAACTGTTAAGCTCACAATGCTGATATGTTGTTGTTGTCGGCCACGTGTGTAGATTGACACCGCGATCGTGGAACACATGGCTGATCTGCCTCGAATAACTGCAAGCCGGCGCGTGCGTAGTGCCGTGGAGAACGATCAGAAGTCCTGGACGACAAAGAAAAAAACTTCAAAGGTTTGTTGTACATGTTTTCCACGGCAACTGACATAAACGTAAAAAAAATTGGAATGGTCAAATGCATGTGTCAAGTTTAACCATTTGTAGTGGGCTGTGGACATGAATTAAGCATTGCTGCACACAAGACTGGCTTGCCCTCAGTTTATGCCCAGTACCAAATTTTTTGCTCTCATTATGACACCATTTGTAAGAAAAACCAGAACTTATGTTCAAAACAGCGCATATTCTTGCTATTCTTTTATTCAATTGCACGTGTGAGTCCTGCTGCTGGCCATCAGTTAGCCGGTTATCAGAAGAAAAGGGCACAGCCCAGTTTTGTACTGGTATATACCGTATCGTTTGTGATTATGATCATGATTTTTGTCTTACTGAAACAAGAAACTGAAAAATATATGTTGGTGTTTCTGCTACATCTCTATGAAGCAGCAGAACCTGTTGCTCAGTCGCTTGGTGCATATTAGCAACTGGCACCTTGTCTGGCTTCCCGATACCTCCGCCTTTTTTCAGTGCATGTTGTTTTCATCCTTTACCAGCAGTCAAGTAGTTTCACACAACCGAAATGACCAACCAGCCCACTCTCTTTGTCAAGTAGGTTTTACTTCCAAACAAATGTAGCACATTTGTGATATGCACTGTTGCTCAATGATATTCTTTTTGCATGTGCTAGCTGTGTACACATATTACATGATCTTTTTTCTTTTTTTTCAGCTGCTTCTAGTAGTGGTGCCCCTGGTGTGCACCTTTACCCCAAATGTCTGCACCTTTGCCTACCGGTAATGACATAGAATGTGCTCAGCTTCCTGGACATAGGCATGCAGGTTACGAGACGGAAAACGTGCAGCTTAGACTTCATGCTTGTAAATGCGAAAGTCGTAACCGACATAATTAGAGTAAGCTAAAAGGAGAAATTTCTGCTTATGAGCAAGTAATTATGAAGCAGGTTTTACTCCTCTTAAACTAGCAGACATGCAACAACACAGTTGTGCTATGTTTGTTTTGTGCGCCACTTTCATGCATATTTGTGCTTGCAGTGGATATGCATATGCATGAAGGATTTGTTTTTGTTTTCCTCAGCTGCCTCTGCGAACCCCGCTCCTGGACAACAGCTGGGAGGCTCTGTGTCTAAACGCGTGCACCTTGGACGTCATGCTCGTAAATACCAATTCCTTTGTCATTCCTGGCATGAATTTCGTTGGTAAAGCAATAAGTAAAATTGTGCATTGTTGTTTACAAGCACTTCAGTATGAACCAGGCTTAAAGGAGAAGGGACCGACAACTGGCCAGAACTTGTGATTAGATCCTGTCAGAAATGAAAAGACCGCGCTATATACTGACATATTCCAGCATCCTTTTCGCGCTGTGAGTAGGATTTATATCTCTAAATTGTGTTTAAAAGTAACAAAAAAAAGGCATGTTGTGCAACCTATCGCAAGAGCCTTGAAGCTAGATTGCGGAGTTGATCACTTTGCTGTACAAAGTCACGTAGTCTGATACCGTCATGTGTGCCATTATTGGTCCTAAAAATATTAGTATGTATATTACTATCCATCCCCGCTCTATTCTGTGCTGCTTATGAGGTAAAAGGAGTTGCATGGTGACAAGTAACGGCGCTGCCTTCGCGGTAGCCAGTGGACCATGTCGAGCCGCAGCGCATGCGCGCGAGTACACACACACGCAGTAAACCACCGCGCTCGAACACGAACCGCTGTCATCACGCTCACTGTTTGCATCATGTCTTGTCACGTGTGTATACGACTTCATATCCGTCGCAGATAGAAAAATTCGAATTACAAATGTTTCACGGCATTTTCCACATCACCATTCCTTGATTATAGACTTTGACTGGTAAGCTTTCTGTCGCGTTAAAGAAAATAGGTACCATAAAAGTTGGTTGTCGGTCCCTTTAACCTCTTAACACACACACAGGACAAAATAGGCATGCTATATCCCCGTTGTGCACCATCTTTGTGCATTTGTGTGTGCAGTATGGACATGTACATTAAGGCTTTGTTTTTGTTCTCAGCTGCCTCTGCGAGCCCTGCTGTTGGACGCCAGCTGGAATGCTCTGCATTTGAAAACGTGCACCCCAGATGTCATGCTCATAAATACAGAGTTCTCATGATTCTAGTGTTGACAAAGCAATAAGTAAAAGCAGGCGCTTGTGCATCTGGAATGAGGTTTAACCCTGTCTCAGGAGACATAAGACAATATAGTCATGCTATGTTCCTGTTGTTCACCATTTTCATGCATGTTGTGTGCAGTACGTATACATACATGCAGGCTTTGTTTTTGTTGTCCTCAGCTGCCTCTGCAAGCCCTTTTGCTGGACGCCATGGAAGGCCCTCCACTCGAAAGTGTGCACCTTAGACTACACGCTCATCAATATCAAGTTCTCTGTCCTTCTCGGCATGATTGTAGTGCCATATAATAGTGAGGCAATAAATCATTTTTGCTGGTCACTTGATGTTCCATGCATGTTGCTTGGTTTCTGAACACATGACTTGGTTTTAAGTTATCTAGTTATCTATGTGAAAAAAAAAGTGGGTTGGTTGGACGAGGAATATGCTTTCCTGGAGAGGCAACTGGCTCTCTCAGGTAGGGGGTGGTCGAGCGCGATGAAGCAAGTTGACATGTTATGGGAGCAGATGTCCCACCCTTTTGAAATAATCCTGCAGTAAAAAGTGGCCACATGTCCCAATAACATCCCACACGCATGCAGTTTTGGGACATCCCAAAAAGGTCTTTTTTTGTATCACTTGGGATGTTTTTCCACCTTGTGTGGGACGTCTTTTGGATGTCCCGAACTCCCAAAAGGGATGTCATTTGGATGTCCCTAGGATGCCTTTGCGTTGTCTGGGTACCTACAAATATCCAGGACATATGAACAAAAGATCGACACCATATTGCGCGATACCCTCAAAAAGGCACTGAACCTCCCTAGATGGACGTCTACAGAACGACTCCAACAACTGGGAATTCACAACACCGCAGCTGAGCTATTCAAAGCCCATCTCGACAATCAAATAATCAGACTAGCCCTCTCCAGAACTGGCATGGCGGTGCTTTCTAAACTGAACATCACACCACCAACGCATGTTAGGAACAAACATAGGCTGCCGGAGGCATGGCGGACAGGCATCATCATCAAGCCTCTTCCTCGGAATATGAACCCCACATTCCATGCAGATAGGCGCAAAGCCAGAGCCAAAGCCCATGATAAATACTCAGACGACGAGAGCGCCTTTTTCGTGGACGCCGCCCGGTCACAAACAGGACAGTGCACGGTGGCAGTAGTCAACCAGGGGCAATGTGTCGACTGCGTATCTACCATACAGGATGATGTTACAAGCATGGAGGAGGTCGCTATCGCCCTCGCGCTCAGAAACCCAGCGTCAACCTTCGTCCTTACGGACTCAATGACGGCTTATCGCAACTACCTTAAAGGCAAAATCAGTCCTCTAGCACGCAGAATACTTTCACAAGCAGCAGAAGGCCGTACTGAGGGGGACTGGAAACAAGTCATATGGATACCTGGCCACTGTGGAGTCAGAGGCAACGAGCTAGCTCATGCCTCCGCCCGAGCTCTCTTACCCCGGGACTCTACCTTCAGTGTAGGGACTACAGCCCTTCCAGATCAGACGGCCCACCTGACCACATACACTGAAATATTACAAAACCAAAGGCTTGCGCGGAGGAAATATCCTCCACCACGTCCTCAACTCAGTAAAGCCGCACAGGTAGCCTGGCGTCGCTTACAAACGTTATCGTATCCCAACCCACACATACTCTCCAAAATCGACCCTGACAAGTACGCCTCACCAACATGCAGGCTATGCAACACCAATCTAGCTACACTTTATCACATGGCATGGGAGTGCCAGTGCAACACATCCAAAACAGATTTCTTTAAGGATTTCAGTAGAGATGGATGGGAGGCGGCACTGTCCAGCCCGGACCGGGGGGTCCAAGAGGCCCTGGTGGCCCGAGCAAGGACCGGGGCGCAAGCCAATGGGATCCCGGACTAGGGACTCCACCCATTCAGCAATATGTATAATAAAGTTTTTCGTCATCATCCGCTTCGAACTCTCGGTCGACGGTTCTCTCTTGTCGCCTCCTTGCGGCCGCTGTCACAAGCCGCTACTAGTTCCACAACATCGCGATAGGTGGCGCTAGCTGTCCGTAGTGGATAGAGTGCCTCAATGTCCTCCTCCCCCACCGCTCCGTAGGGAGTGGAGACAACCGCGTCGTCTGCTACGGCGTCCGCCATTTTCACGCCGGCTCCTATCTAGGGGCGCATTGACGGCGCGCGTGTGAGCTGTTTGCAGGCTGTACGGAGGCTTTGCGTAGACTATAATACTCCGGAAATGCATTAATGTGTTATCATGGTTTATTAAATCTTATTTTTGATAGTTTACTGTCTAACAGCACTATGAAATTCGCCGCTTCACGCGATGATATGCTGCTGCCCGAAACCACCTTTAAACGCCCTGTGACCGCTTGTTGGCGTGATAGTTTATTTATTTTAAAACACAAACGGCGTCGCTTAACACCGGTTGATCTTGCTCTGCGGTGTAAAATAACGCGTCGCTTAGGCTTTAGTGTAAAGCAATGGGTAATTGCGGTTCGAATCACCATATTACTTGGCATTTCCGCTCTTCAGGAAGATTTGCTCGGCGAAGCTGTGCTGGTTCAAAACAGTCATTATGCAGCAATGATGATAAAGTTACTTGAGGAAATGTCTACAGTAAAGGTAACCAATTAATAAATGACCAATGAATACGTGATTGCTGTCAGTATTTTGAACCAATTGCATATCTCTGCTATTTATTATCATTTAATTGTCACACGTATTTGGTAGAACTCCTGAGGCAAAAGATAACAAGCTAGCAAAATGACAATAATAAATTTCGATACGTAAAGTAGCCATATCCCTCTCCGGCTCTACTTGACAAGCGAAGAAAAAAAAAACAGAATATACATCACAAAGAGAAACTAAAATGTCTCATTTGTGCCTAATACACCAACACACGATTTCAATGTTCACTGCAGGCTCACTCCTACACATGTCTTGCTTGCACGCCTATTAGCTCTCTTCGCCGCGACTTGACGCAGGTGCACGCGCAGCCTCAGCCTCGCGGAGTTTGAAATTAGCAGCTTTTCCACAGCTTCTTCGTGTCGCTGACAGCATCCTGCCAACTTCGGCCGCGGAACCTTGCTTGGGTATGCAGTCACAACCTTCAGGGGTGATTTCATCGAAAATACGTTCTCGGTCCAACCGATAACACATAATATAACTATAGAGAAGACAGCGCGCAGCATGCCTTCCCAGCCTCTTGGCGTACGAAAAGAAACAGCTTCGGTAGTCTTCCACGTCACGTGCAAGGTTGCGTGCGCTGAGTGCGAATTAGGATTCCAAACTCTACTTCTAAAACTGGTACAGACACGCGCAGAACTTTACAATGGGATTTGTTTTCTGAATGCTTTACACTCACAGCTAAGAGTTAGCGTAACTTGTAAAAATTACTTCGTACGCTGTCTCTCATCAAGAAACATCCTCCCGAAGGCGATTTATAAGGGAAGATCTTTCAGTCACCACCCTCGTGCTACAAAAATATTCCAGAACAAACAAATATTTTGAGGGAATTGCGTAATACTCACAATTCACAGGGACAAGGTGTTTGTAGGCTGCCGATTGTCGCGCTTGATTTTAGCCACCGAGACAGTTCTCCTTTTTGGGTGCCTCGGGAAGCAGAAATGTTTTTCGGGGGGGGGGGGCACTTTTTTGATGCGATATTGGGTCTGTGCAGATAAGTGGGGTAGAGTTTCATATTGTGTTCTGTATCGCAAGGGAAAAATATTCTTGGGGGGGGGGGGGGGGCACGAGCCCGGTGTACCCCCTCTCCTCTGGCTACGCCACTGCACAAGGGAGCCAGGCATTTCGCGTGAAAGCGCTCAAAGAACGCCGTCGTTAAATCCGCATTAAACTCCTGCCGACTGCCGCCACGTTGTAGCCGCGTCTCGACACGCACGCTCGGCGTGAAAATGGCGGACAGCACTACGAAAACTGGTTTTGACGACAGGAGCTCAGTCAAAGGATGTCTCCACTCTCTACGGAGGGGCGGGCGAGGAGGATATCGAGGCACTCTAGTAGTGGATGTAATCAGGCCCCGGAAAGTCTCAAGTTCCAGCGATCGCCACAGAGGGTGAAAAAATCGACCGCGGCGAGTTCCAGCTTCAAACACCGGGAGTGGATCTACTAACCTCTGCGTTAGGATAACATGGCGACCTTGTGGTAGAGGTGTGCGCCGTGGCGGTTTCGACCGGCGGCGGCGTGGGGGTCGTTCCGAGTCGGCGGCGGCGGCGTCGTCGGCGCACGCCGGGTACATCATCGGCGGCGGCGCACCGCCACTTTTCGTCGGCGGCGGCGGCGCCGGCGGCGTGGAAACCGAAACCACGAGTCCTACTGCCAAACTGCCTGAAATTCAGGACTTTTATCACTAAGGGCTGAGAAAACCGCACAGAGAGATGTATTGAAAGTCAGAGAACTGGAAAACGTTTCGTAAATGTTTTGTTTTTCAGCCTAGATATTGAAAAAAAAAAAGAAAAGAAGGGGACTTATCTCAGCAAAAGGGAGAGTTGGGCTAGTTGGTTGGGGTTCATATTGAACAGCGCAAAAAACGAGACACAATGAAGAGACTACACAACACGAGAGCTGACTGCAACTAAATGCTTTATTCAAGCACAAAGAAAAGAAAAAGAAAAGAAGGAAACAGAAATGCGCGCGCACCCTAAGCACATGACAAGAGATTGCAGGCATACAGCAAATTTACAATCGAGCAACGCAATCGATGGAGTGCTGACACACGTGTCACCATTTTTGCTGATAGCAAAAGCTTCAGCTATCTCTCTGATTCGCGCCTCATTGTGTCCAAAAACAGTGGTCGTGCGGCAGAACTCCGGTGAGCAGCCACAAGCGGCACAGTGGGCGGCCAAATGCGAATACGGCGCACACTTGAGAGAGCTATGATCATAGGCGTGCGCACAAGGGGGGGGGGGCTAATCACCTAAGAGGGGGGGGGGCGCAAAATCTGCCCGGTACATTGACCCTTCTATAGTCGGGTACAACTTTAGAAAAAAGGAGAGGCCCCGCCCATATGACCGAAGCGCGGCAGCCGATTGCCTCCGCGGCAAAGAAATAGTCCCGCTTCTTCTCCTTGAGCGGAGGCACCGGCCGTCCGGCTCGTGACGTCAGTCTAGAGCGCGCGCCCATTGGTGGAAGCGCGTGTGCATCCGCCTTTGAGGTGCAAATGCCGCTTTTTTCTAAAGTTGTACCCGACTATAGTCACCCAAGAGGGGGGGAGGGCGCAAAATCTGCCCCATACATTGACTTAGTAAAGTGGAGGGGAGGGGGGGGGGGCGCTGCGACGAACCTTTGCCCTCCCTAATGGGGAGATGCTCGCGCAGGCTAATGTTGAGGCAGCGCCCCGTTTGCCCCACGTACACTTTACCGCACGACATCGGAATTGAGTACACTACAACTACAACTGCAACTGCCTTTCATGGGCTCTGGGGTCCTACCTGTATAATAATAACCAGTCATTATATGTATGTTACACAATAAAACTGATTGATTGATTGATTGATTGATACGTACGTTGCTTTTGCAAGGGACGAACTGCATGCGGCGTTTACGTGCTCCCTTCATTATCACCACTTTGTGATCGGTGAAATGCAGGGAAAGTGTACGCTCCCGAGCGAAAAAGAAAGCGCGCAAGAGCGAGCGGGTTTTATTACAACGCTCCCCTAGCGTACGTCGGCGCAATAAATCGAACGATTGCCTTCCACCAATGACACGCGCCATATGTGACATCATTCCTATTTTATAACAGACTTCTTTTTAATGTGTACGTAAACGATGTGACTGAACTAAATAATGACTCTTCCATTGTAACGTACGCGGATGACACAAGTCTGTTCGTAACCGGCCATGATATTAATGAAGTTTTTGCTAAGTCTCAAAAAGCCCGGGTCTTTGGGAGTGGTCGAATACTAACTTGCTTAAAATCAACGCTGGCAAAACTAAAGCCATCTTATTTAGGGCCAAAAACAAACATGCACGTCTACCAGCAGACTTGTGTCTTGGTGGGAGTGTAATCGAGATTGTGGAAAAGCATAAATCGCTTGGCGTCGTCCTTTCTGCTGATATGACGTGGACGGCTCACTTTGACTATCTTTCTAAATCACTGTCTTCAGCTACGGGAGCGCTATCGCGGTGCCGCCATTTCTTTCCTAGCAAGATCAAAACGCAAATATATAACGCTCTGTTTAGCGCTCGTGTAAACTTTTGTACACTTGTGTGGGGAACAACTACGCAAAGAAATCTGCGTAGAATCCTCTTGTTACAGAAGAAAGCATTACGATGCATCGCTAACGTTTCCTACGCTCATCCCACTAAAGAATTTTTCCTCCGTTATCAAGTAATGAATGCCACTCTCATGTATCAGTACCGCTTATTGCATTCGTTTTTCTTTTCAAACAAAAGTACTGTGAACTTTCTAAGTAATAACTGCGGGCCACAAAAAAAAAAAAAAAAAACAGATAAGCGATCCAAGAACCAGAGGCCACGAGAAATGGTTAGTACCGTGTTAAGGATTTCCCCTAGCCTCATGCGGGGACCCCAACCACCAGTAGCCTCACCCCGGGTCTCCAAAGACGAAACATTTCAGCATTGGGACGCAGGTCGTCTCTCACAGCACCCCACGCAGGCACGCAGTCCTCCCCTCCTGTCAACGTAACTGTACACCACACCGCCCTCTCAGACACGGCAGAAACAGCCGCGACGGGGTTGGGGGGCTTTCCTGGAAAGGCATCTGGACTGCGCACGTGGCGTTCAACAAGTGAAAATGGAAGCAAAACAGAAGAAATACCACGAGGGTGAGAGAGCGGCCGGTGCGGGGGAACTTCGGAGACGACTCAGACGAGGCAGATACTTTCGAGCCACGAACCAAGAATCACGTCTCAAGGCAGTTGTAAATTCTGTAAATAAATTTCTTGTTCTAATTGTAATCGAAGCTTTCATAACATACCGCGATGGCGCACAACTTATGGCAAACAATCACTGGCTTTCAATGTACCGTATCTTTTAAACAAATATGAGAAGCAGGGTATCGATTTTAACAATGTTTGTAAAAAAAAAGTTGCGTGATTATTTTATGTCTGAACTGTACTGAACAGTGGTATCTGTTCTTACCACCACACACTTCTTTCACCGTATAATGTAATATTTTTTTTAAACAATTGTGCGGAAAAAATGTTTGGATATAAATCTGCTTACAGCAAGCACGTTTTAAATGTACGTATCATGATCCGACGTCATTTTTAGTATACTTACCTTTCCGTTTATGTATGCACGTGTATACAGTGTGTATATATATATATATATATGTATGCGTCTTACGTCTACCAGTATTCTATGTCCTTAGTTGTTTTTTTTTACTACTTTAAATATCCTTTCTTCATTAAGTACCCTATGTTGCCTAGAAATGTATGTGTACGCTGCCTTGTGTATGGGCCCCCAGGCACCTTAAAGCTGCATTTCGCCGCTTTTCACCTGGGGTGACCCCCAACTTTATGTCGGAAATAAATTTTCTTGATTCTTGATACTGTGCCCACTCGCAGCTGAGGACAATTTATCAATTCTGGCACACAGGGTATTCAGCTTATTCTTAGCGGAAAAGTGGACGTCAATATTAAACTTGTGTGCAATCTTTTTAATACGATGAGAAAGGCCATGAATATACGGGATCACCGCTAGTTCGTTACCCTTTCCCCGTTTGTCATCTAGCGGTTTTGCTGGACCCTTTCTATTTCTAACTTTGTTCATAATTTTTAATGACGCAGAAACAATGGCGTCAAGAGGGAAGGTCGCGTGTTTCAGACGCTGAACTTGAGATAAGAGGCTAGAGGACATTTTGTGGACACAAGATTTGGTTAGGGCAGAAAAGTTTTTGGACACAATGAGGCGCGAATCAGAGAGATAGCTGAAGCTTTTGCTATCAGCAAAAATGGTGACACGTGTGTCAGCACTCCATCCAGGGGCGTAGCCAGAAATTTTTTTCGGGGGGGGGGGGGTTCAACCATACTTTATGTATGTTCGTGCGTGCGTTTGTATGTGTGTGTATATATACGCAAGCAAAATCGAAAAATTTCGGGGGGGGTTTGAACCCCCCCAACCCCCCCCCCCCCTTGGCTACGCCCCTGACTCCATCGATTACGTTGCTCGATTGTGAGATGGCTTACTTGGACAATACTTAAATTTGCTGTATGCCTGCAATCGCTTGTCATGTGCTTAGGGTGCGCGCGCATTTCTGTTTCCTTCTTTTCTTTTTCTTTTCTTTGCGCTTGAATAAAGCATTTAGTTGCAGTCAGCTCTCGTGTTGTGCAGTCTCTTCTTTGTGTCTCGTTTTTTGCGCTGTTCAATATGGATTTATCTCAAGTCACGTACGGTGTGTAGCAGTAGTTTCTGGCGTTTCACGTACCGAGACCACGATACCCAGGCAGCACAGCACATTGGTCCAATATTGTTTATACGTTGGCAAACGATGGCCCAATGATGGCCCATACAAACCACTATAAAACCAATGTTGGCAAGCCAGCCTACAAGGATGCCAATAATGGTCCATCTTTGCCAGCCAACATACAATATTGGTCGTGCTATTCTTTGAGGTTGGCAACATTGGCCCATGGTTCCCGATGTAAATACGATATTGGCAGAACCAGGCCGTATGGATGGCAATATTGGGCCAGCTTATCCGTTGGTAAAACAACGTTGGTTAAGTAATGGCAGTAGATTGGATATATTGTCCAGTCAATCTGACTGGTTAAACAATATTGGACGGCCAATGCTACGCGCCGGACAATATTGTCCAGACTTACACGTTGTCGCTCCAATGTCTTAAACACTGGCAAGCATATACATGATTAATCGGCAAGAATGTTTTTTTTCCCCTTTTACCATCACTGAGGGAAGGTTAGCCCGAATCGAGCCACCACCTGAATGCACGCTGTTATGAAAATCACTTTGTCCGGCATCCAGCGCACCTCAAACAAGATTTCTGGTTACTTATCACCATAGGCGTGCGCAGGGTTCCCCATTAGGGGGGGGGGGGGCAAGGTTCGTCGCAGCGTCCCCCAACCTACTAAGAGGTTCGTCCGAATTAACCGGGTTGCGGACAGGTATGGCCGAATTAACGAGAGTGTGATGCCGTTAAACAATAAACATGCTTGCATTGACCAGAGAACGCGTCCTAATTATCCGACTTTCCGAATTAATAAGTGTGGAATTAACGAGCTTTTACTGTATAAAGATGGCAAAAACAGTCCATCGTTGTCAGCCAACAAACAAAACTGCAAATTCCAATCTATAAGAAAGGGAACAATGGCGCACACAGGGTCTTGATTTTTAGGTTGGCATTTAGTGTGGCACAAAATATATGCAAAATAGTTGGACAAAATTCGTTTTACAGATGTTGAACAATGTAAAATAAGTACCAAGTTCTCAACTGAGTTTTGCGCGCTGTTGGAAATACATCTATGAGAAAGGAAACACAAAAGAAAATCTCACTTTGCAATGCATGTTGAAAGTTAACGTTAATTGTGTGATACAGCCAGCGTATACATCGCAACTATATAAAAACAACCCAGAAAACCTTGCTTTTACATTGATTGAAGCTGTATGTAGCGTTGATGAGTTAATGGAGAATAGAAGTCGTCTGCTTCGCAATGGGCCTCTGCGCTGGTGCGCCTTCTGCGCACCGCACACGCACCGAAATTGTTCTCACGGCTTTATTAGCGGCAAACAATCAAAACATTTCATGTGACTTCAACCACGCCACGTATTTTCGTGTTTGCTTAACTTCTTTGTGTGCGCGCTACAGCGACGTGCTGTCCAAGACTACGGTATCGCCCGCGGAATCTTTAAATGATCGATGAGTTATGTTTACACTTTCAACGCTTCACAAAACCAGACGTGTTCACTTTGAATAAATGTTCTCGGTGATCGGGAGGCCGGAGAAGCAGCGCGGCGCCATGTTTTGCTTCGGAATTTCACGTCCTCTCCTCGCGGCAGTGGGGCAGCGCGGTGGTCGCTGGTCATAAAACACTTGTCACTTGACGGCTGCTCCGCCCACGATGGTTCGCTTTCAATGCCTGTGAAAACGAGGGGGGAGTGAGGGAGATGGCGGGAGACGACGGCGCCTCGGAAGATGCCTACGCGTTTCGGCCCCTTCTGGCCGGCGGCTATTCTTCGTCAGTCAGTGGCGGTTACTTTCCCTCGTTCGGTCTCCCAGCATCGGCGGGCGCGCGCCCCTCAGTATTCAGTCGAGAGTCATCGGGAAAAAAACGGAGTCGGATACCGAGACAGGATGCCACGATCCCACGGATACCGAGATTCGACGGCGATGCCACAGTGAGAAGGCAGCTGCCCTGTTCTTCATCGGACCTGACTGTTTTGACTTTTGAAGAGCGATCCGCAGATGAGCGCCGATGTGTTCTGACAACTCGCAAACTTTCCGCCGGATTTTTGTGTTAGTATCGCGTTCAGTAAGTCGTTTTTCTCCTTCGTCGCATGTTACTTTCCGTGTTGTTCGTAAGTGAAATGTGTGCTGCGTTTATTATTGTCTACATTACCGCGTAAGTTTTTTTTAAATTTGCTAGTTTGTGAATACGATGTGGGGGGCTTTATTGTGCGCTTCGAAGTAGGTTGGTTAAGTTCTCGCCCTCAGCGATGTTGTCAGCATTTGCGTGTGCTATTTTGTTCTTTCTCGCGTTGTAGTGCGTCAGCTTAACACCCTTTTTTCATTTGCCCTTCGCCGCTGGATTCGCGCAGAGAAATGATGGATTTGTAACACACAAATTTTTATTAGTTGTGAAGTTGTCGCAGACTTTCAAGCTATTGCCGCAGTCACCTTTTAATTAATAAATAGGCGATGAACTTTCTGGTAGTTCAAGGTGGTTATGGATCTCGGCTGTATCGAATGTCTGTTCACGTGTACATGTTCATTTATTTCATTTTGTATCACGCTTCGCTTTTCACTGACTTCCTTTTGAACCTTCGGTGAACTGACAAATCAAATAAGCGCTAACACCTAGGGAGGCTGTGTGTGTTTGTGAGTGGTCCCGTTTCCCCGATTTCTAATATAAGGACGTTATTGAAGGTAATTAGTGTAGGTTCTGTGCAGCTGTTATCTGCCAGCAAGCGGTCAGCAGAACAAAGCGCGAAATGCGAAATTATTTTCGAAACTTGCAGTATCTTTGCCATATGTATACATGCAGAATAAACTTGTGTGTACTCTCAGCTTTTGTACGCTGATTATCCCTGCTGCTTGCCTAAAAGCAAAAGCGTGGGCAACATGCATTTATTTACGTGCACAAAAGCTACCTCACGTTAAACTACACATTCAGTGGAAAATGTTTTCATTTCCAGCGTTAAACGCTGGAAATGAAAGAACGATGGTGCAGCCAACGATAAAGGCTGGCAAAAAATATTGGAGCTGCCAATATTTATACAATGTTGGCAATACGTACGACGAACAATGTTGGCTACAGCCATCCTTGCCATTATTGGCGATATGTTGGACGGACAATGTTGGCTACAGCCATCCTTGCCATTATTGGAAAATCATTGGCATCCAATATTGGGACCAATGCACATTTAGGTGTAGCAAACCCCCAAAAGCCAACGCAGGACCAATATTCTGCCAATGTTACCAACATTGTTCCGAGATTGGTCCAATGCCGGCGTGCTGCCTGGGTATGTACATGATCGAGGCAAGCCACAGTGCTCCGGAAGTTTCGACCACCTGGGGTTCTTTGACGTGCACTGTTGGCATCGCATGCATACACGGGCCTCTTGCATTTAGCGTCCGTCAAAATGCGAGCACCGCGGGTAGGATCGAACACGCGTCTGTTGGGTCAGCATCAGAGCAGGGTACGTGCCGCGATGGCTACGCGTAGTGAAGTGTGGCTCTTAACCTATTCGAAATTATCTTCCTGAAATCTGAATTCTACGTGGTGAAATAAGGCTCTGTTTGTAGAATTTGTGGGCGCGAAAGGTGTAACACTTCTTTCGTTCAGTTCGCGCGATGGTGAAAACCTTCCGCGCACGTGCCTGTGCATGATGGGAAAATAGCGGGAGAAGAGGGGGGCGGGGGTTGTAATGCGGCCGATTCACGATAATCTTGATGATATTTAGTGATGTCCTTAAGAGGGAACCAGCACAAGACAACAAAAGGATAACAACCAGACAGGACAATAAGTGCTGGACTTACAACTAAATGTTTATATTTGGCTTCACAAATTTCACGTTCAATCTTATTTCTTCCTTTGCCAATGACAATCACTGATTTGAAATCAGGGGCGCAGCCACAGCCTTTGCAGTGCAGACTGCGGAGGTTAAATTTCAGTAGAGTACCGAATTCCCTTGTCATGCGGCCGCGTCTACATCGGTCAGACGGGCCGAAGGAGATGCCTGAATGACAGATCGCGTGGACGCCGAAATCTACTCCCCACAGGCACTGGTGGAAACTAATTACCTCTACACTGCAAAGGCTGTGGCTGCGCCCCTGATTTCAAATCAGTGAGTGTCATTGGCAAAGGAATAATGAGATTGAACGTGACATTTGTGAAGCCTTCGAAAAAAAAAAAAAACATGGCAACGTGTTTTGTGATCGAGTGATCGCTCAGTTTTCCTTACAGATAAACAATTCGCATTTCTAGATAGCGGGTGCACGGGACGTTGATATTTTTGGTATTTCGTGGAAATGGGCTGTTTGTACCACTTTGACACGTTTCTTGGCTTTGTAATTAGTTGTGCAACTGTGACACGTCTCAGGTAGCCTACAAGATGTATGAAGTTGGGCATGTTGGTATTGCATAACTGATCACGTATCGCAGAATTTGACACGTACATGACAAGAGAAGGGACGAAGACGTACGAGCGCTCGTGTTCGTCCCTTCTCAACTGTCCTAGCTGTGTAAAATTTTGCGCAACGTGATCAGTCAGATATAGCCTATTTACGCATGCGCTGCTGGTTCATGTGTGTGAGGACTTTCTTCAATGAACATTCAGTTGTAAGTCCAGCGCGCGCTTGTGTTGCTCTCCTTCGCTGTCTTCGTGTTTTTTTTTTTGTTGTTGTTGTTGTTTCCTCTTAAGAATATTATGAACCAACTCGCCCAGCAAGCTACGTTAGTGATGTCCTGTTTCAAACACAGTTGTGACAAAACGGCACCTAGATCTAGATAGTTGAATTTAGTCCGAGATAGGAAACGGGCGAAGGAAAGGCAGAAGATAACTCAGTTTGATATCCTGGCGTGGAGCATCGCCCGGAATGCAGGACAAAGCGGAGGAAACACAAGACATTATACACCCGTACCCACACTTTAGTGTTTTGTCCGCATTGTCCTGTTCTGTGCGTTACTTCACACGAACTATATGGTGATCACCATATCGTCCAACTGTCGACCTTGCTGAACCTGCCACCCTTGGGGATCCTTTCTGTTCTGTTACAATATGTTGTGCATTTCGTATATTGACCTTTTCTCTTTCTTTCTTCATTAAAGGCTTATCCTCCATATATTCCAGTTTTTTAACTGATTTTTTTTAAATATATACCCTAAACAGCTATGGCTTATTTAGACTGCTGAGGAATATAAGCGATTAATTCCTTCCATCCGCATCGAATCAAAGTCAAGCTTGTACAATAGGTTATAACCCCGCCCGCCTCCATTCCTACACCCCGCCCTTCCCCCTTGAACTGCCGCTGTTCCTCGACTTTCACATATTTATTTTTACTCTCCGCCGCCTTATATTACCCTTCAAATCCCGCCTCATGTAACACATTTTGTTTGAGGGAGCAGATCGTCAGCCAGAATATGTCGACAGTCCTCGCCAAAAACCACCGTTGGCGCTGTCACTAAATTTACTTGACATTCCCGTTGATCTTGAATGCAACACTAACTTTCCGCATTATTGGGAATACTTCACAACTTTTTGTGGTCCAGTGATTTAAAGGGGTCATGAACCACTTTTCCAAGTAATGATCTAATGACCTTATATCGGAGTTTACTGCCTCCCGAATCGATTGCCGCAAAAATTTCTCGAATCCGTCAAGAATCAGCGGAGTTACGGGGGTTTGGCGCACACTCTCAGCGCTTTCTCTCTTTTCTCGTGCCGACGAGCGCACTGGAAGCTAGACAGGGAGGGATGGCACGGGGGTAAGAAGTTACGTCAGCGCGCGTCATGAAACGCGATCGCTCTCCCGCTGTGATTCGCACGCTCGAGTGCGGCTACCGTGTAAAGTTAGCAGACTGAGGAGTGCGGCGCGGGCAAGTGGCGGCACCCCATGGCAAGAAGCGCGTCTCATCCGGCTATCGGCCAATAAGCATGCTATGCCTCCGCGATGTCAACGTGCAGGCGCCCCGCCCACCGACGAGAGTGAGAACCGGCCTCTGTTTGAAAAGAGGGCGCCTGAGGAAACGGCAACTTCGCGCTCCGCTTGTGGCCTTCACGCGGCGCGCACGACTGTAATATTTTGCAGAGCAGTTCATAGCCGTCTCAGCTTTCCGCAGGTTGTGTTTTTTCAACAAGCCCAACGGGTGCTTCATGACCCCTTTAACTTGAAGCGGCAGGCGAATCATTTGAGGTGTGTTTCGTACACCTAGTGGGCAGAATTAAAGAACCGAGCCTTTACTGGGGGCAGAAGCTGCCAAACAAAGTTAGATTTGCTGAAAAAAAATTAATCGTACTTAAATGGCGCGCCGATCGCGCCGAGAGGATACGTCGGCGGCGGCGGCGGCGGCGCGCCGATCAGTTGGCCTCGGCGGCGGCGGCGCAGCGATGAGTGTCGGCGGCGGCGCGCCGACGTCTCGGCGCACACCTCTACCTTGTGGTGGCCGCCATTCGCGCTATTTTGACTTTTTATGTAGGGGCGCCCTCGTCGGGCCCAAACTTCAAATTAAAAATATTCTTGAAATAAGGAAGTTTAGTTGTTTGCTTACTGTTACACTTCAATAAACAAATTGCTGTTTATACAAAGTGGCCTTGCCTCGCCAGGTACCACGTCATCAATCTTTTGTAATAGTTTTTGCTCCAACAAACTCGTAGTTGTCAGCAGCCTATCGGCATCATTATCTTCATTTCAAAATATACCGCGGCGCAACGACAGGTAACGGTTCGCGGTGCATTGGGATGGGTCTCGCGCTGTTTCGTTTCGCTGTAAATGTTTCGAGCCACTGCCGGCCGACACTCGCTTTTGTTCTGTTCGTTTTGACTCAATAAAATCCCTTCGCGAAGTGCATTCAGCTGACTTCAGGGGAACGAAGGGACCGTTGAAGCTTTCACCGGATGACACTCGTTTCAAGCCCGAGAATACACGGACCGGTGAGTAAAAACCCATTGCTTCAGTTTTTTTTTAACCAATGGCTTTGTGCGGGTGTCACACGGAGGCGACGCACTGCAATATTCAATTTTTCAACGTCATACTCTGTCGTTGAGAAAACGTGCGTTCCTTGCGGCGTGGCTTCACGTGGGAGCGGGTTGCTGAGTTTTATCGTTCGGTTAACATTAACCAGGCCACTGCAATAAATAAAGGGAGGCAATTGCATCACCAACGCCTCGCATGTATCTTCGTAACTAGCCCGTATATCAGTGCAAAAAACATATGAGTTATAGTTTGCCGGATCGCATTTGAGAAGCCAGGGAGGTCTCATTTCTCCTGCTGTTAGTTTAGGTTACCTTTACTACACATTTAGTGTAACAAAAGCTTCACATAATTATGAGTGTACTTTCACTTCAGTGTGATAAAAAACCGTCACTATAATCAGAAATATTTTTTTTTCTGCTGTAGCCTCCTGGCCTGACAAGGAAACAGCTGTGTGCAATGAGCAAGGCACCTGTTACATGACACGCCTTGTAAAGAAGCTAGCCCGAGTGATACAACATGCATTATGAGGTACGTTTACATATATGTATAACAAACCACTGTTTTTGTTCACTATGTTCATATGTTTACTTTTGCAAAATTTAATATTTAATTGATTATGCTTATCAATATCTGGTGATGTCATTACTTGTTTTTCCAGGATTGTCAGGCAACGACAGGGTGACTACCCCCGAATGTCCACTCTGCAAGTGCGGGGAAACATGTGAACGTCTGCTGCTACAACAGGTCATCTTGAACCTCACGCTTGCAATGCTGTATTTGTGAATGGTTTACCAGGCATCTCATGGAGCTGTGCCTACAATCGTCTACAAGTATTAGCTGTCTACTGTGTCATGCAATCTACACCGCAATAGCGTTGAAATTGAGCACTAGCTCCGTGCATTAGTTACGTTACCTGGCACTGCTGAGCTCAACGACGCAGGTTTTATACCCAGCCACGGTGGCCACGTTTCATTGGGGGTGAAATGCAAAGACACTCGTGTGCTTAGATCTGCGTCTGAAGTTCAGGGAAAGACAGAAGCTTGAAGAGACGAAAAATTTGTGAACAAGAGGTGTCGCTGGAGCAAATGTTTCGACAAGCAGTCCTGTCTTCTTCAAGGCTACAACTGCGTTTGTTAAACTCCAGTCAGTTAGAATCAATCTAGAGTTGCCCACTACTGTATGACTCATAATCATATCATGGTTTGCATGTGAATCATCAGAAATTATAAATTTAAGGGTAAATATATAGAAGTCTGTCTGGCAGCCAAGATGATAAGAATAGAAAGACTCTCCAGCCACATTTAATCATTAGTCTTCTTAATTTAAAAAAAACTAAGAGACCAAATGAGTCTCGAAACGTAGGGTCAGTTTTTTTTTTTAAATTATAAATCACATTACAAAACGAACATCACGGCAGTGAGGGGAATTAACAGTCTTTCCAACGTCTAATAATATCTGGGGTTTAACGTCCCAAAACGACGATATGATTATGAGGGACGCCGTAGTGGAGGGCTCAGGGAATTTCGACCACCTGGGATCTAAGTACACGGGCCTCAAACATTTTCGCCTCCATCGAAAATGCAGCCACCGCGCAACATAAATGGAACATTTAGTTGTGTATTATGAGACAGTTTACAAACTATGCTCAAAACTGTTTTGCCTTAATTAACTGTGTTTAGATCATAGAAGTTTACAAAAAAATACGACAAAGCTTTACAAGGCTGTGCTCAATTACATTAGCCTTTGTACATATGTTCAATGGGCTCCTTCAAATTATTTACAGCTAATAAACAAATTATAAGTGTGACGAGCACTTCTTCCAGCACAGCTTCACCAAGCACGTTTACGTTGTCGTGATGAGTGAGATTGTGTTCAGTGAGTATGGTAGTGTTTTCTTTTTTACATAGCAGAGAAACGTCCCAACTTTGTTTGAACACACCTAGTTCTGCTGTTTGATTAAATTAACATGTCACAGTTGTAGCACCTACCACTATGAAGTGAAAGTCTGTGAACTACTGTCACGAAAAAAACCTAGGAAATCGAAGAGGTAATTTAAAACATACATGAACTTGGACTTATCCACAGCCACACTACAAGATTTTACGTATTGTCACGGGGTCGTGACGTCGACGAAAGCAGCAGTCGGTGTGTCCAAGATGAAACTTTTTATTCGGCCGAACTTGTGGCCGGGAAACGAAAAGTCAAACTACAGCAATACACACTGCACACTGATAGCGGCGAACAGGCGTCGGCCGTCGATAAACTGATCTGTGGCAAGGCGCGTCGGCATTTGTACCTGCGGCATCGAACATTTGAGCATTATCACTGGTGGCTGCGTTAGTTCGACAATAAAGTGAGCTGTTTGCAGTTGCACGCTCCAGCCTAACAGAAGATCCTAAAATAATCTGGAATGTTCCCAGACATTCTGGCACGGTTTGTGCAACGCAGTAACTACACGTGCAATTGGCCAATAACATAAAACATAGAAAGAAAGGTGCGCATGTGGCAGTATTTCAAGCCGGAGCTTCTAAAAGTGGCAGAGAGAATACATACTTGAGCTCCCAAGCCCAAATATATTGAAAAAGTAAATAACACAATAACAAGTATGCAATATATATATGACCTTTATTTATCCAGCATTGGCACAGGTTCACATCATGCCCCACAGCTTGATTTCGTGAGTCTGCTTGCAATAGAGTGCTCAAGTTCTATCGACATGTCTATGTGATACAGAGATTGTGCTTACGGCTGAGCAGTTGTTTAGTGTTCTGTGCGAACACCAACAAAGATGTACACTGCTTGCCTAAAGCTTATTTTCTTAGAATTGTGCTTCTAGAATCTGTAAGCACTCGCCTTATATCTCTGTTTCTTTAGCATTCATCTATGCTGCATACTCAGCAGTCCGATTACTACTAGCGCCAAGAAATTCTAGCTGTAGAAACTGTGCAACTGAACTATATCGAGGAACAAAACGAGCCTGAAATATTTTCTACCTATTACCTGAATACGTAATACCTATGGTATGGCTTCACGGCCGAGAATATAGCCGAGAAATTCGTGCCTGCCCTGTAGACACAACGCGATATTCTTTATTTGTAACGCATTCAAGGTGACATCGCAGAGCGAGAAGGATGCAGAACTGTACGCATCCGCGATTGTTTACGTAAAAGATTAATCAAAACTACATTGCTCTCACTGCGCCAACTATCTGTCGGCGTAGCGCACGTTTCGTTTCCGACTCCACACCATGCACTCAAAGATCAACACAAGCTGGCAAGCGCCGCATAACTAACGGAAGGATAAGACCCTTGTCCTAAAGCTATGCTGTTAAAACTCGGACGCTGCTACACAACGAGAGCAACGTTCTTTCAGCGATCTCGGTGTTCAGTTATATGCACATATTTGTCAGCTTTCAGACTGATTACACACGTACGGGTTGAAAGCTTTCGACGTGTATGAGTGACTTGTTTTGCTTGGACCTGACTGTATACATTGCTTGTACCAGCTTGGGCACTCACAATAAACGATGCAAACCTTACTTGATTGACGTTGTTTTTGCCAGTCGAGGCCAGTTTGGTCACCTGGCGATAACTATTACACACGCGAGCAGCGATTTAGCAACGACAAAGAACAAAATACCATAGGGAACAAAAAGCGCAGTAGCGCGACCAGGGCGAACCAACCGTAAAAACGCGTTTTTCTAATGATGATGATAGTACTTGCAGCGCCATCTCGCCTCGCTCTATTGCAGTTCAGTACGCCGCCGCTACCCTTATTTCCGTACTACAGTCAAAGGTACAGTTTCCGTTCTCTAAAGTGGTAGATGTTCTCTGATGTAATTGCCTAACAGTGCGCAGCTGCCGTCTGAACGCACTGTTTACTTACGGCTTCAGTAGTTTGGAAACAACTCGAACCGCAATCCTGATCACTGGCGTATATGGAGTATGCACTCAAACTGAGCCGCAATGTGGCGCTGCGGTGCCCCGAGCTCTTTGGTTGGTGCTAGAGGACAAACGTGTTTTTCGTGGGCTCCGGATGACAGCGTCAGATAAGTGTTTTTTTTTTGCATGATTCGAGCTTGTTTTTAGTTAATCCACTAGATTGCAGCTAATAGAGCTTAAACTTGTACTGTGGTAAAAAGTGGTGTGACAGTCGCCTCGGGTGTTTTTTTTTTTTAATATTTGTTGTGTCGCCACCACGTGGCTGAAAGGTGCACAGGGCTTTGACGTGTAACGTACTGCGGAGTTTTGTGATATCATTTGGCTTAAGTGTATCTAACCACGTGTGAACGATCTATAGCCATGGTCAAAAAGACCGTAAAGTGTTCAGGATGCGGAATGGGCGGAAAATAGAGGTTTGTGAGGATGAGACGACAGAGACAGCTGACGCCAAGTGTAAGCATGCGAGTTAGAGGCGAAAATTGAAATAATGATGGCCGCCCAGAATGAGCTCATGGTGAGAATCCCGAGCTGGAGAAAGCGGTAGCGACAGAGCGGGAAAAAAACGATGGCTATGGCGGAAAGGCTTAAGTCAGCCGAGGAGGGATTAGCAAAGGTAGCCATGCCAGCAAAGGTAGCAAGCGACAGCGGCAACAATGGGGCATCGACAGTGGTAGGCGCGAAGGGGGAAACAGGTTCGGAAAAGACAGGTGCAAGGGTCACAGGACCCACTTTCCGCGAAGTAGTCTTGGGAACGGGAGGGGACAAAACAACAGCAGTAGCACGCGCTAGTAACCGGGGCAGTGGCCAGGTGCGGGAGAGTCCAGCAGAAAAGTCGGATCACGTGATAATCGCCGGGGACTCGAATTTATGGCGTATTCGGTTGGGCGATTTTGAGCGCTCTAGAGCGCTCTGAAAAGTGGTCGCGCGTTCGGTTGGCAAAATCCGAGCGCTCGAACTACCTTCGGTTGGTTCTTTCGGAGCGCCAGCCTCCGACTCGGAGCGCTCCCGACCGCTCTGACTTCGAAGTGAGAGCGTGGTGCGATCTGGCCGGGAGGGGGGCTCACGTGGCAATAGATACTGGCAGGTGACAGGGTGACAGCGCGAGCGCGCATTTCGGAAGGGGACGCGTAATACTTCGTACACGTGTGTTGTATTGTGTTCGTGGCGTTTTTGAGCGTTTGTGTGGTGAGTTCACATGTACAAAGCCATAACTGCACCATGTCGAAAAGGAGGCGGCTACTGAAGGCGGACGAAACGTAAATGTGGTTACAGCGGCTCGCAGACGAATGCCTTCACATCGATGACGCCGAGCAACTTAATAGCGTATGCTAAAGCATTACATGCGAGTACAAAGCTTAATCGTGTTGGCAATAACAAGCGCTGCCGAGCTCGCGTGTGATCGTGAACGGCGTAGGCGACGGCCGGCGTCCGCCATGCTAGGCCTACCTCTCGGAATCGTGAGTGGCGGCAAGCTGTTGCGATGTGCTCGTCGTTCGCGAAGGCGTAGTTGTAGTGATTATTTTCTTATATAACGAAGCGTGACTGTGCAAAATTGTTTGTTTTCTGCTTTATTACGAGGATACGAAGTCCTCCAAGTGTGCATGCCGAGGCGCCCTATGTGGGCGGAGCCTACGGCTGATTGCTCGTTCGCCCCGTGTGTGCTGAATCGCCGTACGCCACATGCCGGACATCCGACGCCGCACGCCAGATCGGAGGCAAAATCGTACTATCTGTCTCGCCCTTAAAACAGCAGCTCGGGCGATGACGCCAGCTCGGATGGTCAACCCCATTTGTCGATGTTTACCCGGCGGCTTCCCGCGCTGGTTGCACGGTGGCGCTACAGGCGCGCTGCTCTTTGAGTCACTGGAAAATCAGAGTACCGCAAAGGTAGGCTGCACGCGGGCAACATTGGGTGGCGGCGGCCATGTCCCTTCCAGATCGTCCGGCGCGTTGCTAGCGTGTGTTGATAAGTGACCGAACTTTTAGCCTCAGTGCCGTGTTACGCTCGGCAGAACGGCATTATGTGTGTGTGTTTCTTCAAGAGGATATTAGAAGTGATTTCGAGTCATCGATAGGTATGAATCGACTGCGCGGTTAGCGGTGTAACTAATGAAACGTACGGCGAAGGTTGCCATGTGCTCGCGAACTCTCTTCATGGCTTCATCGGTTTCGTTTCGTGTCACGCCCGGGCGTGCTCGCTAGGCCCGGATCTGTAAACATAGTTGCACTAGCGCAGTGACATCGTGCGAGATGCCATTTACTTCGACATTTGGTGAATCTTGACTGTTTGCGCTAGCTTTGCAGGCGGTGTTCAGGTTCACTGCACTCGAGAACGTTATCGAACATCGAGAACATTCAGCATTGCGTCCTTCGACTGATCGCTGACGCATACCTTACTTGCGCACCGTGCTTGCTGTTCAACTGGTTGACATGTGTAATAGAAGTTGTGTGTGTACGGTAATTGGAAGTGGAAGTTGTGCGCGACGTCTTGATTCGGAACGCCAGCAGCCGAACGCACGGGCGAATCGACGTGTGGTAGGTAAGGTGCATCTTACGATACGTAGAAAATAGGCCATCAAAACTTCCTCGGCACAGTGCCTTATGTTCCTTTGATCAGAAATAGCACATCCCGGAATTTTTAAAGCGCATGCTACTGCAACACAGTATGTATATAGACCTAGGGCTCGCATAAAATCGACTCCCTGAATGCGTGGGATCTGCTTTTCTTTTTTTTTTTTTTTTTTGCTGTGACCATTTCTCATCAACTATACAGTATTTTAAGGGTACGCTCGGTGCAATGCAGCATTAGCAGCATTTTTTTGCAACAAATGTAAAAATACGCTTGATAACATTGCCTTATACCAAGTTTATTAACTTCTGTTTTGTGCAATGCCAAAGATCATGCCACAATTGCCTTCAAGGTATACCAGTAAACAGTTATTATTTTAATAAATCTTCGATTTCGCTCTCGTGCGTGACACGCTTATAACTCGGATAGCATGCGTAATCTGTTCAACAGATCGAGGTATAAACAGCCGAGCAAATAGAAAGGTATGTAGTTTTCAATATCGCTGACCATAGCGAACCGAAAAGGTGAAGTATCTTGTCGCATAAGATCTTTTCCAGCAAAGTTAGTGTAGTTCACTGCAGGAAGGAATGTTATTCGAGGGGGGCGAATTCGTCCAGGTCAACTATGCAGCCACGTAGAACGGCGCTCTTTGACATTAATTTTTCCCACGCGGCAAACGAGATTCCCAGAGTAGCTCACCAGTAACGTTCGATTGATGGTGAGCTACTCTCTTCTGGCACCTGCATGCAGTGGCGTAGCCAGGGGGTGGCACACCGGGCCCGTGCCTCCCCCCCCCCCGAAAAAAATGTCTGCTTACGCCCCTGTCTGCATGACGCGTTAAAAAAAGCGACGAAGTACTTCTGGGGACCGTGGTACTGCTAAATGTCCGGCCACGCTCTGCATTGAACGCGCCTGCACCCAAAGCGCTTGGAAGGGATATGGCGGCGAGAGGTCACGTGATGCGAGTAAGTCAATCGCGTCGGCGGCGGCGCGCGGAAAACAGATGCGATACTCTGAAAATTTTCCAGTGACTCTAGCTGCTCTGAGATCGTCGATCCATTCGGTTGGTACGCTACCTCTCGCGCTCCGATTGCGGGCTGCCTCCGCATCTGCTGACTCCGATCCAGAGGATCGGAGCGACCAACCGAATAGCTACATGCGCAGAAGCAATCGAGGAAAGAATGAGAGGCGACAAACGAGTTTTAATAGGGAAGTTCCCGGGACATAGGCTGGGATCAGTGATGAGACAAGCTAGCGCAGAACTCGCAACTAAGTCTAATGGACGTAACCTCGTGATAATCGCGGGAGGTCTAAACGACGTCTTGAGTAAAGAATCAGCCGAACTAGCGACCACATTGGCGAAAGGGGTCGATGACATGCGCGCCATTTCCCCTCAGGTGCAGATAGTGGTATGCACAATACCGGAAGTACCAGTGCGAAATATCAGCTTGCAAAGAGCGATTGTCGTCGCAAACAAAGAGATATGGCGAATTAGTCGAGAGAAAGGCATCGAGGTAGTGGAAATAAACAGAGAGGTGCACAGGTGGGGTGGTTTTCGAAGAGACGGAATACACCTCGATAGGAGGCTTGGCCATGAGGTGGGTTGGCGTCTTGCAGGACGCGCAGTAGCTTTTTTGGGGGGCACGCGGGCCCTTCGGTGCCCAAGGTAGCTTGTAATGAGGAAAACAACCAGGGGGACTCATTGACAGGTAGTATAGCGAAAAAAACAGAGAAAAGGTAAAAGAAGGGAGAAGGCGCGTGTTGCAATTAGTTACATTAACATGCAGGGTGGCAGAAAAAAGGCAAAATGGTTAGAGATTGAGGGACAGTTAAACAAGGAACAGATAGGTGTTTATGCGGTTACAGAAACACACCTTAGAGACTTGGAAGAGCCACCACATATTGAAAATTATGTTTGGGAAGGATGTAACAGGATCACATCAGAAAGGAGAGGTGGGGGGGTTGGAATGCTAATTCATAGCAGAACAAAATGGGAGAGAGTGAAACAAACGTGTTCAGAGCACATATGGGTTTCGGGCACAGTAGGTGGAAAGAAAACGTGGCTAGGTGTAGCTTACTTGTGGACGGGGAATAACTGCAGAGAAAAGAATCTGGAGATAGTGAAATGCATAAGCACCGATATTAAAGAATTTGGTCATGATGCCGAAATAATCCTTCTAGGGGACATGAACGCTCACATTCATGACCTTGACGGATATTCAGACACCAATGGCAAGTTATTGCTAGATCTCTGCGAGCAACATAGTCTTGAGATAGTTAACGTGGGGCCTAAGTGTGAGGGGCAGATCACGTGGGAAGTCGGAAACAGGCAATCGAGCATTGATTACTGTCTCATGACAGAAGGAATATATGACAAACTTAGAGACATGAGAATAGACGAAGAAGGCATTAACAGCTTGGGTAGTGATCATAAACGCATAATATTACAAATGGGATATAAAACTGAAAATAAGAACACAGAATCAAAGTTTGGCAGCTCGTATCTAAATGACAAACAAATAACAAATATAGCCGCAAGAGTCGAGGAAAAAGTAGACGAACTACCAGGCAAAGACTGGAAGTATAGTGAGCTGCTACATGTAATCACGAAAGAAATGGAAATAGAGAAGAAAACTATTTGTTGGAAAGGAAAGAAAAAGCCAAAAAGTTGGTGGAACAAAGAAATCCGGGAAGCGATCGAGATGCGACGTCAGGCATCACGGGAGCACAGACAGGCAAAAAAGGAGAAGCGGCCACAGGACGAAGTTAACCAAATATGGGAAATATATTTAGAGCAAAAATCCATTGTGCAGAAATTAGTCGAGGCAAAAATTAAAGGTGAAAGTGAACGTTGGATGACAGAGATTCGCGAAAAGAAGAAGGCCGCGCCTAGGATATTTTGGAGCCACCTAAAAGCGCTGGGTAGGAAGTCTGTCTCAATGCAACAACATATGGTAGATGAAGGAGGAAATAAATTGGAAGAATATGAAGCGCTAGGTTACATCCGAAAGATAACAGCTGATTCGTTTAAAAAGGTCCCCCAGGGGATTCCCCCGGTGAGTAAAAGTACGCAAAGGAGAGCAACCGACGAAGATGTAGTACTAGAGAATTTCAATTGGAAGAAGGCCGAAGGAAAAATTCCTAAGCGCACTACTCCGGGCTTAGATGGGGTTCCCGTCAGCCTCATTAACGAACTCGGACATAACACTAAAGAAGCACTGCTGAAAGCCGTAGAAAAGTGCTTACAGGAGAGGGAAATACCGGACAGTTGGCGAAAAAGTAGAATGAACTTAATCTATAAAGGCAAGGGAGAAAAAGATAACATTCGCTCGTATAGACCCCTAACAATTACATCGGTGCTATACAGGTTGGCGATGCAGGCAGTAAAATTAAAAATAGATGCGTGGGTAGAACAAAATGATATTTTGGGAGAACTTCAGAATGGATTTCGAATCGACAGGCGGTTAGACGATAATCTGTTCTTACCCAGTGTATAGAAATATCTAAAATAGAAAACAGGCCCTTATACGTAGCTTATCTAGATATCACCGGGGCGTATGACAACGTTAATCAGGAAATTTTGTGGGATATATTGAAGGAAGTGGGCATAGGTGACGACTGTGTACAGCTTTTGAGAGAAATATACCGAGAAAATACAGTTTGTATAGAATGGGAAGGAATAAGTAGCAAGGACAGCGTTGAAATTAGCAAGGGGCTGAGACAGGGATGCCCTTTGTCCCCGCTGTTATTCATGCTGTACATGGCGAGGATGGAAAAAGCGCTAGAAGGTAGCAACATTGGATTTAATTTGTCACATAAACAGGTCGGAGCGATGGTTGAGCAGAAGCTTCCAGGTCTATTTTATGCTGATGATATTGTCTTATTTGCGGACAGTCAAGATGATATACAGCGACTGGCAGATATATGCGGAAGGGAGTGTGAGGCTCTAGGACTAGGATTTAGTGCAACAAAATGTGGATTGATGATATTCAATGATCACGGAGACCATACGGTCTTAATACAGGGCCAAAAATACCGAGGGTAAGCGAGTACAAGTACCTCGGAGTATGGGTAAATGAGGGGGATAGATATATGGAGGTACAAGAGAAAGCATCGGTAGCAAAGGGAAAGAGGAATGCTGCAATTATGAAGCACAGAGCTTTATGGGGATACAATAGGTACAAGGTGCTTCGAGGGCTGTGGAAGGGAGTGATGGTTCCGGGTCTTACATTTGGGAACTCAGTGGTGTGCATGAAGTCAGAGGTGCAATCAGGAATGGATGTAAATCAAAGGACGGTGGGCCGCCTCGCCTTGGGCGCTCACGGGAAGACGACAAATGAGGCGGTGAAGGGTGATATGGGATGGACAGGCTTTGAAGTGAGGGAAGCGCAGAGCAAAATGAGATTCGAAGAGAGGCTGAGGAAAATGAAGAAGAGTAGATGGGCAGAGAAGGTTTTCAGGTATTTGTATAGAAAAAGCGTTGACACGCAGTGGAGAAAAAGAACTAGGAGGCTCACCAGTAAATATACGGCTGGCAGTGCGGGCGATATGGGAACAAGGAGCATTAAGCGGAAGGTCAGAGAGGCGGAGAAGACTTATTGGATGACAGCGATGGAAAAGAAGCCGGCTCTGAGTAACTACCGAAAAGGAAAAAACGAATTAAGGAGGGAAAGGTTTTATGATAATTCAAGGGGAAGCGCTTTACTGTTTGAAGCAAGGTCGGGCTGCCTGAGAACGCGTAGTTATAAAGCGAGATTCAGTAACGAAGAAGAACTATGTACATGCTGCGGGGGAACTAAGGAAACGATGGAACATGTACTGATTGAATGTGGCGATATACACCCAGATATACGTGTGGGCACGAGTCTACATGAAGCCTTGGGTTTTAGGGACAACAAAGGAAAGCTGAACACGCCCGCGATAGAAATAAGTAAGAGCCGGTTAGAGTATTGGTGGCAGAAAAGTAGAGATAAAGTACAAAAATAAATAATTGGGGGAAAAAAGGTTATTCTGCCTTAAGAGACAGAGAGATGGAATGTGAATTTATATTTTTTGTTATAATAACATAGATTTAATCAATGTAGATAAGGCATTAGGACAACATGAAACAAGGAAGTTTTTTTTTTTCTTTTTTTTTATCCTTCGAGCCTGGTGGCAGACATGTCACCGCCCCGTTATAAAGGGGACGCTCATAGCATCCATCCATCCATCCTGGGCGCCATTTTTGCGGTTCTCGTGCAGCAGCCGACTCACGCTTGCTACTGTTTGCTGTGTGTACGCGCTAGGAGTTGTGTGGTGTTTCCTTGACTTCCGTGTACTCGCGTGTTTCATTAACGATAGTACGGCGTTGGAACTGTCCCCTACCACTGCGTGTTGCACGGATCAAGTCATTTGCCTGGCTGTGCAAGCGATCGCCGTGTTGCTGCAGTGAAAAGATGCTGCTCAGCGACTACGCCAAGTCGCTGTCTGATCCCGAGCGCAGGAGATACCACATCAAAGTCGCAAAATGCGGTAGCGACGACCCCTTGGCGCTTTTCAATGACCAGTTCACGAACGATGTTGGCTGCTATCCCAGCGTAGACCGTGCGGATATCAACGATTATCTTGTTCACGGGACAAGTTTCGTGACGCGGGAGCAGCTTAAGAGCTACAAATCCTTGGAGGCTCACAATTATGTCACAAGCGGCCTCGTGGAGCCACCAAGGGTGAAAACTCTTCGTGATGGCAACATCGTCGTCGTTTCAAAGGTAGGCTGTACATATTGTACCGCATGTTCCCGACTTAACGGCATGTTCTAGGTATCCGTAAAGTTAGTGATCGGGTGCTAAAGTGGTAAAGCTTGCTATCAGTCGCTGATATGGCGGCCAGCCCATCGCACTTTCTTGCCGCTATCACTAGATGGGCAGCCAAGTTGTCGCTGTGTTTCGCGTGTTTTTAGCGCTTGAAGCAGGGGCGGCGCCAGGATTTTGATGCTAAGGGAGGGGGGCACCGAAGACAAGCGAGTTCCTTCAGGGGGGCAGGGAACATATGCGTTGTGTTTTGACCATGTTTGCTCGAGGGGGCAGGCAAAAATTTAAGGGCAGCTCTAGCACCCCCCCCCCCCCCCCAACGGCTGCCCTGGCTTGAAGTAGTGCTCTAAAAATCTAATCGCGCGCGCTGAACACTGATTTATCTTACTATCTGCGCAGGTCCGCCACTCACAAGCGTTTAAAGAAAAGCCGCTGCTGCCGTGGCTACTAATCAAGCCTGATGGTGAAGTTCTGTGCGCGCACTGCACGTGCATGGCTGGCCATGGCGAGCCGTGCTCACACGTTGGAGCAGTGCTTTTACTTGGAGGCAGCAGTGACACGCCGGGATGGTCGATCATGCACGGATGGACAGAATGCATGGCTGCCACCGCATAGAGCTCTCCGCTTTGACGAGAGCTCCGTGGTCTTCGCACACTGTCCTGATATAACCTTCGGCACGACATAGAACCCTACCCGTTGAAATTTCTCGTCGTTGGGGCTGTTTCTTGTGCGGTTGGAGCAACCGTAAACAGCGCAGTTCACCATAGCCGATTGACGCAGCTCGACGCGCAACAACGTCCTGCGGCTTGGGCACTTTTACAAGTCCATGCAACACGCAGTGGTAGGGGACACCACACAGGAAACACCACACAACACCTAGCGAGTACATACAGCAAACACAGTAGCAAGCGTGGGTCGGCTGCTGCACGGGAACCGCAAAAATGGCGCCCACCCTTGATCTTGGGAAAGTACCGCCATTCATTGTACCCGCCGCCGCGCGCGCGTCCTCCTCTCTCCCTCCTCGCTCCTTTCGCGTCCTCCCGTTCTCCGCCGCTTTTCCGCGCCGACGATTGGTCTCCTTCGCCGTTGCCCTTGGAGACGCGTGGATCTTGCGTTTTGCTAATATTTTTCTTTTTCGCTCGCGCCATTTTACGCCGGGGCTCCGCGTAGCGAACGTTGCACGCGCTTTGTTTTCTGTGCTTTGTGTGGGCGCTATGCCGCGCTGTTGCGCCTATAACTGCAACAACGAGAGTGCAAACGGTTATCCACATTTTACGATTCCCCAATGTTAGCGTGATGGCTTGCGCAAGAAGCAGTGGCTGCAAAACATCGGCCAAAGAAACTTTGTTCCGACAAAGAACAGCGTTCTTTGAGAGGTAGGGCGCCTGTCCTATTGCTCGTATCAAAGCATCGCCGAATGCTACATTGTAAATATCGTTCCGGCCTGCTCACCAAAGTCTTTTTTTCCTAGGCTATTTGCACGTTGTTTAAAAATGGGGTTGTCCTCAATATGCTGAATATTCAGCTGAGAGTCCATCACCTCGCACGTCGGCAACTCTTATTCAGTCTAAAGTGCACAACTATAGGATCTGCTTTCCGCTGCGAACAATTACGCGCGATGATACAACTTCTCGATCACGCGTGTCGTGATTGTTAGATTCCGTTTATTGTGAATGTTTGGTGTAAAAAAACAAACGAATGGACGAATAGAGATGTCACTTACTGGCGCTAGTTCCCAAATTAGGTTTTTTTTTTTTGGGGGGGGGGGGGGGGGAGGAGAATTGACACATAAAAATCGTGACACAAATGCGATCAGTCGCAAGAACAAAAACACACAAGCACAACACAGAAAAAAATATAACATTCTGATAGTGAAAGTAAGCCGTTATCTAGCAGGCCGCGACCAAAATGGCTCGTGTGGGTCACGCCTGCATTAGCATGTCTTCCGTTCACTAATGAAAAACTAGATTATCTCTTATACCGGTGTCACACGGGTATTTTTGATCGCGATCAGAATCAGTCCGGATCGGATTTCTTTATCGCGATCAACAATCATCGCTGCTATTCAGTCCAAACTAATCCGGATCGAGTTTGGCGCAAACGTCAGTCAAATCGCAATCAGGGAGCCAGATATCGATAAGCAGATCGCAATGATCTTGATCCCGATCGGGCCGGATCGCAATTATAAGTGACAGCGTAGCAACACCTAATCTGGAACGGCCCTGATCGCGATCAAAAGGGCCCCTGTGACACCGCTATTGCTTACGGCGTTGTCTACATGACGACTCACTTTAGTAATCATTTTTTTTTTTCGTGCCGTGTTTGTGCTTTCTTATTTTCCTTGCTCAGATTTACAATGGTGACTACTAATACGCGTGCTTTCCCAAATAAACCTCACGTACAATTCAGCGCTTATCCGTGTGGCCTCTACTCGCCCGTTCGTTTCTTTTTCCGCGCTGTAACATTCTTGTAAGATAAGTTGTCTGTTTTACTGAAAATTGGAACAGCGGCTTGTAAAGGCGTTATTCTTCCAGCTTACTTTGATATGCGCTTCAGCCACCCAAATGCAACGAATGCAGGCCCTGAAAGAATGAAATGAATGAAAGAATGAGTGAAAGATTGAAATGAAAGAATGCAGTCCCACGGTGTTGTAGATGAGCAGCGCCAGCTAGCTAACAATGCTTTTTCTTTTCAGTTCGTCAGTTTGCTTTTGAATTTCGATTCCACGCACGCATAACTGGGAGACGATTATAATTTGGGTTTTCTCGCGGAGACGACGTGCAGGGGGTGTTCTACTGATTGCGCTCGTTTGCTGTCGTTATCGGCTTCGAGGCAGAGGCCGAGAATTCTCGCTCTGATAGCAAATGCTTTAAAATCACCCTTCTGCGTTTTTTTGGAGAGTTTCTTTCTGTTCATGTAACACGAGCCAAAGTCATCGCATCGATGTGTTTTGACATTCGTACGGAATTTCTCCACTCAGCGGTAAACCGAGTGCTAGTTTCTTTGACACGAACGCCAAAATACTGTTCTGAAAAATCTTTCTCCGGCGCTTCTGTTATTGCGGTAGATGAGTTGCTGTTGGCGCCGCTTGATCGTACTGACACTGCGAAAGCGTCTTGTTCAGTTTGGAGACCACCGCGCAAGTCTACTTTCACGTCGGATAACACATGGATGGACAAGGTATTATCCACGAAGTCATTTCAAGATGCGACGCTGTAAGTACCTGAGTTGCACATGCGCGCACAGGAAAGAGACAAAAAATTCAGACACAGGCGTACATGACGCAAGCTAAACTATATCAGATGTAAATGTAAAGCACGTTATCACGTGGCAGAAAGAACGTCTGCATCATGGAACGCTGCATAAAGCTCCTTTTAAATTAGCATGCCCCATTTACACGGCTTTAGAAAGAAACTAATATTTTAATAAACGTTCATTTCAGTGTTCTCGATCATGTTATCACCATTCTTCAAAGTTTTCTGCAGCACCGGGGCGCGAATGCGGCCCGACATCACGCGCCTCCATTGATTTCTACGGCGCGCCCGCGGGAGCGCCGGCGAAAAATGGTGCCGTGCGCAGCGCGCGCCGGCGGCGGGCGAAGAGAATCGAGGAGGAAACGCGCGCGCGGAGGAGAGTGTCGTTACTTTCCTAGATCAAGGGGCTTTACTAGAACACTTTAGCAGCGCCACATTGCGGCTCAGTTTCAGTGCATACTCTCTATTCACAAAACACCACACACAGCTGTAGCAAGGTATATGTAAACTGGTAGCGTAACTTCCGTAGAAGACCACGTGTCAAGCCGGTGGCTTGGATTTGGATTTGGATTTATGGCCTCACCCTTTGTAACGGGCGGGCATCAACCGATGCCCTGGCCTAAGGACTTAAAAAAGAAAGAAAAAAAGTAAAAACGATAGCGCGTACACATAAGTGGCTACACACACATCTAACCACCACGGTACATGCACATGTTCAACGAGGAGAGCTTCGACATGTCAATGTGCGCGCACCTTTGTCCACCACTCACTGAGTCGCTTCTTGGTCGTAGCCACTCCGCCACCATCAGGAGCGTCGTTGGGCGAGAAGCCAAGCGCCTGCTGTAAGGTGGTGCCATCTGTAGGTGCTGTTGTGAGGCCCTCGCAGTTCATGACCAAGTGTTCGATTGTCTCCTCGTCGGCACCACATACACGGCACATTGCATCTCCCACGCTGTCATCAAAGCGCCGGCGATATGCCAGAGTTCTGAGAGCGCCGGCTCGTGCTTCGAAGAGGAGGCTGCTGGCTACACTATTGTCGAATAGAGGTTCGACATGGATTTCCTGTTTGGATTCCCTATAGATCCTCAGTGTACTCTTCTCCTCCATGTCTCGCCGCCAAGTGTCAGCCTCCGTCATTCGCACTTGGGTCTTCACTGCTTTGGACCACTTACGCTCGGTGTCCTCCTGCACAGGGCTCGCATAGAAGCCGTATTTCCTGCTTAGGTGCTGCAGTCTTTTCGACCATCTGGTGCGGATGCCGTTGCGGTGAACATAATCAAATATTCGCCGTGCCCAGCGATGTGGCTGCATCAGGCGCAACCTGCCTTCGTAGGACAGCTTGCTCCGAGCTTCCCGCGCTTCGAAACAGGACCAACCCAAATCACCCTGGACTGCCTCGTTGGCAACGTTGCCGTGGCACCCCAGAGCCAGTCGTCCCACGGCGCGCTGACTGCGTTCAAGCCACTCCCGGGTCTGCGCAGCGGGGCAAATCACTGCATTAGCGAAAGTCAGCGCCGGCACGTGTACCGCCTTCCATAGTTCGCGCACCATAATGGGGCGGTTGAAACCCCACAGGCACCTCCTACGGAGTACTTGGCCGGCCCTCTGGGATGTTTGTCTCAAGTGCCTCTCGTGGTTTGCTGTATAATCTACTTGTGCCCAGAAGTTCACCCCGAGGTATCGGTACTCAGGTGCTTCGGGCAGCAGTCCTCCATCTGGCAGTGTCAGCAAACCAGGAAGCCCCGGGCCAGAGAAGTTGACCACCGCCGATTTCTTCGTGTTGAACTGCAGTCCCAGTGGCGCCATGGCTTCGGCACAGCTGGTAACGAGGGTCTGCAGGTCGCCACTGTTTCCCGCCAGCAGCACAATGTCGTCAGCGAATACGAGTCCCGGCAGGGTTTGCTGTTCTTTGAGCCCATCGCTTATGCGCTCCACCACAAAGCCCACCCCAGAGGCTAGTATTTTGCGCTCTACACCGGCGGTATACAACATATAGAGTAAGGGTGAAAGAGGGCAGCCTTGTTTTAATCCCTTGCCCACCCTCACCTCACTTGAGTAGGCTCCGTTTAGGGTGGCCACAACAGAGCTATCTCTATACAGGCGTCCGAGCAATCCAGTCCATGTGGGCGGCATCCCAAGTGCCTCTAGATGCTGTAGTAATAGCTCGTGTGGTACACTGTCATAGGCCTTTGACACATCTAGGAAGCAGCCAATCAGCCCCCGTTCCTCCTTTCGTGCAACCTCTATACATTGGGTCAGGACAAAAAGGTTGTCCTCCAGCCGTCGGTCTCGTCGAAAACCGTTCTGTAACTCCGTGAGGTGACCACCCTCTTCGGCCCACGTAGTCATCCAGACCTTGAGAACTTGTGCGAACACACGGTACACAACACTTGTGATTGTGAGTGGCCTGTAGTCTCGTAGGAGGCCGGGGTCTCCCCCCCTTTTCGGGAGCAGGATTACTTTGCCACGTAGCCAGTCACTTGGTATAGGGCCACCAGCTAGGATTTCGCTGAAGAAATCGGCCAGCTGGGCCCGTGCACCAGCACCGAGGCGTTTCACCAGCCCTGCAGGAATGCCGTCGAAGCCCCGAGCAGTGCGGGCACCTATCTTGGAGATAGCCCTGTCAATGGCGCTCCTTGCCACTGTCCACTTCTGGTGGCCTGTGCCAGTCGGTTCTGAGACATCTGGGCAGGGGAGTTCAGTATGTGTACTGGGGTGTGGCTGCGCGTACAGTTGGTGAAGATGGTCGGTTAAGGCTCGGTGGAGATCTGTGGTCTTGTCCCCCGTTGATTCTGTGCGAATTTCCGGTTGTGTTGCTTTGCCATCGAGCCGAGAGACATATGTCCAGAATTTGGCCGCTGCTCCTCTGCCTGCAGACTTGATTGCGTGGAGCGTCTTGTGATTGGCTTCTGCTATCTTCCGTTGTGTGATAGCCTGCATCTCCCGTTTTCGCCGCAGATATTCCTGCCATGTCGCCTGGACATCCTCGCTGTGGGGCCTCTTTACACACTGGCGGTGACATCGGTTGGCGGTTCGGCGGGCTTTTATTGCTGCTTGGACCTCCCCATCCCACCAACTCTTTCTGCTAAACCCTCGACGCGCCTTGACAATCTTCTCGTGTTTCCGCATGATCTGGCGGAGCTGGGCAATGTACTGCTCATAGGTATCTGCTTGTTCGCGGCCGGGGCATAGTTCAAATTCGTTGGCCACTTCCTCGTAGGCCGCGTCGGGGAGAAACCGCGTAGCAGGCTCGTGTTTCTTCACCTTTTGACGCCAAGGAGATGCTTCAAACTGCAGCCTGAGGCGATTATGGTCACTACCCAAACTGTGCCGGCCTTCCTCATCAATATGCACATTCCGGAGGCTCTTGCCAAGACCTGGTGACACAAGGGCATAGTCGATGCATGAGCTCAGGCCCCGTGCGCACCACGTATACGTGCCCTCGCAGTCTGCTCTGAGGTTTGCGATTTCAAGGGAAAGCTCCTGGGTCATCTCTAACAAGAGCCTCCCATTGTGGTCAGTGTAACCGTCGAGCTCCTGGATGTGGCCATTAAAGTCGCCTAGGATCAGCACTTCATGACCTTGCCCCCAGCGTTCAATGTCTTGTCTGATGCAGTGTACGATGTTGGTGTTCTCCGAGTGTTGGTTTGGAGCAACACTTAGGTAGACTACGCACGCTAATACCGGCGTTGCGTGCACGTGGCCAACCATCCAGGTGTGTTCCGCACAGCAGCTGTCGATCGGTGTCCAGGTGCTGCCCTCTCGCCACAGAAACCCCACACCTCCACCTCCCCGGGCTGTACTTTCTCGATTGCAGCCCGCCCAGTTCCAAAGTGGATTGACTGGTGGCCTCTCTAGATCCCGAAGATGTGTCTCTGCCACTCCATACAACGTGATGCCCTCTTCCTCCATTCCAATATAGAGCTCCTCCCATTTTACCAAGCGCCGACCACCATGCAAATTGAGGAAAGCGATCGATATTCTTCCTGGGTTTTGGTGTCGAACTCTGCGCCTCCGTTGTTGGGCCTTGGGATGACGTGGTCTCCGTCGCACAGCTCCGTCAGACCCCTGGACGTCATTCACAGAGTGGGCCATTTCTTGGAGAGCACCTTCTCGAGGGTCTTCTCGATGAGCTGGGCCAGTCTTCCTTGCTCCGGATCTGTCCTGTTCCCTTGCCCACGCTTCCCTCGGTTCGACAGCCGATGTTGTGTCGGTTCCCAGCTCCGATGCGGAGGTCCAGGGGGCTCGTTGCATAGGCTTTTGCCGAGACATGGCGTCGTGGTTTTTGTTGCCCCTTTTTCCCGTTGATGGGATAGTCCAAGGCCTAAAAAAGGCGCCGCCACTCTGCCTATGACTCGGCCGACTTCCATTGCTGTCGTCTCGTTATAGTGTAGACCGTCTTTTTGAAAACCAGTCGACTGCACCACTTTCGCCAAGTCTAGAAAGCGGTTTCCCGTCCTCCTGCACCATTTCTTGATCTTGGCATTGGCAAGCACAACAGCGGCCCGTGTTTCACCCCCCCTTCCGTATATCTCTGGAATGGAACAGACAATTAAGCTCCGAGGCCTCCCTGTCCACTGTAGGTTGAGGGCTTTTGTGACATCCTCCGGTTTTCCTCTCAGTACGTCATGCAACCCGGCATGCATGATATACTGTCGCGTGCGCGCTTCAGCTTCCTTGTCGTACTTTGTTGCATAGGCGATGGCGTCAGCAGCCGTCGCACTTCTGCCAGATATGCACTTAAGGGCGGTCGGAGATCCAAGCTCTGCGACAACAATCTCAGCTACAATCTCGATGTTCTTGTCTCCAACTAGCACCACCTCTTTTTGTGTTCCCATCGGTGGGCAGCTTTGCGAGTTCCGACAAGAACGGGGGCTTTCAGTCCCGTCCCACTTGTCACCTTCTTTTGCTTCAATGGGGGGGCTTTGTTGGGAGCCGCCGCCAGCACAGTCGTATGTTCTCGTGGACGGGTGCACTTTCCCGGTGGTCCGCCTTTTCTTACGCTGAGACTTCTTGCGATGGCTCTGTTGATCTGTGTTACCTGGCTGCGATTGGACGCTTTGTGCTTCAAGCCGCATGTCTGCTGCGTGTATTTGGATGTCTCGCGGGATCTCGGGGCGAGGTGGCCCAGCACCCAAGTTTTGTTTTGCCACGGGAGCGGTATCCACCGGTGTTGGCTCACTCCTCGGGGCGTGGCACGGAGGTGGGGGTCGCCGCAGTAACCCGTCTTCTAGTTGTGTGGCCGCCTGCTCTCCGCGCTCGTCGTCTACCGCTGGGGAGCCATAGTTATCTGTGGTCTCCATGGCAATTGCCTCATGCGCAGCAGCTCTCTCGGGATCTTCAGCCGCGGGCGTTGTTTCCAGCTTGTCCCGAGGCCGTCCCAGCAGATGATTATCCTCCACATCCGTGGGGGAGGAGCCTGGTGGTTGTTGCTGCTGCACTTGTAGATGCTGCAACTGCTTGGCCATACTCTGGACAGAGCTCTCAAGTCGTATAAGTTCGGCCTGTAGCGCTTCACATGCCTGTTTGTGTCGTGAGCTGAGCCGCTCCTCCAGGTCTTCCATCTTCTGGCATATTGAGCATCGGAATTCCGCCTCTTTGGCTGCGTCGAGATCCGGGAAGGGTGTTTCGTCTCTATACACCCATCGGCCACAGTTGTCGCACTTCACACAAGGGGATTCGTCCTCGGTGCGTGTTTTGCTGCCTGCTCTCCCTTTAGCCATCGCAGCGTGTAGGTTGCGGAGGTGGAAAAATGGAGTAGTGGAGAAACTGGCGCCACCTCTCGTCCGCAGTAGGTACCACTACGTGTCGGCGTGGGTGCTAATCTCAAAGGCGCTGAGCCGAGACTGGCCTGTTAGGCCTCGCCCTCACGTAGGCTCGTACAGCGCGGCGTTACACTGTCACCGCGCATAGGTGGTATCCCGATGGTCCCTGGGACTCGATGAGACACTCCCCGCCCCTCCGGAGCGCAGGATTTGCTGACATACACCTTAAGGGTGTATCCACACGACGGACCGAATCCGTCTTTTCCGCGGCGGACGGCGCATCACGTGACCCCGCGTCACGGATTTGTGCCATCCGTGGCGCGTCCGCGGACGTCGCGGACGGAAAATGCCAAGCTCTTTTTCGCATTCGGATTCGCGCGGAATAACACAACAGATTTAGCCGAAGGTGCCATTATCGGTCTGGCAACAAGCGCTGCTTTTTCTTTTTCTCGTATGGAACTCCATCTTCAACTTAAAAGAAACTCTGCGCCGGACATCCTCAGCGGGAGCTGTTTAAGCTTTAAATTAAGGAACACATGGGTTCTTCGAATTCAAATTACACAGTGTATATAGACATCATCAGCGAGAGCTGTTCTAGGAGTGCGTTAACTCCACGGTCGCTGTTTCGAGCTGCCTTGTGACGCATTGTTTAATAAATAGAGGGTCTGACATTGAACACCTCCGTAGTATATACTATATCCTCTCTCGTAATGTGTGATGCATGAAAGCTGAAGATACACGTCAGACGTACTTCTGCGACTTTACACGCCCTGTAACACGCACAAAGAAACCGTTGGGATTCCAGAAACCATTTCATTCCAGTCTCCCAAGCCGAATTTGCTGGTGTTTCTTCATTACCAACTTTTTTTTTTTGTTGAAATCACTTAAGGTATGCGAAATCACGAAGTGGTTAGAATTACAGTGCCATTTGAGCTCGGTAAACCCTAAAACAAACATTAACGTTTACGATATCTTCATTCGCTATTTCGAATTTTCCTTGATACATATACTTCTAACTTTGCCATTATAAGATTGTCACAAGTCGCACAAACGAAAAAAAAAAAAATGTGCTCTGACAGCGGTACCCATGGCAGCAGTGGGCTTTGCTCAGTTGTTGATAACCGCATTGCCGCTTACGTTTGCACCTTTTTACTTCGCGTTAATGTTACCCTGCACTCAGTGCCTAAGGTGGCCTTGAATCAGCACATACTGTGATCCCAAGAAGGCACGCTAATTCAGTCAATCACTGTTGCAATTTAATTTCTCCTTGACAAGGGGTCGTTTTTACGACTAAATAGCGTCTATAAAGTCTGCGAAAACATCGAAAAAAAGAAAGATAAAGATAGCAATAAAATATTCGATGTACCAGACGTCGCCATCCTCCGCTACAGTATTTTCCGTTGTGGCCACCTAAATACAAGTACCCCATTATATGTGGAAGTGGCGCAAAAGCTAGCGCAAGTATTTCGGCGCTATTACTATCTCTCAAGAGGAAGGCATATAACAGCTGCATCTTACCGGCACTTACCTACGGAGCAGAAACCTGGAGACTTACAAAGAGGGTTCAACTTAAATTGAGGACGACGCAGCGAGCGATGGAAAGGAAAATGATAGGTGTAACTTTAAGAGACAGGAGGAGAGCAGAGTGGGTCAGGGAACAAACGGGGGTTAAGGATATCATAGTTGAAATCAAGAAGAAGAAATGGATATGGGCCGGGCACGTAGCACGTCGGCAGGATAACCGGTGGTCATTAAGGGTAAATGACTGGATTCCAAGAGATGGCAAACGCGTGAGGGGGCGACAGAAAATTAGGTGGGTAAATGAGATTAAGAAGTTTGTAGGTATAACGTGGCAGCAGAAAGCACAGGACCGGGTTGATTGGCGGAACATGGGAGAGGCCTTTGTCCTGCAGTGGGCGTAGGCAGGCTGATGATGATGATGATGACTACTCGGTAACAGAGTGGCGCGGCTGCTGGATGCAATCACACATGTGCGTTTGCATCCAACGGCCCTGAGAGTGGTTAGAGCGTCCGGCTACCGGATTCTGAGAGGGCGAATTGCATGCAGTGACGGTGACCCGCCACGGTGGTCTGGTGGTTATGGTGCTCGACTGCTGACCCGAAGGTGGCGGGATAATATCACGGCCCCGGCGGCCGCGTTTTCGGTGGAGGCGAAAATGCTTGACGCCCGTGTACTTAGATTTAGGTGCACGTTAGAGAACCCCAGGTGGTCGACATTAGCGGAGCCTTCTACTACGGCGTCTCTCATAATCACACCGTAGTGTTTCACGTAAAACCCCACCATTATTATATGGTGTTGGTGGGCCTCTGTTTCACCTGTAATAATGATTACGAGGTGGCCATCGATCCGTCGTCGTATACCGGAATGTACGAATAGAGCAAACCCAGTTGGAAGCTCTAAACATATGTTAAAATAAGCTTTCATATAGCAGAATATTATATAAATGACATTAAACAGATCCTTTCGACATCGGCAGAGGTGAGATGACATGCCCGTTCCTATTTAGTATACAGGTTATCCGAACAAGAACGTCAGAGAGGCCGGCCGACGTTTCGATAGGTGGACCTATCTTCGCCTTTGACGAAGATGGGCCCACCTATCGAAACGTCGTCCAGCCTGTATGAGGCACTTGTTCAAACAAACTGCGCATCACATTGTGTTTCCATCGGTCGGTTCTCACCTGAACTTTGTATTTCCGTTCTTGCGCAGTTACTCCTCTCATAGATAGGAATAGTTGCACGACGATTTGTCGTGAATGGGAATTGAACCCAGTTTTGAAACTTGGGCCTCATACAAGAATATAACGCTTCGAGCCATGCAAAATCATGCTTCGTCACTCTTCATGAGCAACCTATACAAGTGACATTTACGACTTCAAAACAGCGGACGCTCGTCTCGTCTTTATAGACTCTTTAAAGCACAGAAAGTCGCGCAAGGGACAAATTGAAAGAAGAAAGAAATGTTGAGCGTCCTAAAGACAGAGACACGGAATTCGATTAGGATCTGAGCCATCAGCCGTGCCAACACTAACAAACGCATATGTATGGTTCGAACCTTTATGTGGCGATGCGTCGTTTCGAGTTTTCTCTATTTCCGGAGCTCGTCCTCGTGTCAATCTCTTTGAAATTATTTAAAGCCGATTGAAAACGCCTGTATACGTACGTGCCGCCCGTAGCTCTCGTTCTATGTCACACACATACACTCACGCACACCCGATAGTGAAATGACGCCCGGATGCGTTTTTCCAACCGCTTGGGTCGTCACAGCAGGTGGTGGTGCCAGTTGGAATAGCCGGAGATCGAGCTACACCTACGCGCCAACGTCGTCCTGCTACGGAACACGCGTTGTCGTCTGAATGGCTCCACAGACAATCGATATGCCACGTATCAGATAAACTTCCAGCGAGAAACTTGTGCTCGAGATGTTGTACAGAGTGTCGCAGTGACACCTATCCTTTTACTCTGCCATTTTAAAGTCGGGGATCACCGAAATACCGTTGCGAAACGTGTCCAGCAAATAATCTTTCAATAAAGCACGTCCGTTCCCTTCTAGTCTAACGCTGTGTTGGCTCTTGGGCGGTTAATGTAAAGATAGCAGATATGTGTGCCTTGACAAATTTCAATCCCTACACCCATCAGGAATAAATCTAGCTCGTGGTAATTTGGAATCGTTAAAAGCCATAGCATGATTCCTATATATTAAGAGACATGAAGTACGCTCAGCTTTCAAAAACCTTAACCTATTCGCAAAATAAAATCCCGACCAGCTCCCATAATACACTATCAATATTCTTTTTAATATCTCTTAACCTTGCGTGTAAAAATGTGCACATACGTGTAGATATTATTCTCTTAAGATATTTTCATTTTCTAGTGAATCCGAGCCACGGTTTCCTTCCCCCTTTCCGCGCTCCAAAGGCCGCTTCTGGCCAGCATTGTCACAGCCTCGCTTTCTCAGGAAGTTCTACGAGTCTTATTCCGATTGTTCCCCCCCGGCCGCCCCTCCTTCCTTCAACCTTTTTTTTTTTTTTTTCCCCTCTTAGTTGACGGGCGCCCAATTTTTGGAAGCCGCCGACGACACTGGATGCATATGCCAGCCATTACTTCACCCTCTTAGTTGACGGGCGCCCAATTTTTGGAAGCCACCGACGACACTGGATGCATATGCCAGCCAATTACTTCACCCATTAAGCAGGAGCTTGCTTTTCAGGCAACCCTTTTCAATATCACTTAAGGTAGGCAGGCGGCATTTTAAGGGGTATGTCAGACGGGGAGGAATGCTCGGGGGAGACGGGGGGGTTGCGGATCACGAGCCACGACGTCACGGATTAGCGAGTGGGCGTGACCCCCCCGCGCCTCCTCGAGGAGACGGAACGTTTTCCCGAAAGGACAAACAATCCCCCGGCGGTGGGGGATGTGGCGGAATGTCTGGCTCTTGTTTGGCCACATTGTTGCACTTGCTCCTGCAGAGAGCGGCAGTGGGTGTCCAGTCTGCAGTTGGGGTCAATCTGTAGCTGGGGTCATCGTCGTCGTGCAGCTGGTGAAACGGGCGGTACAAGCCACAGGAGTAGTCTGGTAACACTGGTCTCTCCCCTCCGTTCGCGCCCCGTCCGTGTGAGTGGGGGCATTTGTGGCGACTTCTGCCTCGCGAGTTGACGTCACTAGGCTCCGCCTTTACCCCCCGAACATTTCTCCTCCGTCTGAATACCCCTTTAAACGTACGCCGCCCGAGTACCTTTTTGTCGTCTGTAGCTGCCTTCCCCACCACCTTCTGCAGCTCCTTGGCGGACATTTAAACGTAAACCGCCCGGTTTCTCTTTTTTTTTTTCTCCCCGCCTGTAGTTCCCTTCCTCACCACCTTCTGCAGCTCTTTGTGATGGCTGCACTCGTCCTCTCGCTTGGTTGTACCCGCCCCCCCCCTTTTTTTTTCTTTCTTTGCAGCTACCTTGAACTCTGACATGGCAGACCCGAACGTGTTTGCAAACTCTCTTGAAATGTGGCAAGGGCTTTACTCCTCTGCTTTCGAGTTTCTCTCTTTCCAGGCATCAATTACCAACAGCAACAGACACGCCGCCGCTGGACATGACGTCTCATCACTAACCCCATAAAACTAACACGCCAGGGATGACAAGGCGCCTTTGACAAAGATAGGTCCCCTATCGAAACGTCGGCCAGCCTGATCTGAGGCACTTTCTCCTGTTTTGAAATCTATAACGTGTATCCATCCGTCGGCTCCCTTCTTGATCTTGGACTCCATGCCTGCTGACGATGACGGAACAGGGTAAGTGCCCCTTGTTGTCCTTGGCGCATGTAGCTATTCTAGGCGACAGCCAATTCAAATACCTACACGAACACTTCCCGTCAGGCCCACAAGCACCATACATTAGACATTTGAGCGCGCACAGACAACCGACATCTTAACACTGGTATGTGACGCCCCAACAGATACCACACACTTCATTATCAATGCCGGAACGAACAACCTCCACAGTCAAAATGCAGCAGAAACAATCGAATCACTAAACGACGTAATACTCTCAATCCAGACAGCTCGCCCGAACACACACATAACTGTGACAACTGTGGCTCCTCGACTACAAAACAAACACACCGCCCACTGATTCACCAAACAACCGCACTGATGAGGCACACTGAGGAAAGAAACAAACTAAACACACTGATACTTAACTTGCCACATTTTCACAAGAACGTAGACGCCATCCACCACACAGAAATACACAATTCACCACACGAACACTTGGCCTGGGATGGCCTCCACCTAAACCACCGAGGCGTTGCAGCAGTCGCTCAGCGCATTAAACATCTAATTAAAGGACAACACAACGTCACTTACCAGCCCACACAAGGCCCTTCCACCATCCCTGTCTCCGTTACAGCGCCACGCACTAGAGCCACACTAGCCCACTCAGCAACATCCCACACGCACAACAGAACAAAAGACGGACCACCACCGAAAACACACTCGTCTGCGAGCCAAACGGAGGCAACATACACCACAGCCGAAGCCTCCACACAAACTACACCCAACGCAAGGTCCACAGCCGAAGCCTACACACACAACATCCAACTGAGGCCCACAGCCGAACCTTCCACAAATTACATGCCCACCTCCACACTACCACCAGGAACCCGACACAACCGAGACCGACGAAACAAAATCCGCAACCGAAGTCGTCACGCAGACGCCACTCTCATACCTCCACACACGGACACCCAGGCCGCAACAGTCGTCGAATCTAACGAACCAGAAGTTCAAACAGCTCCCAAACCGGAACGCGCGGACACACGCAGATCCACCCGCACTAAGACAAATAAGTGACAAACCCTTGAAATCACTACTCCCCATACACGCCGCATTGAATTTTTACAAGCTAGAAAACTAACCCAAAAACTCACCAACTACACCTGCCACCTCAACACGTACAAGCACTGCATAAAGAACAACACAATTCCCAAAGGACTAAAACTGAAAGCGACACCCGCGTTAGGTACTCTCTCCACCCAATATCAAGATAACTGGCAAGCAGCACTAGACAACGCTTCATTTTCTCTCTTAAATATACTCAAGAGCCACTGCATGGAGCAAATTGAAGAATTTTCCCAAAAACTCGAGAACATAATTCTAACAACCGAAGAAAAAAGGGACCTAGAACAATATAAAGAAAAACAGAATAAAAAATTGAGGCAAAAGCAGAATAAGAAAATGATTTCCAATCAAGGAACACCCTCCCGAACAACCACCCTAGTCCCGCTAACAACTGACAGTACAAACAGAGAAATACCAAGCACAGCTAACATCACACAAATAGAGCAGTCCAATGTTGTAGACATTTCAAGTACATTAAGCTAGAGGAAACAAGGGTCCTTAGCAAGGGCCTAAACTTTTGTCCAACCAACAACACAATAGATGAATTCGAACTCCACAGAGACCTCACAGAATTTTCACGAAGAATGCGCATTAGACACTTTTTTGCAGATAACGATGGAGCAGAAACAGGTACTACAACGCTCAGGGCTCAGTCTACTTGGACTCCCGAACCAGAACAGGCAATGAACTCGATATCTTAAAGCTATCACTACAGAAATCATTAATCAATCGAAATCATCTAAAAAGCCTAGGAACATGACTTATTCGGAGAGTCGCATCATCTCTAACCTCAAGTCGCGCGAAGACATTATCATCAAGGAAGCCGATAAGGGAGGAAGCATAGTCATTTGGCCAACACAGAAGTACAAGCACGAGGCTTACAGACAACTCAATAACCCAGAACACTACCGCAAACTAGACAGCGATCCAACAGAACAATACACACTCACAATCACTAACACACTTAGATCCCTCCTTGCTGATGAATTAATAACTCCATCAGAATTCAAGTTTCTGAAACCAAACAACAAAGCAGCAGGGCGGTTTTACCTCCTCCCCAAAATTCACAAAGTACCATCCACCGAATTATACACTGCCAATATTCCAGGGCGCCCAATAGTATCAAATAACAACACCCCAACCGAGAGCCTCTCCGAATTCCTTAACCACTTTCTCGGGGACATTCCGAAGACATTCCCGTCATTTGTACAGGACCCCACACCTACTGCGAATAATAGAAGAGATTAATAGCAAAGGCACACTCCCACAAAACGCCATCCTCGTCACACTAGACGTTACCGCTTTATACACGAATATCCCGATCCCAGAGGGCCTAACCTCAATAAAGCAAACTTTAAATCAACATAATGTACAGCATTCTACTGAAGTATATTTATCATTACTCGAACTAGTACTATCACACAACTATTTTGAATTTGAAGAAAATTACTACCTTCAAATACAAGGAACAAGCATGGGCACCCCATTCGCACCCACTTATGCAAACATATTCATGGGAATTCTGGAAACAGACTTCCTGGCTCGCTGCGCAGACAAACCCCACACATACCTTCGGTACATTGATGACATACTTATAATATGGGGTCACGGCAGGGACAATCTAGCTAAATTTACATCATTCCTAAACTCCTTTCATCCAACGATAAAGTTCACGTCCGAGACCTCAGCTGAGAGCATCAACTTTCTTGACACAACCATATATCTTGAGAATGGTATATTAAAGACTACGCTGTATAAGAAACCATTTGACAAGCAACAATACCTAGATTATACTAGCCATCACCCAAAACATTGTAAACAGGGCATTTTCAGGAGCCAAGCAACAAGGTTACGTCGCATATGCGTAGAGGATCAGGATTACGTAAACAGACTTACTACCCTAAAAGAAACACTAGCAAACAGAAGCCATCCAAACGCGTTCCTTCATAAGGCTTACACGGACGCACTAAAACTAGATCGCACTGAGACACTCAAACCACGCCCTAAAACCACAACAACAACAACGCCTCTTCTCACTACAAAATTTTCCAACGCACTTCCGAACATAAACAACATCCTCGCAAAATACTATCCGATTCTAACAACCAACCAGAAACTTAAAAAAATCTTCCCCGAACCGCCTAAGGTTGCCTACAGACGCAACGCCAATTTTAAAGATATGCTCGTACATGCAAAACTCGCAACAAAAACTACACCAACGTCTGGACCCTGTGGGCGTCCAAGATGTTCTACGTGCAAACATATACAGCCAGCCACCAACGTAAAAAGCACAGCATCCGATTACCTTCACAAGGTAACATCGAACTTCACGTGCACCTCAAACAACCTGATCTACTGCATTGAGTGTGCCACCTGTAAAAAACAGTACATAGGCGAAACTGGACAACCAATTCATGTAAGACTGAACGGCCACCGCGCAGACACAAAGCACAACTTACCAAAAGCAGTAGCCAGCCACTTCAATCAACAAGACCACAATTTCGATCAAGCCAAACTTTACATTCTACAAACAAACTTCCGGTCACCACGTGAGAGGAAATACATGGAATCGTATTTGATACACAAATTTCAATCCCTACACCCATCAGGAATAAATCTAGCTCGTGGTAATTTGGAATCGTTAAAAGCCATAGCATGATTCCTATAATATTAAGAGACATGAAGTACGCTCAGCTTTCAAAAACCTTAACCTATTCGCAAAATAAAATCCCGACCAGCTCCCATAATACACTATCAATATTCTTTTTTAATATCTCTTAACCTTGCATGTAAAATGTGCACATACGTGTAGATATTATTCTCTTAAGATTTTCATTTTCTAGTGAATCCGAGCCACGGTTTCCTTCCCCCTTTCCGCGCTCCAAAGGCCGCTTCTGGCCAGCATTGTCACAGCCCTCGCTTTCTCAGGAAGTTCTACGAGTCTTATTCCGATTGTTCCCCCCGGCCGCCCCTCGTTCCTTTCAACTTTTTTTTTTTTTTTCCCTCTTAGTTGACGGGCGCCCAATTTTTGGAAGCCGACGACACTGGATGCATATGCCAGCCAATTACTTCACCCATTAAGCAGGAGCTTGCTTTTCAGGCAACCCTTTCAATATCACTTAAAGTAGGCAGGCGGCATTTTAAACGTACGCCGCCCGAGTACCTTTTTGTCGTCTGTAGCTGCCTTCCCCACCACCTTCTGCAGCTCCTTGGCGGACATTTAAACGTAACCGCCGGTTTCTCTTTTTTTTTTTCTCCCCGCCTGTAGTTCCCTTCCTCACCACCTTCTGCAGCTCTTTGTGATGGCTGCACTCGTCCTCTCGCTTGGTTGTACCCCCCCCCCTTTTTTTTTTCTTTCTTTGCAGCTACCTTGAACTCTGACATGGCAGACCCGAACGTGTTTGCAAACTCTCTTGAAATGTGGCAAGGGCTTTACTCCTCTGCTTTCGAGTTTCTCTCTTTCCAGGCATCAATTACCAACAGCAACAGACACGCGCCGCTGGACATGACGTCATCACTAACCCCATAAAACTAACACGCCAGGGATGACAAGGCGCCTTTGACAAAGATAGGTCCCCTATCGAAACGTCGGCCAGCCTGATCTGAGGCACTTTCTCCTGTTTTGAAATCTATAACGTGTATCCATCCGTCGGCTCCCTTCTTGATCTTATGCTCAGCGTGTGTGTTGAGCCAAAAACGCGTTTATCGCCTCTTAATAAAACGCTCTAGTCGATGCGGTGTGTGCGTTGGCGTGCGCACCAATCGGCTTATCAAACTTGTTCGACATAACATCACAAGAACGATATAATTCGTTACAAAATGTGCGTAACGTATGTTCATTGGTGCGGTTTATTAATGCTGTTGGCTTAATTGCATAAGCACGTAACGTGCAGCACGTTTTAGCCAACTCATTGCAGCCTGTCTGCTGTGTTGGGCTTGCAACGATATGGAATCTAGGCTGCCTTGACTACAGTCTGTTATATCTTTCTGACTGCCTCATCGTGAATCTACCATAGCTTAATTTAATTACTTCATGCCATCTTTAAGTTGACATTTAGTGGCATGCTCTATGCATAATAGTCACCACCACCGAAAAAGATAACCATACAGATTGTAAGTGATTATTGAAATAGTTTGCAGTAATTCAGTGTTAACCACACAATGTATAAGCTTGGGCGAGTTTGCAGTTCATGCTTGGGTGAATCTCAAAGAACACAGGACGCAAGCATGTAAACAGGATAAAGCACCACTCATTTTTTTTCTTTTGCCCTCTCTTCTAATTTCCTTCCTCGATTGCCGCAAAATTTTGCAGATATGCTGTGTTCTTTTACGCAATAAGCCACAGTTGGGTGTGTAATATTTCACTCAGCCTTCCGCAACATTGTGAACATGTGCGGTGAATCACAGGTCTAGATAATTTTTCACTGTACCCCAACTTTGTACACATTGCTATCAAAGTTAAAGTTCAATAAAGAAGTGTTACAGTTTTTCTGATTTCATGGCTCTGTTTATTTTCAGAATTTTGGAGGCATTTCCTCGAGTGCCGCTGCGGCTGCCCAGAAGAAAGTGACACAGACATAGTTGCCTTGGCAAAATGGTCGCCGACATCATGAAGGGCCAGCATAAGCATTTGTAGTTTTGATTATGAAAATATATTTGAACGTATGCCTCGTTCATCCACTGTGATTATCATTGCATGGGCGCTGTTATATGCAGGCCTTCTGCATGACGACGGGACACCCATGAAACACTTACTCAAGGCTAATTCTAATAGGGCAAAAAAGGACAATAGGACAAACGGACAAAAAACAATGACAAGCTGGGACCAGCTGCAGTGGGGAAACAACTGGGACCAGCTGCAGGGGGAAACAACTGGGACCAGCTGCAGTGGGGAAACAACTGGGACCAGCTGCAGTGGGGAAGCAACTGGGACCAGTTGCAGTGGGGACCCAACTGGTCCCCGCTGGGAATTGTTCCATAAACCATTTGAACTGGGACCAGTTGGGACCAGTTGCATTCCCAGTTGCAAATTTTCACCTGGGGACCGAGGTATCAGTTGCTCCTCACCCACCATTTACTGCAAGGCGTCAGCCGCTGCCGTGGCAACCGTGCGAAAAATTTCAACCAAAGCGGAAATGGCGTTCGCGCCACCGCTAGCCAATGAACGCCAGAGCAGACGACATGGGCGTCTCCCCACGGTCTCCCCTCTCTCTGCGCATGCGTTACCACGCCTGGCAACCATGGGCAGCGCGCGCTGGCACCTAAAGTCCCTAGATTTTTCCTGTTCTTTCTACTTTACTGGCACCCGCCTCACGCAAACGTCTGGCCTTGGAAAATATGGGCAGCGTGCGCTAGCAGACGCCGCACGCCGACGGCTCCAACTAAAAATGTAGCTCTACAACAGCCGAAATCAAGCTTAGAAGAATAGGAAAAAGGGACGAAGGCTCCCATGCGGGCACATTTGAAAGAATATTGGGCGCGCAGCTGCTGGGCGATTATCCGCTGCACGCAGGCATCCGCAGCGGCCCACGACCCATGCATCTAGCTTCATGAAAATATTAAGGTCTGTGCTTGTGCTACTCCATTCCATCCGATATAGATGTTACTTCAGTACATTTTGAATGTGAAAACTTCAGCACTAATAGGACCGAACAAGCGCACTGCCCTAGGGCTCGCTCATATCTCTTTGTAATTCGTCCTCGTTTGTGCTGAAGTTCTTACCTGCGAAGTTGTGCAGCAACTAGGCCTATTAACGTGGGCGTTTGAACGGGTTGGTAATTCATCTAGAAAATCATCTTGATGGCTTTCACCCCAGTCGTCTCAGGCAAATGCATAAGGTACCTTGAGTTTTTATTGTACTTCAGTACAGGCCATTTCATTGGGGCATCTTAGCACCTCCGTACGGTAAACGCCATAAGTACGGCAATATCTACCGCACGCAAATGTCAGTCGCTACTAACAATTAAGTCCCGCAGGTGCCTTACATCGTCTTCAGGTGCTGTCGCCACTGCAGGCTCCACAGTGCCCCGCGCCGCAGGAAAAGTGGCACGGAATCTGCTCTCAACAAGTGCTGAGCGTAGTCGCAGCGGCCAAGCGGCACTACCACTACGCTTAGGATATTCTAGGGAACGTACTACCGCACTACCACACGCCCGACATGCCTGTGCTCGGCCGCGCCAGAGAACATCTGGCCGCGCTCGCAAGGCGCGTGTTTCCGTTGCTAGGCGATGGCCACGCATGCGCAAAGGAAACCCATGTGTAGAGTGACCTAGAATAGGGGGAGTGTCCATAGAGTTAATATACTGACTCTATGCTCTAGAGTCACTATATTAACTCTATGGGAGTGTCCAAAGCGCGGCGCGAATACACGGGAGGAACGAGGGCCTTTTGCGGTGAACTTCCGCGGCGCTGCCGTGCCGGACCCGTTAAAGCCCCTGAAACTTCGTAAAGTAGCGACACTTTCCTCCTCCACTCGCGTTCCTCCTCGTTCTCCTCTCCTTCGCACTCTCTTTTCGAGCATGGCGCCACCTACCTTGCTCCCGCGTAGCAGACGACGCTTAGCCACCCCTCTCTCCTGCGTTCTGTAGCATACGGCAGCCCGCGTGTTTGACAACCGTATGCTACAGAACGCCAGTCAGTATATTAACTCTATGGACACTCCCCTATTCTAGGTCACTCTACACATGGGTTTCCTTTGCGCATGCGTGGCCATCGCCTAGCAACGGAAACACGCGCCTTGCGAGCGCGGCCAGATGTTCTCTGGCGCGGCCGAGCACAGGCATGTCGGGCATAGAGTTTCCTACAATACTTACTAGAGGAAACTCAGCGCTAGTGTCTATAGGAGCTGCAACGCATCGCGCTTCAGCCAGCATGGGAATCATGGGTAGTACACGGATTTGTCTAAACTTCGTTCTTTCGGCTCCGTTTGGCTCCGTGTCGCCTGCATCCGCTTTGTCGCAAAACGAAGTTCAGCAAGTCAGCAGTTCACTTCACCACTGTAACTTCTTAGGCTCACCGATTCAAATCTGGTCACGAATCGCTTCTTGGTCGTAGCCACTCCGCCACCATCAGGAGCGTCGTTGGGCGAGAAGCCAAGCGCCTGCTGTAAGGTGTGCCATCTGTAGGTGCTGTTGTGAGGCCCTCGCAGTTCATGACCAAGTGTTCGATTGTCTCCTCGTCGGCACCACATACACGGCACATTGCATCTCCCACGCTGTCATCAAAGCGCCGGCGATATGCCAGAGTTCTGAGAGCGCCGGCTCGTGCTTCGAAGAGGAGGCTGCTGGCTACACTATTGTCGAATAGAGGTTCGACATGGATTTCCTGTTTGGATTCCCTATAGATCCTCAGTGTACTCTTCTCCTCCATGTCTCGCCGCCAAGTGTCAGCCTCCGTCATTCGCACTTGGGTCTTCACTGCTTTGGACCACTTACGCTCGGTGTCCTCCTGCACAGGGCTCGCATAGAAGCCGTATTTCCTGCTTAGGTGCTGCAGTCTTTTCGACCATCTGGTGCGGATGCCGTTGCGGTGAACATAATCAATATTCGCCGTGCCCAGCGATGTGGCTGCATCAGGCGCAACCTGCCTTCGTAGGACAGCTTGCTCCGAGCTTCCCGCGCTTCGAAACAGGACCAACCCAAATCACCCTGGACTGCCTCGTTGGCAACGTTGCCGTGGCACCCCAGAGCCAGTCGTACCACGGCGCGCTGACTGCGTTCAAACCACTCCCGGGTCTGCGCAGCGGGGCAAATCACTGCATTAGCGAAAGTCAGCGCCGGCACGTGTACCGCCTTCCATAGTTCGCGCACCATAATGGGGCGGTTGAAACCCCACAGGCACCTCCTACGGAGTACTTGGCCGTCCCTCTGGGATGTTTGTCTCAAGTGCCTCTCGCGGTTTGCTGTATAATCTACTTGTGCCCAGAAGTTCACCCCGAGGTATCGGTACTCAGGTGCTTCGGGCAGCAGTCCTCCATCTGGCAGTGTCAGCAAACCAGGAAGCCCCGGGCCAGAGAAGTTGACCACCGCCGATTTCTTCGTGTTGAACTGCAGTCCCAGTGGCGCCATGGCTTCGGCACAGCTGGTAACGAGGGTCTGCAGGTCGCCACTGTTTCCCGCCAGCAGCACAATGTCGTCAGCGAATACGAGTCCCGGCAGGGTTTGCTGTTCTTTGAGCCCATCGCTTATGCGCTCCACCACAAAGCCCACCCCAGAGGCTAGTATTTTGCGCTCTACACCGGCGGTATACAACATATAGAGTAAGGGTGAAAGAGGGCAGCCTTGTTTTAATCCCTTGCCCACCCTCACCTCACTTGAGTAGGCTCCGTTTAGGGTGGCCACAACAGAGCTATCTCTATACTGGCGTCCGAGCAATCCAGTCCATGTGGGCGGCATCCCAAGTGCCTCTAGATGCTGTAGTAATAGCTCGTGTGGTACACTGTCATAGGCCTTTGACACATCTAGGAAGCAGCCAATCAGCCCCCGTTCCTCCTTTCGTGCAACCTCTATACATTGGGTCAGGACAAAAAGGTTGTCCTCCAGCCGTCGGTCTCGTCGAAAACCGTTCTGTAACTCCGTGAGGTGACCACCCTCTTCGGCCCACGTAGTCAACTAGACCTTGAGAACTTGTGCGAACACACGGTACACAACACTTGTGATTGTGAGTGGCCTGTAGTCTCGTAGGAGGCCGGGGTCTCCCCCCCTTTTCGGGAGCAGGATTACTTTGCCACGTAGCCAGTCACTTGGTATAGGGCCACCAGCTAGGATTTCGCTGAAGAAATCGGCCAGCTGGGCCCGTGCACCAGCACCGAGGCGTTTCACCAGCCCTGCAGGAATGCCGTCGAAGCCCCGAGCAGTGCGGGCACCTATCTTGGAGATAGCCCTGTCAATGGCGCTCCTTGCCACTGTCCACTTCTGGTGGCCTGTGCCAGTCGGTTCTGAGACATCTGGGCAGGGGAGTTCAGTATGTGTACTGGGGTGTGGCTGCGCGTACAGTTGATGAAGATGGTCGGTTAAGGCTCGGTGGAGATCTGTGGTCTTGTCCCCCGTTGATTCTGTGCGAATTTCCGGTTGTGTTGCTTTGCCATCGAGCCGAGAGACATATGTCCAGAATTTGGCCGCTGCTCCTCTGCCTGCAGACTTGATTGCGTGGAGCGTCTTGTGATTGGCTTCTGCTATCTTCCGTTGTGTGATAGCCTGCATCTCCCGTTTTCGCCGCAGATATTCCTGCCATGTCGCCTGGACATCCTCGCTGTGGGGCCTCTTTACACACTGGCGGTGACATCGGTTGGCGGTTCGGCGGGCTTTTATTGCTGCTTGGACCTCCCCATCCCACCAACTCTTTCTGCTAAACCCTCGACGCGCCTTGACAATCTTCTCGTGTTTCCGCATGATCTGGAGGAGCTGGGCAATGTACTGCTCATAGGTATCTGCTTGTTCGCGGCCGGGGCATAGTTCAAATTCGTTGGCCACTTCCTCGTAGGCCGCGTCGGGGAGAAACCGCGTAGCAGGCTCGTGTTTCTTCACCTTTTGACGCCAAGGAGATGCTTCAAACTGCAGCCTGAGGCGATTATGGTCACTACCCAAACTGTGCCGGCCTTCCTCATCAATATGCACATTCCGGAGGCTCTTGCCAAGACCTGGTGACACAAGGGCATAGTCGATGCATGAGCTCAGGCCCCGTGCGCACCACGTATACGTGCCCTCGCAGTCTGCTCTGAGGTTTGCGATTTCAAGGGAAAGCTCCTGGGTCATCTCTAACAAGAGCCTCCCATTGTGGTCAGTGTAACCGTCGAGCTCCTGGAGCTCCATTAAAGTCGCCTAGGATCAGCACTTCATGACCTTGCCCCCAGCGTTCAATGTCTTGTCTGATGCAGTGTACGATGTTGGTGTTCTCAGAGTGTTGGTTTGGAGCAACACTTAGGTAGACCACGCACGCTAATACCGGCGTTGCGTGCACGTGGCCAACCATCCAGGTGTGTTCCGCACAGCAGCTGTCGATCGGTGTCCAGGTGCTGCCCTCTCGCCACAGAAACCCCACACCTCCACCTCCCCGGGCTGTACTTTCTCGATTGCAGCCCGCCCAGTTCCAAAGTGGATTGACTGGTGGCCTCTCTAGATCCCGAAGATGTGTCTCTGCCACTCCATACAACGTGATGCCCTCTTCCTCCATTCCAATATAGAGCTCCTCCCATTTTACCAAGCGCCGACCACCATGCAAATTGAGGAAAGCGATCGATATTCTTCCTGGGTTTTGGTGTTGAACTCTGCGCCTCCGTTGTTGGGCCTTGGGATGACGTGGTCTCCGTCGCACAGCTCCGCCAGACCCCTGGACGTCATTCACAGAGTGGGCCATTTCTTGGAGAGCACCTTCTCGAGGGTCTTCTCGATGAGCTGGGCCAGTCTTCCTTGCTCCGGATCTGTCCTGTTCCCTTGCCCACGCTTCCCTCGGTTCGACAGCCGATGTTGTGTCGGTTCCCAGCTCCGATGTGGAGGTCCAGGGGGCTCGTTGCATAGGCTTTTGCCGAGACATGGCGTCGTGGTTTTTGTTGCCCCTTTTTCCCGTTGATGGGATAGTCCAAGGCCTAAAGAAGGCGCCGCCACTCTGCCTATGACTCGGCCGACTTCCATTGCTGTCCTCTCGTTATAGTGTAGACCGTCTTTTTGAAAACCAGTCGACTGCACCACTTTCGCCAAGTCTAGAAAGCGGTTTCCCGTCCTCCTGCACCATTTCTTGATCTTGGCATTGGCAAGCACAACAGCGGCCCGTGTTTCACCCCCCCTTCCGTATATCTCTGGAATGGAACAGACAATTAAGCTCCGAGGCCTCCCTGTCCACTGTAGGTTGAGGGCTTTTGTGACATCCTCCGGTTTTCCTCTCAGTACGTCATGCAACCCGGCATGCATGATATACTGTCGCGTGCGCGCTTCAGCTTCCTTGTCGTACTTTGTTGCATAGGCGATGGCGTCAGCAGCCGTCGCACTTCTGCCAGATATGCACTTAAGGGCGGTCGGAGATCCAAGCTCTGCGACAACAATCTCAGCTACAATCTCGATGTTCTTGTCTCCAACTAGCACCACCTCTTTTTGTGTTCCCATCGGTGGGCAGCTTTGCGAGTTCCGACAAGAACGGGGGCTTTCAGTCCCGTCCCATTTGTCACCTTCTTTTGCTTCAATGGGGGGGCTTTGTTGGGAGCCGCCGCCAGCACAGTCGTATGTTCTCGTGGACGGGTGCACTTTCCCGGTGGTCCGCCTTTTCTTACGCTGAGACTTCTTGAGATGGCTCTGTTGATCTGTGTTACCTGGCTGCGATTTGACGCTTTGTGCTTCAAGCCGCATGTCTGCTGCGTGTATTTGGATGTCTCGCGGGATCTCGGGGCGAGGTGGCCCAGCACCCAAGTTTTGTTTTGCCACGGGAGCGGTATCCACCGGTGCTGGCTCACTCCTCGGGGCGTGGCACGGAGGTGGGGGTCGCCGCAGTAACCCGTCTTCTAGTTGTGTGGCCGCCTGCTCTCTGCGCCTCGTCTACCGCTGGGGAGCCATAGTTATCTGTGGTCTCCATGGCAATTGCCTCATGCGCAGCAGCTCTCTCGGGATCTTCAGCCGCGGGCGTTGTTTCCAGCTTGTCCCGAGGCCGTCCCAGCAGATGATTATCCTCCACATCCGTGGGGGAGGAGCCTGGTGGTTGTTGCTGCTGCACTTGTAGATGCTGCAACTGCTTGGCCATACTCTGGACAGAGCTCTCAAGTCGTATAAGTTCGGCCTGTAGCGCTTCACATGCCTGTTTGTGTCGTGAGCTGAGCCGCTCCTCCAGGTCTTCCATCTTCTGGCATATTGAGCGTCGGAATTCCGCCTCTTTGGCTGCGTCGAGATCCGGGAAGGGTGTTTCGTCTCTATACACCCATCGGCCACAGTTGTCGCACTTCACACAAGGGGATTCGTCCTCGGTGCGTGTTTTGCTGCCTGCTCTCCCTTTAGCCATCGCAGCGTGTAGGTTGCGGAGGTGGAAAAATGGAGTAGTGGAGAAACTGGCGCCACCTCTCGTCCGCAGTAGGTACCACTACGTGTCGGCGTGGGTGCTAATCTCAAAGGCGCTGAGCCGAGACTGGCCTGTTAGGCCTCGCCCTCACGTAGGCTCGTACAGCGCGGCGTTACACTGTCACCGCGCATAGGTGGTATCCCGATGGTCCCTGGGACTCGATGAGACACTCCCCGCCCCTCCGGAGCGCAGGATTTGCTGACATACACCTTAAGGGTGTATCCACACGACGGACCGAATCCGTCTTTTCCGCGGCGGACGGCGCATCACGTGACCCCGCGTCACGGATTTGTGCCATCCGTGGCGCGTCCGCGGACGTCGCGGACGGAAAATGCCAAGCTCTTTTTCGCATTCGGATTCGCGCGGAATAACACAACAGATTTAGCCGAAGGTGCCATTATCGGTCTGGCAACAAGCGCTGCTTTTTCTTTTTCTCGTATGGAACTCCATCTTCAACTTAAAAGAAACTCTGCGCCGGACATCCTCAGCGGGAGCTGTTTAAGCTTTAAATTAAGGAACACATGGGTTCTTCGAATTCAAATTACACAGTGTATATAGACATCATCAGCGAGAGCTGTTCTAGGAGTGCGTTAACTCCACGGTCGCTGTTTCGAGCTGCCTTGTGACGCATTGTTTAATAAATAGAGGGTCTGACATTGAACACCTCCGTAGTATATACTATATCCTCTCTCGTAATGTGTGATGCATGAAAGCTGAAGATACACGTCAGACGTACTTCTGCGACTTTACACGCCCTGTAACACGCACAAAGAAACCGTTGGGATTCCAGAAACCATTTCATTCCAGTCTCCCAAGCCGAATTTGCTGGTGTTTCTTCATTACCAACTTTTTTTTTTTGTTGAAATCACTTAAGGTATGCGAAATCACGAAGTGGTTAGAATTACAGTGCCATTTGAGCTCGGTAAACCCTAAAACAAACATTAACGTTTACGATATCTTCATTCGCTATTTCGAATTTTCCTTGATACATATACTTCTAACTTTGCCATTATAAGATGTCACAAGTCGCACAAACGAAAAAAAAAAAATGTGCTCTGACAGCGGTACCCTGGCAGCAGTGGGCTTTGCTCAGTTGTTGATAACCGCATTGCCGCTTACGTTTGCACCTTTTTACTTCGCGTTAATGTTACCCTGCACTCAGTGCCTAAGGTGGCCTTGAATCAGCACATACTGTGATCCCAAGAAGGCACGCTAATTCAGTCAATCACTGTTGCAATTTAATTTCTCCTTGACAAGGGGTCGTTTTTACGACTAAATAGCGTCTATAAAGTCTGCGAAAACATCGAAAAAAAAAAGATAAAGATAGCAATAAATATTCGATGTACCAGACGTCGCCATCCTCCGCTACAGTATTTTCCGTTGTGGCCACCTAAATACAAGTACCCCATTATATGTGGAAGTGCGCAAAGCTAGCGCAAGTATTTCGGCGCTATTACTATCTCTCAAGAGGAAGGCATATAACAGCTGCATCTTACCGGCACTTACTACGGAGCAGAACCTGGAGACTTACAAAAGAGGGTTCAACTTAAATTGAGGACGACGCAGCGAGCGATGGAAAGGAAAATGATAGGTGTAACTTTAAGAGACAGGAGGAGAGCAGAGTGGGGTCAGGGAACAAACGGGGGTTAAGGATATCATAGTTGAAATCAAGAAGAAGAAATGGATATGGGCCGGGCACGTAGCACGTCGGCAGGATAACCGGTGGTCATTAAGGGTAAATGACTGGATTCCAAGAGATGGCAAACGCGTGAGGGGGCGACAGAAAATTAGGTGGGTAAAGAGATTAAGAAGTTTGTAGGTATAACGTGGCAGCAGAAAGCACAGGACAGGGTTGATTGGCGGAACATGGGAGAGGCCTTTGTCCTGCAGTGGGGCGTAGGCAGGCTGATGATGATGATGATGACTACTCGGTAACAGAGTGGGCGCGGCTGCTGGATGCAATCACACATGTGCGTTTGCATCCAACGGCCCTGAGAGTGGTTAGAGCGTCCGGCTACCGGATTCTGAGAGGGCGAATTGCATGCAGTGACGGTGACCCGCCACGGTGGTCTGGTGGTTATGGTGCTCGACTGCTGACCCGAAGGTGGCGGGATAATATCACGGCCCCGGCGGGCCGCGTTTTCGGTGGAGGCGAAAATGCTTGACGCCCGTGTACTTAGATTTAGGTGCACGTTAGAGAACCCCAGGTGGTCGACATTAGCGGAGCCTTCTACTACGGCGTCTCTCATAATCACACCGGAGTGTTTCACGTAAAACCCCACCCATTAATTATATGGTGTTGGTGGCCTCTGTTTCACCTGTAATAATGATTACGAGGTGGCCATCGATCCGTCGTCGTATACCGGAATGTACGAATAGAGCAACCCAGTTGGAAGCTCTAAACATATGTTAAAAATAAGCTTTCATATAGCAGAATATTATATAAATGACATAAACAGATCCTTTCGACATCGGCAGAGGTGAGATGACATGCCCGTTCCTATTTAGTATACAGGTTATCCGAACAAGAACGTCCAGAGAGGCCGGCCCGACGTTTCGATAGTGGACCTATCTTCGCCTTTGACGAAGATGGGCCCACCTATCGAAACGTCGTCCAGCCTGTATGAGGCACTTGTTCAAAACAAACTGCGCATCACATTGTGTTTCCATCGGTCGGTTCTCACCTGAACTTTGTATTTCCGTTCTTGCGCAGTTACTCCTCTCATAGATAGGAATAGTTGCACGACGATTTGTTCGTGAATGGGAATTGAACCCAGTTTTGAAACTGGGCCTCATACAAGAATATAACGCTTCGAGCCATGCAAAATCATGCTTCGTCACTCTTTCATGAGCAACCTATACAAGTGACATTTACGACTTCAAAACAGCGGACGCTCGTCTCGTCTTTATAGACTCTTAAAGCACAGAAAGTCGCGCAAGGGACAAATTGAAAGAAGAAAGAAATGTTGAGCGTCCTAAAGGACAGAGACACGGAATTCGATTAGGATCTGAGCCATCAGCCGTGCCAACACTAACAAACGCATATGTATGGTTCGAACCTTTATGTGGCCGATGCGTCGTTTCGAGTTTTCTCTATTTCCGGAGCTCGTCCTCGTGTCAATCTCTTTGAAATTATTTAAAGCCGATTGAAACGCCTGTATACGTACGTGCCGCCCGTAGCTCTCGTTCTATGTCACACACATACACTCACGCACACCCGATAGTGAAATGACGCCCGGATGCGTTTTCCCAACCGCTTGGTCGTCACAGCAGGTGGTGGTGCCAGTTGGAATAGGCCGGAGATCGAGCTACACCTACGCGCCAAACGTCGTCCTGCTACGGAACACGCGTTGTCGTCTGAATGGCTCCACAGACAATCGATATGCACGTATCAGATAAACTTCCAGCGAGAAACTTGTGCTCGAGATGTTGTACAGAGTGTCGCGTGACACCTATCCTTTTACTCTGCCATTTTAAAGTCGGGGATCACCGAATACCGTTGCGAAACGTGTCCAGCAAAATAATCTTTTCAATAAAGCACGTCCGTTCCCTTCTAGTCTACGCTGTGTTGGCTCTTGGGCGGTTAATGTAAAGATAGCAGATATGTGTGCCTTGACAAAATTTCAATCCCTACCACCCATCAGGAATAAAATCTAGCTCGTGGTAATTTGGAATCGTTAAAAGCCATAGCATGATTCCTATAATATTAAGAGACATGAAGTACGCCAGCTTTCAAAAACCTTAACCTATTCGCAAAAATAAAATCCCGACCGCTCCATAATACACTATCAATATTCTTTTTAATATCTCTTAACCTTGCGTGTAAAAATGTGGCACATACGTGTAGATATTATTCTCTTAAGATATTTTCATTTTCTAGTGAATCCGAGCCACGGTTTCCTTCCCCCTTTCCGCGCTCCAAAGGCCGCTTCTGGCCAGCATTGTCACAGCCCTCGCTTTCTCAGGAAGTTCTACGAGTCTTATTCCGATTGTTCCCCCCCGGCGCCCCTCCTTCCTTTCAAACCTTTTTTTTTTTTTTTTCCCCTCTTAGTTGACGGGCGCCCAATTTTGGAAGCCGCCGACGACACTGGATGCATATGCCAGCCAATTACTTCACCCTCTTAGTTGACGGGCGCCCAATTTTTGGAAGCCACCGACGACACTGGATGCCATATGCCAGCCAATTACTTCACCCATTAAGCAGGAGCTTGCTTTCAGGCAACCCTTTCAATATCACTTAAAGTAGGCAGGCGGCATTTTAAGGGGTATTCAGACGGGGGAGGAATGCTCGGGGAGACGGGGGGGTTGCGGATCACGAGACCACGACGTCACGGATTAGCGAGTGGGCGTGACCCCCCGCGCCTCCTCGGAGGAGACGGGAACGTTTTCCCCGAAAGGACAAACAATCCCCCGGCGGTGGGGGATGTGGCGGAATTTCTGGCTCTTGTTTGGGCCACATTGTTGCACTTGCTCCTGCAGAGAGCGGCAGTGGGTGTCCAGTCCTGCAGTTGGGGTCATCTGTAGCTGGGGTCATCGTCGTCGGCAGCTGGTGAAACGGGCGGTACAAGCCACAGGAGTAGTCTGGTAACACTGGTCTCCCCCTCCGTTCGCCCCGTCCGTGTGAGTGGGGGGCATTTGTGGCGACTTCTCCTCGCGAGTTTGACGTCACCTAGGCTCGCCTTTTACCCCCCGAACATTTCTCCTCCGTCTGAATAACCCCTTTAAAACGTACGCCGCCCGAGTACCTTTTTGTCGTCTGTAGCTGCCTTCCCCACCACCTTCTGCAGCTCCTTGGCGGACATTTAAACGTAACCGCCCGGTTTCTCTTTTTTTTTTCTCCCCGCCTGTAGTTCCCTTCCTCACCACCTTCTGCAGCTCTTTGTGATGGCTGCACTCGTCCTCTCGCTTGGTTGTACCCGCCCCCCCCCTTTTTTTTCTTTCTTTGCAGCTACCTTGAACTCTGACATGGCAGACCGAACGTGTTTGCAAACTCTCTTGAAATGTGGCAAGGGCTTTACTCCTCTGCTTTCGAGTTTCTCTCTTTCAGGCATCAATTACCAACAGCAACAGACACGCCGCCGCTGGACATGACGTCATCACTAACCCCATAAAACTAACACGCCAGGGATGACAAGGCGCCTTTGACAAAGATAGGTCCCCTATCGAAACGTCGGCCAGCCTGATCTGAGGCACTTTCTCCTGTTTTGAAATCTATAACGTGTATCCATCCGTCGGCTCCCTTCTTGATCTTGGACTCCATGCCTGCTGACGATGACGGAAACAGGGTAAGTGCCCCTTGTTGTCCTTGGCGCATGTAGCTATTCTAGGCGACAGCCAATTCAAATACCTACACGAACACTTCCCGTCAGGCCACAAGCACCATACATTAGACATTTGAGCGGCGCACAGACAACCGACATCTTAACACTGGTATGTGACGCCCCAACAGATACCACACACTTCATTATCAATGCCGGAACGAACAACCTCCACAGTCAAAATGCAGCAGAAACAATCGAATCACTAAACGACGTAATACTCTCAATCCAGACAGCTCGCCCGAACACACACATAACTGTGACAACTGTGGCTCCTCGACTACAAAACAAACACCGCCCACTGATTCACCAAACAACCGCACTGATGAGGCACACTGAGGAAAGAAACAAACTAAACACACTGATACTTAACTTGCCACATTTCACAAGAACGTAGACGCCATCCACCACACAGAAATACACAATTCACCACACGAACACTTGGCCTGGGATGGCCTCCACCTAACCACCGAGGCGTTGCAGCAGTCGCTCAGCGCATTAAACATCTAATTAAAGGACACACAACGTCACTTACCAGCCCACACAAGGCCCTTCCACCATCCCTGTCTCCGTACAGCGCCACGCACTAGAGCCACACTAGCCCACTCAGCAACATCCCACACGCAAACAACAGAACAAAAGACGGACTCACCACCGAAAACACACTCGTCTGCGAGCCAAACGGAGGCAACATACACCACAGCCGAAGCCTCCACACAAACTACACCCAACGCAAGGTCCACAGCCGAAGCCTACACACAAACAACATCCAACATGAGGCCCACAGCCGAACCTTCCACACAAATTACATGCCCACCTCCACACTACCACCAGGAACCCGACACAACCGAGACCGACGAAACAAAATCCGCAACCGAAGTCGTCACGCAGACGCCCACTCTCATACCTCCACACACGGACACCCAGGCCGCAACACTCGTCGAATCTAACGAACCAGAAGTTCAAACAGCTCCCAACCGGAACGCGCGGACACACGCAGATCCACCCGCACTAAGACAAACTAAGTGACAAACCCTTGAAATCACTACTCCCCATACACGCCGCATTGAATTTTTACAAGCTAGAAAACTAACCCAAAAACTCACCAACTACACCTGCCACCTCAACACGTACAAGCACTGCATAAAGAACAACACAATTCCCAAAGGACTAAAACTGAAAGCGACACCCGCGTTAGGTACTCTCTCCACCCAATATCAAGATAACTGGCAAGCAGCACTAGACAACGCTTCATTTTCTCTCTTAAATATACTCAAGAGCCACTGCATGGAGCAAATTGAAGAATTTTCCCAAAAACTCGAGAACATAATTCTAACAACCGAAGAAAAAAGGGACCTAGAACAATATAAAGAAAACAGAATAAAAAATTGAGGCAAAAGCAGAATAAGAAAATGATTTCCAATCAAGGAACACCCTCCCGAACAACCACCCTAGTCCCGCTAACAACTGACAGTACAAACAGAGAAATACCAAGCACAGCTAACATCACACAAATAGAGCAGTCCAATGTTGTAGACATTTCAAGTACATTAAGCCTAGAGGAAACAAGGGTCCTTAGCAAGGGCCTAAACTTTTGTCCAACCAACAACACAATAGATGAATTCGAACTCCACAGAGACCTCACAGAATTTTCACGAAGAATGCGCATTAGACACTTTTTGCAGATAACGATGGAGCAGAAACAGGTACTACAACGCTCAGGGCTCAGTCTACTTGGACTCCCGAACCAGAACAGGCAATTGAACTCGACTTATATCTTAAAGCTATCACTACAGAAATCATTAATCAATCGAAATCATCTAAAAAGCCTAGGAACATGACTTATTCGGAGAGTCGCATCATCTCTAACCTCAAGTCGCGTGAAGACATTATCATCAAGGAAGCCGATAAGGGAGGAAGCATAGTCATTTGGCCAACACAGAAGTACAAGCACGAGGCTTACAGACAACTCAATAACCCAGAACACTACCGCAAACTAGACAACGATCCACAGAACAATACACACTCACAATCACTAACACACTTACATCCCTCCTTGCTGATGAATTAATAACTCCATCAGAATTCAAGTTTCTGAAACCAAACAACAAAGCAGCAGGGCGGTTTTACCTCCTCCCCAAAATTCACAAAGTACCATCCACCGAATTATACACTGCCAATATTCCAGGGCGCCCAATAGTATCAAATAACAACACCCCAACCGAGAGCCTCTCCGAATTCCTTAACCACTTTCTCGGGGACATTCCGAAGACATTCCCGTCATTTGTACAGGACACCCCACACCTACTGCGAATAATAGAAGAGATTAATAGCAAAGGCACACTCCCACAAAACGCCATCCTCGTCACACTAGACGTTACCGCTTTATACACGAATATCCCGATCCCAGAGGGCCTAACCTCAATAAAGCAAACTTTAAATCAACATAATGTACAGCATTCTACTGAAGTATATTTATCATTACTCGAACTAGTACTATCACACAACTATTTTGAATTTGAAGAAAATTACTACCTTCAAATACAAGGAACAAGCATGGGCACCCCATTCGCACCCACTTATGCAAACATATTCATGGGAATTCTGGAAACAGACTTCCTGGCTCGCTGCGCAGACAAACCCCACACATACCTTCGGTACATTGATGACATACTTATAATATGGGGTCACGGCAGGGACAATCTAGCTAAATTTACATCATTCCTAAACTCCTTTCATCCAACGATAAAGTTCACGTCCGAGACCTCAGCTGAGAGCATCAACTTTCTTGACACAACCATATATCTTGAGAATGGTATATTAAAGACTACGCTGTATAAGAAACCATTTGACAAGCAACAATACCTAGATTATACTAGCCATCACCCAAAACATTGTAAACAGGGCATTTTCAGGAGCCAAGCAACAAGGTTACGTCGCATATGCGTAGAGGATCAGGATTACGTAAACAGACTTACTACCCTAAAAGAAACACTAGCAAACAGAAGCCATCCAAACGCGTTCCTTCATAAGGCTTACACGGACGCACTAAAACTAGATCGCACTGAGACACTCAAACCACGCCCTAAAACCACAACAACAACAACGCCTCTTCTCACTACAAATTTTCCAACGCACTTCCGAACATAAACAACATCCTCGCAAAATACTATCCGATTCTAACAACCAACCAGAAACTTAAAAAAATCTTCCCCGAACCGCCTAAGGTTGCCTACAGACGCAACGCCAATTTTAAAGATATGCTCGTACATGCAAAACTCGCAACAAAAACTACACCAACGTCTGGACCCTGTGGGCGTCCAAGATGTTCTACGTGCAAACATATACAGCCAGCCACCAACGTAAAAAGCACAGCATCCGATTACCTTCACAAGGTAACATCGAACTTCACGTGCACCTCAAACAACCTGATCTACTGCATTGAGTGTGCCACCTGTAAAAAACAGTACATAGGCGAAACTGGACAACCAATTCATGTAAGACTGAACGGCCACCGCGCAGACACAAAGCACAACTTACCAAAAGCAGTAGCCAGCCACTTCAATCAACAAGACCACAATTTCGATCAAGCCAAACTTTACATTCTACAAACAAACTTCCGGTCACCACGTGAGAGGAAATACATGGAATCGTATTTGATACACAAATTTCAATCCCTACACCCATCAGGAATAAATCTAGCTCGTGGTAATTTGGAATCGTTAAAAGCCATAGCATGATTCCTATAATATTAAGAGACATGAAGTACGCTCAGCTTTCAAAAACCTTAACCTATTCGCAAAATAAAATCCCGACCAGCTCCCATAATACACTATCAATATTCTTTTTAATATCTCTTAACCTTGCATGTAAAATGTGCACATGCGTGTAGATATTATTCTCTTAAGATATTTTCATTTTCTAGTGAATCCGAGCCACGGTTTCCTTCCCCCTTTCCGCGCTCCAAAGGCCGCTTCTGGCCAGCATTGTCACAGCCCTCGCTTTCTCAGGAAGTTCTACGAGTCTTATTCCGATTGTTCCCCCCCGGCCGCCCCTCGTTCCTTTCAACTTTTTTTTTTTTTTCCCTCTTAGTTGACGGGCGCCCAATTTTTGGAAGCCCCCGACGACACTGGATGCATATGCCAGCCAATTACTTCACCCATTAAGCAGGAGCTTGCTTTTCAGGCAACCCTTTCAATATCACTTAAAGTAGGCAGGCGGCATTTTAAACGTACGCCGCCCGAGTACCTTTTTGTCGTCTGTAGCTGCCTTCCCCACCACCTTCTGCAGCTCCTTGGCGGACATTTAAACGTAAACCGCCCGGTTTCTCTTTTTTTTTTTTCTCCCCGCCTGTAGTTCCCTTCCTCACCACCTTCTGCAGCTCTTTGTGATGGCTGCACTCGTCCTCTCGCTTGGTTGTACCCCCCCCCCTTTTTTTTTCTTTCTTTGCAGCTACCTTGAACTCTGACATGGCAGACCCGAACGTGTTTGCAAACTCTCTTGAAATGTGGCAAGGGCTTTACTCCTCTGCTTTCGAGTTTCTCTCTTTCCAGGCATCAATTACCAACAGCAACAGACACGCCGCCGCTGGACATGACGTCATCACTAACCCCATAAAACTAACACGCCAGGGATGACAAGGCGCCTTTGACAAAGATAGGTCCCCTATCGAAACGTCGGCCAGCCTGATCTGAGGCACTTTCTCCTGTTTTGAAATCTATAACGTGTATCCATCCGTCGGCTCCCTTCTTGATCTTATGCTCAGCGTGTGTGTTGAGCCAAAAACGCGTTTATCGCCTCTTAATAAAACGCTCTAGTCGATGCGGTGTGTGCGTTGGCGTGCGCACCAATCGGCTTATCAAACTTGTTCGACATAACATCACAAGAACGATATAATTCGTTACAAAATGTGCGTAACGTATGTTCATTGGTGCGGTTTATTAATGCTGTTGGCTTAATTGCATAAGCACGTAACGTGCAGCACGTGTTTTAGCCAACTCATTGCAGCCTGTCTGCTGTGTTGGGCTTGCAACGATATGGAATCTAGGCTGCCTTGACTACAGTCTGTTATATCTTTCTGACTGCCTCATCGTGAATCTACCATAGCTTAATTTAATTACTTCATGCCATCTTTAAGTTGACATTTAGTGGCATGCTCTATGCATAATAGTCACCACCATCCCGAAAAGATAACCATACAGATTGTAAGTGATTATTGAAATAGTTTGCAGTAATTCAGTGTTAACCACACAATGTATAAGCTTGGGCGAGTTTGCAGTTCATGCTTGGGTGAATCTCAAAGAACACAGGACGCAAGCATGTAAACAGGATAAAGCACCACTCATTTTTTTCTTTTGCCCTCTCTTCTAATTTCCTTCCTCGATTGCCGCAAAATTTGCAGATATGCTGTGTTCTTTTACGCAATAAGCCACAGTTGGGTGTGTAATATTTCACTCAGCCTTCCGCAACATTGTGAACATGTGCGGTGAATCACAGGTCTAGATAATTTTTCACTGTACCCCCAACTTTGTACACATTGCTATCAAAGTTAAAGTTCAATAAAGAAGTGTTACAGTTTTTCTGATTTCATGGCTCTGTTTATTTTCAGAATTTTGGAGGCATTTCCTCGAGTGCCGCTGCGGCTGCCCAGAAGAAAGTGACACAAGACATAGTTGCCTTGGCAAAATGGTCGCCGACATCATGAAGGGCCAGCATAAGCATTTGTAGTTTTGATTATGAAAATATATTTGAACGTATGCCTCGTTCATCCACTGTGATTATCATTGCATGGGCGCTGTTATATTGCAGGCCTTCTGCATGACGACGGGACACCCATGAAACACTTACTCAAGGCTAATTCTAATAGGGCAAAAAAGGACAATAGGACAAACGGACAAAAAACAATGACAAGCTGGGACCAGCTGCAGTGGGGAAACAACTGGGACCAGCTGCAGTGGGGAAACAACTGGGACCAGCTGCAGTGGGGAAACAACTGGGACCAGCTGCAGTGGGGAAGCAACTGGGACCAGTTGCAGTGGGGACCCAACTGGTCCCCGCTGGGAATTGTTCCATAAACCATTTGAACTGGGACCAGTTGGGACCAGTTGCATTCCCAGTTGCAAATTTTCACCTGGGGACCGAGGTATCAGTTGCTCCTCACCCACCATTTACTGCAAGGCGTCAGCCGCTGCCGTGGCAACCGTGCGAAAAATTTCAACCAAAGCGGAAATGGCGTTCGCGCCACCGCTAGCCAATGAACGCCAGAGCAGACGACATGGGCGTCTCCCCACGGTCTCCCCTCTCTCTGCGCATGCGTTACCACGCCTGGCAACCATGGGCAGCGCGCGCTGGCACCTAAAGTCCCTAGATTTTTCCCTGTTCTTTCTACTTTACTGGCACCCGCCTCACGCAAACGTCTGGCCTTGGAAAATATGGGCAGCGTGCGCTAGCAGACGCCGCACGCCGACGGCTCCAACTAAAATGTAGCTCTACAACAGCCGAAATCAAGCTTAGAAGAATAGGAAAAAGGGACGAAGGCTCCCATGCGGGCACATTTGAAAGAATATTGGGCGCGCAGCTGCTGGGCGATTATCCGCTGCACGCAGGCATCCGCAGCGGCCCACGACCCATGCATCTAGCTTCATGAAAATATTAAGGGTCTGTGCTTGTGCTACTCCATTCCATCCGATATAGATGTTACTTCAGTACATTTTGAATGTGAAAACTTCAGCACTAATAGGACCGAACAAGCGCACTGCCCTAGGGCTCGTCTCATATCTCTTTGTAATTCGTCCTCGTTTGTGCTGAAGTTCTTACCTGCGAAGTTGTGCAGCAACTAGGCCTATTAACGTGGGCGTTTGAACGGGTTGGTAATTCATCTAGAAAATCATCTTGATGGCTTTCACCTTCCAGTCGTCTCAGGCAAATGCATAAGGTACCTTGAGTTTTTATTGTACTTCAGTACAGGCCATTTCATTGGGGCATCTTAGCACCTCCGTACGGTAAACGCCATAAGTACGGCAATATCTACCGCACGCAAATGTCAGTCGCTACTAACAATTAAGTCCCGCAGGTGCCTTACATCTTCTTCAGGTGCTGTCGCCACTGCAGGCTCCACAGTGCCCCGCGCCGCAGGAAAAGTGGCACGGAATCTGCTCTCAACAAGTGCTGAGCGTAGTCGCAGCGGCCAAGCGGCACTACCACTACGCTTAGGATATTCTAGGGAACGTACTACCGCACTACCACACGCCCGACATGCCTGTGCTCGGCCGCGCCAGAGAACATCTGGCCGCGCTCGCAAGGCGCGTGTTTCCGTTGCTAGGCGATGGCCACGCATGCGCAAAGGAAACCCATGTGTAGAGTGACCTAGAATAGGGGGAGTGTCCATAGAGTTAATATACTGACTCTATGCTCTAGAGTCACTATATTAACTCTATGGGAGTGTCCAAAGCGCGGCGCGAATACACGGGAGGAACGAGGGCCTTTTGCGGTGAACTTCCGCGGCGCTGCCGTGCCGGACCCGTTAAAGCCCCTGAAACTTCGTAAAGTAGCGACACTTTCCTCCTCCACTCGCGTTCCTCCTCGTTCTCCTCTCCTTCGCACTCTCTTTTCGAGCATGGCGCCACCTACCTTGCTCCCGCGTAGCAGACGACGCTTAGCCACCCCTCTCTCTCCTGCGTTCTGTAGCATACGGCAGCCCGCGTGTTTGACAACCGTATGCTACAGAACGCCAGTCAGTATATTAACTCTATGGACACTCCCCCTATTCTAGGTCACTCTACACATGGGTTTCCTTTGCGCATGCGTGGCCATCGCCTAGCAACGGAAACACGCGCCTTGCGAGCGCGGCCAGATGTTCTCTGGCGCGGCCGAGCACAGGCATGTCGGGCATAGAGTTTCCTACAATACTTACTAGAGGAAACTCAGCGCTAGTGTCTATAGGAGCTGCAACGCATCGCGCTTCAGCCAGCATGGGAATCATGGGTAGTACACGGATTTGTCTAAACTTCGTTCTTTCGGCTCCGTTTGGCTCCGTGTCGCCTGCATCCGCTTTGTCGCAAAACGAAGTTCAGCAAGTCAGCAGTTTCACTTCACCACTGTAACTTCTTTAGGCTCACCGATTCAAATCTGGTCACGAAGTTCACAACGATCCATTCTTTTATCCGAAAGAAAACCAGAAAACAGCAATAAACAAAGCCACAAGTGCGTTCGAAGCCCACAAGCACAAGCGCGAAGACTAGGCAAATTCGTGTATTACCCATCATTCCCATGGTGGCTGAACGGCGCCAGAGTTCCCTCTAGGTCATTTTAGGAAACTCTATGATGTCGGGCGTGTGGTAGTGCGGTGGTACTATAGTAGTACGGTCCCTAGAATATCCTAAGCGTAGTGGTAGTGCCGCTTGGCCGCTGCGACTACGCTCAGCACTTGTTGAGAGCAGATTCCGTGCCACTTTTCCTGCGGCGCGGGGCACTGTGGAGCCTGCAGTGGCGACAGCACCTGAAGAAGATGTAAGGCACCTGCGGGACTTAAAGGGGCCCTGCAACACTTTTCGAGCATGCTCAAAAAGCGCTGCCGATCGGTAGTCGAGGCTCTCGAGAACACGCGAGCCAAATATTATAGCGATGCGCACGGCCTGGAATTTACAATAAATTCTCAAAGTCAGCTGAAAATCGCTCCCTCTTCTCTCGACAAATGATGTATTAGTCCGCAAAATATGACGCGATTGTCGACAGTTCCACCATTGGCTGATGTTATAATCACGATAACACCCTCATTATTACTTTCGTTGTTAATTTTGAGTTCAATATGTAGGTAATATGTACGTTTATATTATGTTATCGCGTTAAAAACACCGAACAAACATTAATATTAGCACTTCCGGTCTCACCGACAGCTCGTCTGCTCGTAGTTGCGTGGTTCCGTTTTCTTCGCCATGCGCAGTGCCGAAAACGTGAATATTTCTGTGCTTTTGACCATCGCCGGTTGCCGTTGAGAGTGGCAGCCGTTCGAGTGTTGCCTCGTCAGCTGAGAACTGCATCGTCGGCACGTTCTCACGACCGACCGAGGCACGGGCGCAGCGTGTCTCCGATAACAATGCTGGCGTCCGGTAATGGCGGCGCTTCGGGGTCGTCTGCCAGTGCAGTACTATTATTACGGTCCCTAGAATATACTGGCTAGTCTGCCGTCTCCGCTCTCCGCCGCGTCCTCTCGGGGATGCCTGCGGCGGTGGCGCTGCGCGCAATCGGAGTTCCTTGAGCAGACGCCCCGCCCGCGACTCTCGCTTACGGGGGGGCTGGCGGAGCCGTTTACAACCGCGCTCTCGCGTTTGCTTACCTTTTCACGTCGAAGGCCTGCGGTGTATGCTTTTATTACAGAACGTGACATTGAGTGCAAATAAGTAAGGAATACCTTAGCGCTAGTTAAACATGCAGAAGAGGACGAAGTCTGGCGCCACACAAGTTTCCCAGTGATGACCACCATCCCTCAGTGCATCCGTCCTGCTTATCACTTCACGAGAAAGAATTGAGAGCATCAGAATTTTTAATCTTTATTGGGTCCTTGACATGGGTTTCGTCAGCGTCATTTAATTGCATCTTCTCGTCTTTAGCAGCTTAATTCTTTCCGCTTTACTTCTCTTTCGCTGTTCAGTGATTTCGTGAAGAAGCGGAATCTAAGTAAAATGCTGAACTTCATGGAGGCTCTTTGTGATGAAATTTGAACGTTCTTCACATCCCAGATGAGGCAAATCTGTTTTTTTTTTCAAGAAAGCGCTGAAATACACAATGCTCTTTGCATGCAGCTTGCTCACGCTGAAATAAGTGGTAAAGCTATTTTCAAGTTTTGCAATAGCTGCTTTGAGAGGTCCGGAGGGGTATATCAGGCCTCCGTTATCAAAGTGCGCTGTGAATAGGGAGACCTGATCACTCCCCGTAGCTGTGTTTCTGTCTGATGTGAGACATGTCGCACAAGTCTCGCACTGTGTCTTCTTTAGTGTCTTACGCGCCACATAACCAACAATGTAGTAAGTCAGCATATCGTGGCTTTTTTTTTCCCACGTATGCACTGTGGTCTGTGCCTGACGCTAGTGCAGTCTCCGCGCCACTGAAGTCTCCACCATCAGTAAGGCTGTCAACGACGTCAATTGTGGCTGGCGTACGTGTGTGACTTTATGTCATTCCCAGATAAAAGATAGCTGATGACTTGCGGCGAACAGTTCCCCGACTTTGGTGGTCTTGCGAGGTTGTAAAATGGAAGGGCATTTATAGCAATCGAAAACTGAGCAGCAGTGGGATGATCATTTGTGCCAGAAGACTGCCGAACAATTCCAAATATATTTGCCAGCTTGTCCTGGCTTAAATTTGAGGTCATCAAATATCTAAAACCAGCAGACCTGAGGAATTCGAGAAGCTGCACTGTGCTCTCAATTGTGACACGGAGCCCTTCTGCTGTGCTCGATGAAAGGAAACCGCCAATTGTGGTGGCATGTGTCTCCCATTCTTTTAAATAACCCAGAAATTCTTTCAGAAACGAACAGTTAGGCGAATTTGGGTAGAGGGCTTTTTTTGGCGTTCGGGAGGTCATTATTCTAATTAACCTGTTCATATTTTTAATAAAGCTTTGAGAATTGGCTCCACGGGGCCACAAGCTTTCTCGACTTTGTCGGAATACAAAAATAACCCCCTAATGACTTATCATCGCCGAAAAGTTGAAAAGGGTGCCATCCTTTATTTTTCAAATGCATTGGGGTGGATATGAGCATTCGTGATGGTTGGCATCACCTTTAGCGTCACACTTTGACAGCCTGGAAGGAATGAAACCATCTGTTTCTGCTTTCTCACGTGAAGCCATTGTACAATGGCGAATCCTCGGTCGTCGCTTGTTGGAGGGACACTTTAGGCGCTTTTTCGGTGGTCTAAAGCGCATAAAAAATAGTGTTTCTATTTTGATACTTTCATGGGGACATGTGTGCTCGCTACCCGCTTGCGAAAGGGAGCCCTATACCGAAGAACAACCTAAACGTGAATAGCCGAAAGGCGAAAAGCAGCGCGAGTCTGTCATGTGTGTTCTCTGTTTTGGAAATGTAACCGATTTCGAATACTTTGTACTACGATGCGAGAGAACGGTCAGCTATCCCTATACCTCAAAAAAAAAAAAAGGCAAACGGAAGAAATAAGCAGCGCGAAACATGTGCGGTGGGTGAGCAGCCGACAAACTGACATTGAACGACACATCTGGTTGAGTATTTCTTGTGCCGCGAATGTGTTCTTGTGCTGCGCTTCGAGCCTATTTCCCGCTCATTTCGGCATGCAACAGTGTCATTAAAGAACGAACCTATATATTGTCAATGGAGGAGCCAAGAACCAAATACAACGCACATTATGAAAGCCAACACCCCTTTCATTTTATAATTTCGAACCTTGTGGCAAGGTACTCGTGGAAAAGATACCATATGTCTGTTCTTTGGCTGATACACATGGTTCTGATGTGCCAAGCTTCTGCTGTAAATGTCTCAGCCTGTTGGAGGCGCAACTTATTTGTGGCGTCATTGTAGAGCTATAATATACTGTCTAGAATATATTGTATATTCTAGGCACTATAGCTATATAGTACCCCGGCTGCCGCCTCCCTGGACCGCAGCAAGCTTGGACAAAAATAAAGTTTTGTCTATATATATATATATATATATATATATATATATATATTGTAGGACAGTAAATAGATCTAATAACACTTTGAGCGAAATCGCAGCTTATAGTTGAAAAGAAATCTTCTCCAACATTACAATGTCTGTAATTAATATATACTCACCCATTCTGAGAACTGCATTGCGTTTATTGTCTCCGTACCACATCGAGAACCAACCTTTATAATTACGGAATTGTTTGCTTATTAAAAACTGATCTTAGAAATGTTTGGTACCTTCGTAAGGACAATTTAACAGCATATATATAATGATGGCAGTCTTGTGATAACAGTAACTCCTTAAGAAAAAAAAATAAAAGCCAATTTTCGGCCCTTTGGTTTTGCTTCGAGTAACTGCGCGCTCTTAAATGAATGTCTGGATCCACCACTGATCTTATGTGATCACGGCAGTGTTCAGACAAGAGACGACGTTGAATTCAATGTTTGGTTGGTTCAAGATGTTCCAGTCTCTGCCCACACGAACAGAACGAAAACGTGGAGTTCATGCGGGAGCGCAAAATAAAAGGCAAGGCGCGATACTCCACCGATTCCTCCTGCGCGACATGCACCGTGCAGGCGCTCCGATGGACCGCAGCGCCCCCTGCGCAAGCATCCGTTGCGCGGACGCGGCCTTGCATGGGGACGGCGCGGAGACGGCAGACTAGCCAGTATATTCTATGGTGCGATCTTGTACGCGTTACAAAATAAACACGGAGGCGTGGCATGACAACCAGTCGCACGTGACCGCACGCGATTGGTCAATGCAGAGCCGTGACGTCTGTCGCGGTTCAAATGGGCCATTCGCGTGCGGCTGGATGTAACGCCACGCCTCCGTGTTTATTTGGAAGGCGTACAAGATCGCACCACTAGGGACCGTACTATTATGGTGGCTAGATGGGGAGGTGTCAGCATCGGGCAGCCTGCGCTGCGAGAGGAGGCGCGCCAGTGCTCCATGACGCTGCTAGGTGGCGCGCTTGTCGCCAAGGAGATGCCTTCATGCTCGTGGTGCATCGGGGAACACGTATGTTTTAGCGAAATGCTGCCGTGCTGCCTCTGCCTTCAGTGATTTCTTTTTGCAATGTGGTCGTGCTCGTTATAGCTATGGTGATTGAAAAGAGACAGAGACACTGCTTTGCTCCAGGATGCACTGGTATGTTTCCGCCAGAAAGCAAGGTAACAAGGCGTCCCTTTTCACCGCTCCTGAAGACGACGAACGAAGCAAGGCTTGAGAGCGCTTGATCCCGCGTGCAGACAAGTCACTGGAGAAAAACTGTGTCGTTTGCGAAGCGCATTGAGATGAGCGATTTATCGTTCGGACGTACAAACATGTGATTAATGGTGAAACCGTACAAATTCACCGAAAAGGAAAACAGCAGCGTCGAATGGTTGCCTCAGTTTTCAGACCTTGGCACGGTCTCCCTCGCGTGGCAATGTTTCAGAGGGCCTGTTAAATAGCCTTTTGGGTCCGAGCAACAGTTGCGACCTAAAATCTGTGCAAAACAAGCTTGAGATCTTTTAGATGTATGGCAGCTCAATGAGGTCCATGAGATGTTAAATGCATGTGATGCCCTTCCAGACCACCGTGATTTGGTTGGGGAAAAAAGTGACTCGCGTGTAACATACTATGTTTGTGGGTATGTAGCTCGAAGAATGCTAAAGAAAACCAAATGTGGTGACTGTGCAGAGTTGTTGCTACAAGGGGTCAGCCAGGGCCCGCGTCCAAGATAGTCATGTTTAACAAATCACATGGATAGAGGAGGACTGATGTACCCTTCACAAGCACTGAGCTGGTCTTGAATATGGAAGATGCCTTTACGCACTGCTTTAGCTTTAACAAGCTGAAGAGCAACAGCATAAAAGATCTCATCTCCTGCCTCTCTATTAACAAGCTTAACACGGTTGGCTACGCACAGCACAATGTATGGGTCACAAATGAAGTGATCAGATTTTATGTGATAACTAGGCTTCATTTTCTAGTGGCAGATGAGAACGCATCAAGACAGGCTAAAAGAAACAAGATGAAGCACCTTAAGATGAGGCGAACAACATGATGGAATGCATTTATCTTGTGAACATTTCAGTGTTTGTATAAACATGAAGTTCCATTTTGCCTTATTTTATGTGAACTCGAAGAATTGATAATTAAGGAGTTCTGCTGCCCAGAAGCATTTAACAATCCTTACTGCGAATGTGAACTCTTACCTCATAAATGTGATGTTTTGCTATATTATTCCAGTTGTACCAGTTAAAATTTTGTGCATCATGTGAATTTGTAAATATTTTTTTCATGTTATGTAATTGCACTTTGCTAAAGATTTATGGATTTTTGAATAAATGTTCATTTTAAGCATGACCCTGTCCTGAGCTCTTCCAAGCGAACATGTTGCTCGTTGTGTACTTTGAAAGGTAAGGCAGCCAATCCTTGCCAGAACTTAATTTTATGAGAATTGCATTCACTGACCACTTTAATGGCTAAAAGGCGTTCTCGCCCTGTTATAATATTTTCAAGGAACAGCCCTAGTGTACAGAACCAGCTTGTCTAACACCAGTGGCGTAGCCAGAAACCTTTTCCGGGGTGGGTAGGGGTGTTCAAGCACCCTTGTCCGTGCCAGGAGGGGAGGGTCCTCCTTGAATGATGTGCGTACCGAGCAGGCAGATGTGGTCGAGCGTCATTTTGTGCTCCGTATCCCATGGCAGAAAAAAATTCGGGGGGGGGGGGGGCACGGGCCCGGTGTGCCACCCCCTGCTACGCCACTGGTCCGTGCGTGTATATATACTCATGCGAAATTGAAAGTTACGGCAGGGTTCCAACCACCCTGGTTTCACCGTTGTCTAACACACGGAGAAGAAGGCGACCGTATGTTTTTTTACCTCGCATGATGTCGACGTGAAAGTGTATTTAGTGGAAGATGAACTGTACGACATGCGCGCTGCCATTGATCTTACAAATTTCTGGCAGATAGCTCGATTACAGAGCGTGCGAAGTGCGCTATTTCGCAGCGGAGGCGACCGGTCGCGCGTCTTTCGCATCTCCGTGCCGACAGCAGCGCCGCCGCAGCGTCCTGAAGGTCCGCTCACTCCACGGCGCGCCGTTTCGCACACCTCCCCATCTAGCCACCATAGTACATAGCAGTACACTGTAGCCAGTGCCGTCTTACGAGGCGGTGTATCGGAGTATGGGCCGAAACCGATCTCAGCTGTCATTCGTTCCAAACGAGCGCGCACGTTTGCTTCCATGGTTGGCAGAGTGATGAAAACACTACGGCGTTCGAGGTGCACACCCAACATTACCAAACCGACGCGCAGTTTTCAAGCACGCGCGATACACAGCGCGATCGACTCCGCTCGACGTACGCTCGACGAGAACGACGCAAGCCGACCGGAAGTGGCGGCACAGACCACGTGGTTGCGCCGAGACGCCAGAGAGAAAAAAATGAAAAAAATGCCGCCGGCGCTGACGTCGCCTCCTCGCACCTCCGCCCTCCCTCTCTTTCCTCACGCCGCGCGCAGCTTTCCGCGCGCTCGCTGCGTTGAGTTGAGAGAGAAAGCTGCGGAACGTGATCTCTATAATTTGGCAACACCACTTAGACTTGACGGATTCGAAAAATTTTTGCGGCATATGACTCGTGAAGAGTCATACGTCAATAATGAGACTATTCCAATATAATTAAGAAAGGTGTTGCAGGGCCCCTTTAATTGTTAGTAGCGACTGACATTTGCGTGCGGTAACGACTGGAAGGTGAAAGCCATCAAGATGATTTTCTAGATGAATTACCAACCCGTTCAAACGCCCACGTTAATAGGCCTAGTTGCTGCATAACTTCGCAGGTAAGAACTTCAGCACAAACGAGGACGAATTACAAAGAGATATATGAGACGAGCCCTAGGGCAGTGCGCTTGTTCCGTCCTATTAGCGCTGAAGTTTTCACATTAAAAATGTACTGAAGTAACCTCTGTATCGGATGGAATGGAGTAGCACAAGCACAGACCCTTAATATTTTCATGAAGCTAGATGCATGGGTCGTGGGCCGCTGCGGATGCCTGCGTGCAGCGGATAATCGCCCATCGTAGCAGCTGCACGCCCAATATTCTTTCAAATGTGCCCGCATGGGAGCCTTCGTCCCTTTTTCCTATTCTTCTAAGCTTGATTTCGGCTGTTGTAGAGCTACATTTTTAGTTGGAGCCGTCGGCGTGCGGCGTCTGCTAGCGCGCCCATATTTTCCCAAGGCCAGGCGTTTGCGTGAGGCGGGTGCCAGTAAAGTAGACAGAACAGGGAAAAATCTAGGGACTTTAGGTGCCAACGCGCGCTGCCCATGGTTGCCAGGCGTGGTAACGCATGCGCAAAGGAGACCCATGTGGAACGTATTGCAAAGAACCTCTCCCGTCTCCGCCAGCGGAGGAGGGTGGTCCGAACGGCGGTCGCGAGAACTAGCGGCGCTGCAGTCCCGTCTTGCGTAAAGTCACTGTAACGGGAAAAGTACCGCGTTCCTTTTCTCTTCGCCGCCGCGCCGTTTCCGCGGCTTCGCCACATAAATGGTCCAGCTCGCTCGCCTCGCTAGTGTCTCCCGGCCGCCGACGCAAAGCGCTTTGGAGGGCGATTGTTTTCATAGCCTCAGAAAAGCATGCAGGAAGATTACGACATCCCGTATCATTTTGACACTTTATCGCAAGCCTGTCGAGGTATCGCAGAATGCCTGGATGCTGCGCTTTTGGGTGCAGCAACTGGCGGGAAACGGGCAAGGTTGCCAAGCGACAGGCTGTGTGGCTGCACAAAATGCGATCGGGAAAAATTTAGTCCCACGACTTATACCCGCCTTTGTGAGGTAAGCGTTTCATTAAGAATTCGCGAATGTTGTTTCGGGGAATGTTTGCGTCTCCCCTGCACTAGTGCAGCTTGTTTCGCGTGGTTGCCGCAGAAGGTTCATGCACAATAACATTCCCGGGCAGCTCTTAGTTATGTTTGGCGTAAAATTGACGCCTTTGGGCTCACATATAACAATCACAATAAACTGACTGCTACATATTGCGTGACGTGACTGTATGACGAACATAAATAACAGGTCCCTGCCGACGGCAAGTTATCTTTTCTTCCACTTTACTTTCTTCACACTTTATCCTAATTACAATAACATCCCCTATACCTTCTTTGGCATTATTGTCTGTTAGTTCTCATTAATATTGTCTCTAACTAAGAAACGAGCCCTTAAAAGTAATCGTCTTTCCTTCATTCATAGCGAGGGTCTCGTTCTGGCAGACATGATGCCTCCAGGTAGTATGCGAGGGATTATTGGTCAGCTGCCAGCTCGTAAAAAGATCACGTGCTATGTGACGCCAACAGGCAAAAAAAAGAGTGTTCCACACTCGCCGCCATGGCTGCGACTGGCGCTGACTAACACTCCCAGGTTTAAATGCACATATATACCCCATAAAGTGGACGGGAGGATGACCGCCGCCGTAGCTCAGTGGTAGAGCATCGGACGCGTTATTCGAAGGTCGCAGGTTCGGTCCCTGCCGGCGGCAAGTTATCCTTTCTTCCACTTTACTTTCTTCACACTTTATCCTAATTACAACGAGTAACATCCTCTATACCTTCTTTGGCATTATTGCCTGTTAGTTCTCATTAATATTGTCTCTAACCAAGAAACGAGCCCTTAAAAGTAATCCTCTTTCCTTCATAAATAACAGGTGGTAACATGAAAATAATGGCACGCATGTCATGTAAAGCATGATTTACATGTCATGCTAATGATGCTCTCGGGGCCGGTGCGCTGGCTTGATATGCACCGAATCGGTATTGCGTGACGTGACTGTATGACGAACATAAATAACAGGTCGTAACATGAAAATAATGGCACGCATGTCATGTAAGGCATCATTTACATGCCATGCTAATGATGCTCTCGTGGCCGGTTCGCTGGCTTGATATGCACCGAATCGGTATTGCGTGACGGGACTGTATGACGAACAGAAATAACAGGTGGTAACATGATGAAAATAATGGCACGCATGTCATGTAAGGCATCATTTACATGCCATGCTAATGATGCTCTCGCGGCCGGTTCGCTGGCACGCACCTCATGTAAGGCTGATTTACATATGACCACCTGTCACTAACGTTCGTCATACAGAAATATCTCGTTATATCAATTTTGGTATATATGTATTTCATTAAACGACCGCGAGCGCTCCGAGACCACGTCATGTAAAGGATGTTTTACATGGCGTGCCTGTCATGATTTGCACATTATAACCAGTAACTTTTCGTCATACACTCCTGTCACGCCATACCAATTTTGGTGTGTGTCAAGCTAGCGAAGCGGCCGCGAGCACACCATGAGCGTGGCATTCAAATCATGCCGTACATGGCATATACATGTCAGTGTTTTCATGTTATCATCTGTAATTTATATTCTTCATACAGTCATATTATGCCATAAAAAGTTTGGTGTACATCCCATTAACGAAACGGCCATGAGAGCAGAAAGTCGTGGGCGGCTAGATAGATAGATAGATAGATAGATAGATAGATAGATAGATAGATAGATAGATAGATAGATAGATAGATAGATAGATAGATAGATAGATAGATAGATAGATAGATAGATACGTTCAAAGCCGCAGAAGTTCGCTAAGAAATGCTTCGCATTTAATAAATGCCGACAGCCGAGCGCGTAAATGCCGCGCAGGTCGCATTTTTTTATTGCGTTAGTACGCGTGCGTGCGCGTGTAGGAAAGTGAAAACTTCCGCTATTTGTTTCCTAATCAGTTAGAGAACAACCGTATGGTTCATTTGGGGCTGGAAAAGCACACGCAATGCGTAAAACATGCGTTACTCCGCGTGAAAACAACACCGCACCGCCCCAGCTTCGGCCGCGCTGGACCAAATATGGCGGCGGGCAGGACGGTCCCGGTACTTTTCCCGTTCCAGTGATTTTAGTCTTGCGATCTAGGGACCTTAGTCTTGCGCCACTATCGGCGCGTCGTCTGCTGCCACGGCATAACGCTGCGGTCCACCGCGCAGTTGCTCGCGGCAACTGCGCGGCAACTTTCTTATTCTACTAGTGGCAAACTGAAACATTTATCATTCATTCATTCATTCGACGTTCGCGCATCTCATTTGCGGACTACTTAGGTGGATATGCATAAGGTTGTCTGCGTGCATTGGCCCGCGTGCGTTGTTCATTGATTGGCTAAGAATCGATGTTCGGTCTATATTTGAGCTGTCTACATTGCGCTTAACTTCCAAGCATAGGATTTTCTAAGCGAATGAGGGTTTTCAGCGTAAATTTTATAACTACCACCACAATTTTAGCCGCTAGCTGCCGTCTTATCTAGACCAAGAACAACCCAACACGTTTGTAAAAGCCTTTATAGTGTAGAAGCGTACTTACTCGAGATACAAAAACGTTCTAGAAGAACAGTACTCATGTTGTCTACAATTTATTAAAAATAACTTTCTCGAAAAACATCACCAATGCTAATTGCAATGTTTACAAGAAACGTTTTCGCGACGGTTAAAGGGATACTGACCCAAAATCGAAAAATTTTACGAGAACTCTGTAAATGAAATCTCAGTGTGCGATTGCATCGAATAGATGTCGTCTCTGAGCAATTTTTTCAGCGGATAGTTGTATTTTCGGCGTCGCATCTTTCTACGTCGCATCCTTCTACGAACAGATCGGCCGTGATGTGTATTCGCGCGTACTCTGTCGCTAGAAGAGTCGTCAGTATTGACTCCTTCGCACAACTTCAGTTTTTCAACTTTACCGAGCAGATGTTTCATGCCAGCAGCACTTCTTACACTGTACGACAGCCGTTTGCGTTTGTAGCCGTTCACTACGCAGTTAAACTGCTCGTCAACTGCAATTATCTTTTGCGCATGTAAGTCTCCGTTCCCGAAGCAAAGTGTGGGATTGGGCTAGTTGGTATGCCATTATTAAACTGCTCAGCGCAAAAAATTTGACACGTACGGTACACATAGAAAAGACGAGGACCAGCGCTGGTCTTCGTCTTTTCTATGTGTACCGTGTCAAATTTTTGCGCTGAGCAGTCCGTTCCCGAGCCGGCGAGTGTAAAATATTCCGCACATCTTGTTCGATACCTCGTCGTAAAATCTTTTGAAAATCCACTGCTTTGAAGGCATACAGTTGACAACTGATCGAAAGTCGTGTGATGCAACTCTCAGTAGAGTATAGGTAATCGCCTGCTTTTCGTTCTGCTGTTCTGTTTCTGGCGGCTCCTCGAAGCTGGACACTGGGCTTTCGCGGGACGCCGTGCGTTTTCGGGGGGATTTGCGCCTTGGTCCCGAACATTTTAGCTTTGAAATGTGGGGTGGAAGTGCTGGGAACAAGCGCGGCACGGCATCGGGCGCGAGTTCCCGCTTTCCACGTGGGATCAAAACTTCTTGTCCCGCAACGACACGACCATAGTGATTTACAATGTCGTCACTCTCAAAATGAACGTCACAGACCTTGCATTTCGCAGTAAGCTTTCTATCTTTGCGATGAAAAGCTTGAATGGCGTAGGGTCTTTTGGAGGTCCGAAGAAGTGTCGTGAAGCGGAGTCGTCGTTGCGGCAGCCGCTCTTGCAGCCCGGCGCAAAGCAAGTCGGCATACCGCACTGACATCATGCACGTGTCTTCGTACAAGACGCTAAGCCTGGTCAAGAACAGTCGCAAAAATGACGAGCCAACAAAGCCCAGACGTCGCTGTAACCCACGTGCGCTTAAGGTCCCTCTATTTTTCAAAGGTAGCGCAAACTCCTCCTCTCAGCGCTGTTTCCTCCTCGCCCGGCCGCCATTATTGGGCGAGACTCGCAAGGCGCGCCCGGCCCGCATGCGGCGCGCGAAGCGCTTGCTTGTACTTGCTTAGAAACGCGACATTTCTGCGCGCAGATTCACACAGCTGTTCGTACGTAAGATGTGTAGTAAAAATAGTTTGTGGTTGGTCGGTACATTAGCTATCATTTTGCGTTTTATAAGCACCAAATCGCAAACTGGTGCCGGCATATATAAGAAATCTCATTGTGGCACCTTACGCTCGAACAGCTTTCTGGACCTGGGACCTCTTTTGACAACTTGAAAACCTAGTATTTGTGCATTGTATTTGATTTCATAAGTATAGGATGCGTCGCTCGCACCAGGCGAACATAACATATTAAACGCAATCCAAAAAGTATTTGCAGCTGCCGTTTTTCTTTTCGGATACCGTGGTGTTTGTTCACAAGACGCATTTCGGAAAATCAGACGCTACATCAAATTATGAACACACAACACGGCGGAGGCACCTATTTGCTAAATACCCCCAGCGCACATTCTTTCAAATTTCGAACTGGGTTGACGCGCTTCTGTTGCCCCCTCAGGTAAATATCCTTTTGGTTCCATTGTATGCTGCTCGTGCTCATTAATTGAAGCTAGCTCTTTAATTGGAGACTTCCAGACTGGCCGCTGCAGAAATATGGAGGGAGCCGCATTAGGCTTTAGCTTCTTGCAGCCATTTGTCGCAAGGATGGCTGGCTCGAACTGATCGTCCGTGAAGTGTTTCTGAAATATACAGACATCCTCCAATGTGCCCTCTGTAATTTGCCAAACGAAATACGCCCGAAGTGCTCAAAACTACAACAAATAATAAAGCGCATCAAAGAGAAACATGCAGCAACTGTCTTATAATAATTATTATTATTGTTGAACACGGAGTATCAGTAACACTGAATCAGAGACACTGAGAAATGCGGATAAATTTAAAAAATATATAAAAACCGACAACACAAAGAATAAAAACTTACACCCAGGGTGTCGGAACGGAACGAAAACCGAAAACAAAAAACGAAAAAAAAACGATATTTTTGACCGGAACGAAAACGTAACCGAAACTTTATATATTTTTTCGTTCCGGAGTGAAACCGAAATTTTTTCAATCGTTTTTCGGTTCACGAGAAAACTTCGCAGTCCAGAACAACTGAGCTCGTGCAATGTGAGCAGATCTCAGAGTACAGTATAAGCGCGTACCTCAGGCAGGAATTCCAAAGCAAAGATATGTTGAAATTGTGCGAAAAACGAAAACAGTGGCAACCAGAGATGTTTATATTAACGCAAGAGGACTTTTACGGGCCTGTCACGCAGGCCAGAGTGTAGAGGGCACTGTCGGCGGTGAAGTTTGTTACCGCGAAGGCTCTTATGAGATCACGCAGCTGATTTTGGCACCATAGTTTTCCGCCGCCGCCCGTGTTCGTGACCACTATCGCGTGAAATAAGAAAAAATGAAATGAGAAACAAATTTATAGGATCGGATGGGATTTTAACCCGCGCCCCCTGTGTGGCAGTCGAGTCTTCAACCACAGTGCCACGCTGGTGCTTATAACTCCTTCGCAAAAATACGCCATACAGGCGTCATGTCGGGCAAGGAATCGTGTTAACATATGTAACACAGCGTCACAGAAGAGTAAAACGACACCCAGCCATCACACAATTCTAATTTCGCAAAGAGTGTGTGGTTTAATGCTTCCCACCCACTACAAAGTGCTCAGCTATAATTCTTCATCGTCATCAGCCACATCATAAAGCGCACATAATGCCTTACAGATGTGTAGCGGCTACCACGATTCTCCGAAGAATGACGAAAAATGACATAGTGGGAACTTCGCTACTTCAGAAAAATTACGATGATTTATGGCGTAGTGGGTACCGTGCATGTGTACTTGTATCAGTTGCCTCAAGAGACTCTACAACGGCCTCTACAAAGTCCGCTCTTCCAACTTTCGCTGTGACTGTGCTGCGCATTCCGCGCAGGCCTGGCGATCTTTTTATCAGAACAGCGGTCTCGCACATCATATAGTACACTCGATGACGTGCTGCTGCTGATATCGTGCTCACTCCCTTGACACAAAGCATTGAGCCCACTAAAAATCGTAATTGAATTTGGAAAAAATAAATACTATGACTTTGAAGGGTATACTGGTTTGTGCGGTTTGTGCTAGTTGGTAGGAATTCATCGTACAGTTACTTCCGCTCCTCTGAAGAATGTGTTTTACCCTTGTCCCGCTTTCTTAGGAGGAAGACAAGTAAATACATCACAAATTAAATGTTTTTTAATGATTACTTTAGCTTGAAAATTTTCCATAAAAAAACCGTTACGAACCGTTACGGAACATTTTTTTTTCGTTCCGGAACAGAAACGGAACGGAACTTTTTGCGGTGGAACGAAACTAAAACCGGAACGAAAAACATTTCGTTCCGACACCCTGCTTACACCTGCTTCAAATAAACATATAGTTCAGGGGAAAAGAATTAGAGGGTTGGAGAACAAACATGCGTTTAAAATTATAGTTTGTATACGGGCAGCTTTGCAGCATATTGCTAAGTAAATTTTTTTTACGTTCAGCAAATTACGCTGATCGATCGATGCTACTTACTTGCCATGTCTCTTTCTTTATCGTACAATCTCATCACCACCCTCCGTTTATGAGCGCTAAAGGAACAGCTCCGACTTTCTCAGGGGAAGCTTTTTAACGACTTTTGGCAAATGAATTTTGTGAAATCTACGGGTCGCGCCAGGGTTGAGCGAGAAAACAGACATCTTGCAAAGATATTTTTCTCAAACCTTGCAGTAAATTTTCGCAGTACAATTATTTTCGCTGTAAGTGTAGTGTACGAGAAAGCGTTGCCTATAATGTCACGCCGCTATTTTTTTTGTCTAACTTAAGCATCAGTATCTAGCCTTAGCTCCATCTAAAAGAGTTAGAATGGCAAATATACGTGAAAGTGTTTAATAGTGGTCGATTTACCTCACAAAGCCTCCCGTCGTGGCAATCGAAATTCTTTCTCCCAATAAAATGGAACCATATCGCTCGCCGTTTGAGGTTTTTCTTTCCACGAGGAACAAAAAAAAAAAAAAAAGCTTGACACCCTTGGCAATGCTGTTCGAGCAGCCAACAGCGCAACAAGTTGGCATCTGGCTGCAGCCGATGGCATCTTGCAAACTGTAAAAAGCTATAAGAAGCCCGCGCTCACGCACAGCGTGCACGCGCGGCGGTGTTTCTAGCCACCCTAGTGTTTCTACGCACACTAATGGCGTCGTTTTCCGGCGCCAGAGCAGGAGGCGGAGGGGTCAACGGGGATAACTGGTCACGTGTCGAGCCCGGTCCAATAGGAGAGCACAAAAGGGCGAAGAAAAGAGGAGAGACGCCGAGGGCGGGGAGGAAATTCTCCCTTTCCTTTTCGGACAATGGTTTGCGCTACCTTTGAAAAATACAGGGACCTTACGTGCGCTTGTACCAACGTTTATAGAACCAGGTAAGTTGCAAAACTCCCCGCGTCAGCCAACCCGTCGCGCGGCGCCGGGGCAGCTTCCGGTTTGGTGGCGCTGGCGGCGCAACAAGCTTCCGCAAGCAGACGAAAACACGTAGTCTGCGTGGCAAGACGCCGCGGCAGCCGTTCAGAAAGGGCTCCGTTGTTTACTCACCGACTGTAATTATCGAGATTTTCCGTTGCGCTGCCGCTGCAACGTAAAACTGAGTAATATTTAGCAGCGGAAAGGTAAAGTCAGTTAAGCTATGGCTTTCTAGACTGCCCACGATAACTGATGCTTGATAGCGTAACATATGAATCGGTCTATTACCCTATAAGGAATTAACTATATGCCGCATTCCCGTAGCGTAAATTCTTTAGCTATAGTGCTTCGGCGTGTTGGTACTTCTGTCTTTTCGTTTTAGACTGTGCAAGTATTGCGCGGTGTTAACGAATAAATCTTTGTTGCAAGTCAGCGCGGTTGTTTGTGTAATCCTTTTTTCTGGTGCTCCGTCTTTTTTTTTTTTGCGCTGTTTTCTTTCCGATAATTCTTCACTTTAACTTTTTTGAAGTGAGGAGTTTTCACTATGTATCGCGGCTGTCGTTACTTGCAGTTATTGAGTGGTAAAATCGCCGTGTGTGTACTGCACACCACAATTTCAGTCCTGCTACATAAAGAAAAATTGTATTTATTTTACGCACGCAATGCAGAGAAACAATTTTTCAGATATTGCATGTGTGATGCACACAAACGTCACAACTTATTTACAGTCTCAGGCATTAAACCTCATCAAAACAGCTCTAATTAATTGCAAAAAAAATTATTTACCGCACAATTTTTAGGATCACTCAAATCAAGGCAAGTTCGAGAATATCTTTGGGGCGCATCCTTCGACGATCGAGGCTCTTTTCCGCTGGCGATTGCAGCCTTAATTCTTACCATTGACCATGTGAGCGAAAGTCTTCAGGATATCTTCCTCATGAAAGTGCATATCACATACACGTGATATGTCGGACACTTTCTTGTCCTCACGATCGAGAAATGGCGCGATTCCACGCCGCTCGCTGGTCAGGGTCACGCGGGGCACAAACAGGTTACGAACTTTCTCGAATTTCGTGGGACTGTCGCGACTTTTCATGCATACCGTCCCGAGCCGTCCCTGTCGGGACAGCTACATGTCCAGGATTTATTCCGGACCGCCCAGTTAGAGATTTTTGTGATCCAACGCACACCCGACACCGCGCGTCACGCTCCAGAACACGAAGATCTCTCGAATACCACGCACGAAGCAATGTTGCGGTGGTACAGCGGTGGCTGCGAAGGGCTTTGGTTACTTTGACTGTACTTCTGTGCGCAGCACGACAACTTTTACGGGTACATTCTCCAGCAGGAGGAAGTGTTGCGAGCAGCACGTAGCCAGCTGAAGAGGCCGAAACAATGAAGATACAATCCCCCCCCCCCCCCCCACCTCCCTTCCCGACTCCCTTCATTGAACCCTACGCCCAAAAGGAATGTCGTGGTGTGTCGGATTTCCTGTAACTTAGCAAAACGTTTCTTGGGCTAGTTGGTTCATGACTTCTGTGGGAAAATCGTAGCGCAGTACAACACAAGGACCGACAAAGAATACGTCCCGTGTTCTTTGTCGGTCCTTGTGTTGTTTTGCGCTACAATTTTCCCACAGAATTCCTGTAACCGCTCGTACAGCCGGGAACACATGTCGGCATGGTGAAGACACGCAGCACATCCGAAGCACAATAGAAAGCGCAAAACTGCTCACGTAGAATTAAGCAGCCTCCACGAATACTGACGCGCCGCAACGCCGGCTGAAGAGAGTGGAGCGAGTGAATCCTGATGCGACAGCAGCGCCACATCTGTCGCTGATGGCGGCGGCGCCGCGCAACATCGCCATCGCTTAGTTTTGCAACTTGGCTCGTACAGCCATGCGCAGGGTGTCGGAACGAAATGTTTTTCGTTCCGGTTTTAGTTTCGTTCCACCGCAAAAAGTTCCGTTCCGTTTCTGTTCCGGAACGAAAAAAAAATGTTCCGTAACGGTTCGTAACGGTTTTTTTATGGAAAATTTTCAAGCTAAAGTAATCATTAAAGAACATTTAATTTGTGATGTATTTACTTGTCTTCCTCCTAAGAAAGCGGGACAAGGGTAAAACACATTCTTCAGAGGAGCGGAAGTAACTGTACGATGAATTCCTACCAACTAGCACAAACCGCACAAACCAGTATACCCTTCAAAGTCATAGTATTTATTTTTTCCAAATTCAATTACGATTTTTAGTGGGCTCAATGCTTTGTGTCAAGGGAGTGAGCACGATATCAGCAGCAGCACGTCATCGAGTGTACTATATGATGTGCGAGACCGCTGTTCTGATAAAAAGATCGCCAGGCCTGCGCGGAATGCGCAGCACAGTCACAGCGAAAGTTGGAAGAGCGGACTTTGTAGAGGCCGTTGTAGAGTCTCTTGAGGCAACTGATACAAGTACACATGCACGGTACCCACTACGCCATAAATCATCGTAATTTTTCTGAAGTAGCGAAGTTCCCACTATGTCATTTTTCGTCATTCTTCGGAGAATCGTGGTAGCCGCTACACATCTGTAAGGCATTATGTGCGCTTTATGATGTGGCTGATGACGATGAAGAATTATAGCTGAGCACTTTGTAGTGGGTGGGAAGCATTAAACCACACACTCTTTGCGAAATTAGAATTGTGTGATGGCTGGGTGTCGTTTTACTCTTCTGTGACGCTGTGTTACATATGTTAACACGATTCCTTGCCCGACATGACGCCTGTATGGCGTATTTTTGCGAAGGAGTTATAAGCACCAGCGTGGCACTGTGGTTGAAGACTCGACTGCCACACAGGGGGCGCGGGTTAAAATCCCATCCGATCCTATAAATTTGTTTCTCATTTCATTTTTTCTTATTTCACGCGATAGTGGTCACGAACACGGGCGGCGGCGGAAAACTGTGGTGCCAAAATCAGCTGCGTGATCTCATAAGAGCGTTCGCGGTAACAAACTTCACCGCCGACAGTGCCCTCTACACTCTGGCCTGCGTGACAGGCCCGTAAAAGTCCTCTTGCGTTAATATAAACATCTCTGGTTGCCACTGTTTTCGTTTTTCGCACAATTTCAACATATCTTTGCTTTGGAATTCCTGCCTGAGGTACGCGCTTATACTGTACTCTGAGATCTGCTCACATTGCACGAGCTCAGTTGTTCTGGACTGCGAAGTTTTCTCGTGAACCGAAAAACGATTGAAAAAATTTCGGTTTCACTCCGGAACGAAAAAATATATGAAGTTTCGGTTACGTTTTCGTTCCGGTCAAAAATATCGTTTTTTTCGTTTTTCGTTTTCGGTTTTCGTTCCGTTCTGACACCCTGGCCATGCGTACAGCCCATGCTCTGGTGGCGCCATCTCGTGCGGTCAATGTGACAAGCGTCACTCGCGGGGACTCCCTGAGCCCACTACCCAATATATTCTAGTACACTATAGCAGAACTATCAACGTTAGTGCCTAGAATATATAGCAGAACGAACGCGAACGAACAGAGATCTCCGATCGCCCCCTAGCTGGCTGAAGCGCCATGCGTTGCACTGGCTCCCATAGGGCCGGTCTTCCTCCATGGGGCCGGTCTTACTACGGTCCCTAGAACATAGAGTATTGTAGGAAACTCTATGCCCTAGAATATACTGGCTAGTCTGCCGTCTCCGCTCTCCGCCGCGTCCTCTCGGGGATGCCTGCGGCGGTGGCGCTGCGCGCAATCGGAGTTCCTTGAGCAGACGCCCCGCCCGCGACTCTCGCTTACGGGTGGGCTGGCGGAGCCGTTTACAACCGCGCTCTCGCGTTTGCTTACCTTTTCACGTCGAAGGCCTGCGGTGTTTGCTTTTATTACAGAACGTGATATTGAGTACAAATAAGTAAGGAATACCTTAGCGCTAGTTAAAGTTGCAGAAGAGCACGAAGTCTGGCGTCACACAAGTTTCCCAGTGATGACCACCATCCCTCAGTGCATCCGTCCTGCTTATCACTTCACGAGACAGAATTGAGAGCATCAGAATTTTTAATCTTTATTGGTTCCTTGACATGGGTTTCGTCAGCGTCATTTAATTGCATCTTCTCGTCTTTAGCAGCTTAATTCTTTGCCGCTTTACTTCTCTTTCGCAGTTCAGTGATTTCGTGAAGAAGCGGAATCTAAGTAAAATGCAGAACTTCATGGAGGCTTTTTGTGATGAAAAAATTTAAATGTTCTTCACATCCCAGATGAGGCAAATCTGTTTTTTTCAAGAAAGCGCTGAAATCCACAATGCTCTTTTCATGCAGCTAGCTTACACGCTGAAATAAGTGGTAAAGCTATTTTCAAGTTTTGCAATAGCTGCTTTGAGAGGTCCGGAGGGCTATATCAGGCCTCCGTTATCAAAGTGCGCTGTGAATAGGGAGGCCTGATCACTCCCCGTAGCTGTGTTTCTGTCTGATGCGAGACATGTTGCACAAGTCTGGCACTGTGTCTTCTTTATAGTGTCTTACGCGCCACATAACCAGCAATGTAGTAAGTCAGCATATCGTGGCTTTTTTTTTCCACGTATGCACTGTGGTCTGTGCCTGACGCTAGTGCAGTCTCCGCGCCACTGAAGTCTCCATCATCAATGAGGCTGTCAACGACGTCAATTGTGGCAGGCGTGTGTGACTTTATGTCATTCCCAGATAAAAGATAGCTGATGACTTGCGGCGAACAGTTCCCCGACTTTGGTGGTCTTGCGAGGTTGTAAAATGCAAGGGCATTTATAGTAATCAAAAACTGAGCAGCAGTGTGATGATCATTTGTGCCAGAAGACTGCCGAAAAATTCCAAATATATTTGCCAGCTTGTCGTGGCGCAAATTTGAGGTCATCAAATATCTAAAACCAGCAGACCTGAGGAATTCGAGCAGCTGCACTGTGCTCTCAATTGTGACACGGAGCCCTTCTGCTGTGCTCGATGAAAGGAAACCGCCAATTGTGTTGGTGGCATATGTGTCTCCCATTCTTTTAAATATTATGTGCACGTTAAAGAACCCCAGGTGGTCGAAAGTTCCGGAGCCCTCCACTACGGCGTCTCTCATAATCATATCGTGGTTTTGGGACGTTAAACCCCAGCTATTATTAATATTATTAATACATTCTTTTAAATAACCCAGAAATTCTTTCAGAAGCGCACAGTTAGGTGAATTTGGGTAGAGGGCTTTTTTTGGCGTTCGGGAGGTCATTATTCTAATTAACCTGTTCATATTTTTAATAAAGCTTTGAGAATTGGCTCCACAGGGCCACAAGCTTTCTCGACTTTGTCGGAACACAAAAATAAACTCCCAATGACTTAATTCATCGCCGAAAAGTTGAAAAGGGTGCCATATCCTTAATTTTTCAAATGCATTGGAATGGATATGAGCATTCGTGATGCTCGGCATCACCTTTAGCGTCACACTTTGACAGCCTGGAAGGAATGAAACCATATGTTTCTTTTCTCACGTGAAGCCATTGTACAGTGACGAATCCTCGATCGTCGCTTGTTGGAGGGACACTTTAGGCTCTTTTTCGGTGGTCTAAAGCGTATAAAAAATAGTGTTTTTATTTTGATACTTTCACGAGGGCATGTAAGAACAACCTAAACGTGAATAGCCGAAAGGCGAAAAGCAGCGCGAGTCTGTCATGTGTGTTCTCTGTTTTGGAAATGTAACCGATTTCGAATACCTTGTACTACGATGCGAGAGAACGGTCAGCATCCCTATACCTCAAAAAAAAAAAAAAGCAAACGAAATAAATAAGCAGCGCGAAACATGTGCGGTGGGCGAGCAGTCCACAAACTGACATTGAACGACACATCTGGTTGAGTATTTCTTGTGCCGCGAATGAGTATTTCTTGTGCCGCGAATGTGTTCTTGTGCTGCGCTTCGAGCATATTTCCCGCTCATTTCGGCGTGCAACAGTGTCATTGAAGAACGAACCTATATATCAGGGGCGTAGCCAAGGGGGGTGTTGGGGGGGTTCAACCCCCCCCCCCCCCCCGAAATTTTTCAATTTTGCTTGCGCATATATACACGCACACATACAAACGCACGCACGAACATACATAAAGTATGGCTGAACCCCCCCCCCCCCCCCGAAAAAAATTTCTGGCTACGCCCCTGCTATATATTTTCAGTGGAGGAGCCAAAAACCAAATACAACGCACATTATGAAAGCCAACACTCCTTTCATTTTATAATTTCGAACCTTGTGGTAAGGTACTCATGGAAATTTAAAGATACCATATGTCTGTTCTTCGGCTGATACACATGGTTCTGATGTCCCAAGCTTCTGCTGTAAATGTCTCAGCCTGTTGGAGGCGCAACTTATTTGTGGCTTCATTGTAGAGATATATTATAGTGCCTAGAATGTATACAGTATATTCTAGGCACTATAGCTATATAGTCTCCCGGCTGCCGCCTCCCTGGACCGCAGCAAGCTTGGACAAAAATAAAGTTTTGTCTATATATATATATTGTAGGACAGTAAATAGATCTAATAACACTTTGAGCGAAATCGCACGAACTTAGCTTATCGTTAAAAAAAAATCTCCTCCAACATATCTGTAATTAATGTACTCACCCATTCTGAGAACTGCATTGCGTTTATTGTCTCCGTAACACATCGAGAACCAATCTTTATGATTACGAGACTTTAGCACACTAAATATATCTGAAGTAACGTTCTTACTCTCAGAATTGTTTGCTTATTAAATACTGATCTTAGGAATGTTTGGTACCTTCGTAAAGACAATTTAACAGCATATATATAATGATGACAGTCTTGTGATAACAGTAACTCCTTAAGAAAAAAAAATGAAAGCCAATTTTTGGCCCTTTGGTGTTGCTTCCAGTAACTGCGCGCTCTTAAATGAGTGTCTGGATCCACCACTGATCTTAGTGTGATCACGGCAGTGTCCAGACAAGAGACGACGTTGAATGCAATGTTTGGTCGGTTCAAGATGTTCCAGCCTCTGCCCACACGAACAGAACGAAAACGTGGAGTTCATGCGGGAGCGCAAAATAAAAGGCAAGGCGCGATACTCCACCGATTCCTCCTGCGCGACATGCACCGTGCAGGTAAAGTGCAGGCGCTCCGATGGACCGCAGCGCCCCCTGCGCAAGCATCCGTTGCGCTAGGCGGACGCGGCCTTGCATGGGGACGGCGCGGAGACGGCAGACTAGCCAGTATATTCTAGGGACCGCAGTCTTACTGCACCTGACATTCACGCGCGCTCTGATCCCCGTTCTGCGCATGCGCGAAAAAAAAACAAACAATTGCAGTGCTAGGGGGTTAGGGATCTTTCTTCTTCAAACTTTAGGTACTCCCTAGATACTTCAGTTGATCTGTTATCCCTAGGTGTCGGCGGGCCCGAGTGTTCTGTGGCGGGCCGCTCGAGCGCGGGGAATATGGGAGTTGCGAGCGAGGTAAGTCCTCAAATAGCCGAAATTAAAGGCGCGTTAATCTGACGTGGACAGGTTTAACGCCAAAGCGTTTGCCGGGCTAATCTACGGAGGTGCACGGCGGTTAAAACGCGATCCATTTTTGCGACACCCGGCGGGCGTTCGAGGTCGCCGAATCGAGCATTTGTCACGCAGATTGAATGCTTCGATTTAGATTGCGTTATACAGAGCCATTCTAAGACCGCTATACACGAAACATGTTTATGAGCTCTCTCACTTTGTTGTAATCCGACGGCATTGATTAAAAAGGTTGGAGTGCGCGTTGGTACGATGCACGCCGAAAAGTCCGGGGCAGGGTTCTGTTTGGTGTCGCAGAAGTCCGTGGTATGCCCGTGTCACTGGGGCGGACGTAACCCACGAGCCGCTTCGCCCTTCTCAGTATTTTGCCAGCGTTCGTGGTGTGCCCGTGTCATTGGGGCGCACGTAACCCACGAGCCGCTTCGCCCTCCTCAGTATTTTGCCAGCGTCCCGCTTCGCGCTTCTCAGTGTGGCAACAGACTTCTGCGACACCAAACAGAACCCTGCAAATCCGGCACCTTTCGCGGTGTAAGAATTAGGGAAAGATCTTTTATTTATGCAGGTGCCCATTCCAGTTCCCTGATGGATCTGCGGAGTCGGATATCTGGCACTGCGGAGAACCGAGCTGATTGCAGTACCAGCACTCTGAAGAAGTTTCGAGGCAAGGCAAGACTGACTTCACGTGTGGAGTGGAATCATGTTGATATTCGGTGCAACGTTGGTGTACTCAGCGTGTTCAGTGAAAACATTTACTGATACATTGATTTATAGTCAGCTGCCTGCTCCTGAAATATACAAGTCTTGTGATTCTCTTGGGCAGAAGAGATCTTGCCATAATCACTGTCACGGCCAGAAGTGACGCTGGCCATGGCACAGAGTTTGCACACATCTATGTCTTATATCTATATAATGTAAGGTACCCAATAAAGGGGATGGCGGATGTAAATGGTGTGTGCTCGGCTTGCAATGGAGGCAATTGATTCACGAATAACTTCTACCTTTTCCTGCCTTTGTGTGATTGGGGCCAGGGCTTTTCAAGTCGGGCGGGGGGGGGGGGGGCAGCCGCCCCCTCCATTTTATGAGGAGGGGCTCTCCCCCTCTCTGCAAGTCACCTGTATAGCTTTGCGGCACCCATTCAACAAGCGCTGGAGTTGATTTTTTGCTAAGAGTGCTTTCTGCGGGGAAATTATAACTCTCCAATTTACCGAACAATGATTTACTCGCCCTTATTCAGTTGATGTGGTGCGAGCAAAACAGGAAAACCGTTATCGTCGTACTGATGCATGCATTTTCCCGAGACACTGCACACAACGGATCACCACCGTGTCCGACTAAGCTCCGCTCGCAAAATATAATCCTTTCGTGTTTAAGATGTCCTGTGAAAAGGAATTCTAGAAAAAATCCGGGATGACTTGTGGCGTAGGTGGCTGTTTTGGTCGGCGGTACATGGCAGTATGAAAAGCTTTTGGAGGGGAGGGGGGTGGCTGAAGCCCCATAAGCCACCTCTCTGGCTACGCCCCTGATATATATATATATTGGGAAAGTCGCACTCAATTTGATGTGATATATCATATACAGAGATAGAATTTGCTTAGCAGTGTTTCATAACATTATAGAAGAAGTACGGTTATATGTGGCATACACTGGGACAACCATACATACGCATGTTATGCACGTCATAGTGTTACAAGCAACATTTTTTATACGTTCACCACATAACTTTATGCATGAATACAATTATCTCGATGGCGGCCTTCCCAATAGTATAGATTTCTATCATTCAATGAAGTTTCGTTAATGTCTAAAAGCTGCTCACTAATAATTGCGTTTTTAATATAGGTAATAGTGACTGCGCTTTTTCTTTTCCATAATCAGTGCTAGTCTTTCCTTCACATATTCAGGTTTGCGTATATTATATTTTACCTTGTTTGCCCCTAGTTGGAATAGCGCTTCTAATGCGTTATTACTTGACTATTATTACTATTATTGCTAACTTGTCAACCATGAATTATCTTTTAAAAAGTAAGAACTTGTAGTACTGAGGCGTAGTACATACTTTATACTCCTATTTTTAGTATTTGTATTTGCAACATTTCTTGGCCACTCCAAGTAGACACACCTATGCAAACGGTGTAAGCGTGAATCGTCTTTGAAGAAATGTGGGTGATTATAACATTGAAATACTCTGCATTGGTTGTCAGCTGTTTATGACTGGTCGAAATTTTCTGGGTTACGCACACAGCACCTGCTTGTAACGTGATGCAACAAATGAGGCAAAAATTATCCATCGCGTAATGACGACTTATACACGACTGCGTAAAAAATTAAGATAATACACTATTTTTAGTGCAGCATAGTTTTGGCCTTTGGTTCTTCGCCATTCGTCAAAAATTTTTGGTGTGTCATAAAATCACCTGCTTGGTATGCAACGTCACAAACCTGTGAAATCTTGCAGAGTTAAAATGATGTGTGCACACTAAACAGAGCATTACTATGCTGAACAAAAGCTAAACTTTTTTGGAATGACCGGACAGTGTCTCATTCTGAACGTAATTCAGGAAGGCTGCCCGCCGATCACATTGGCAGCGGCTACTTATAGCGGTTGGTGAGATGGATTCATATGAGTATCATAAATATTTTCACATGCAGTATAACGACGTTGAGCTGTTTCTGCATGTATAGAACTCTGTGAACTCATCCTTGCTCAGAAAAAGAGAGATAGAGAGACAAACCTAGAGCTCTGAGTGTATGCGCTTCTTTGCAGTCCCAGTTGTATGTTGCGCTGTACAAGGTAGTTCAAGATGAATAAACCCAACTATCCTGACTTCCAATTCAATCTCCTTGGTCCAGAAAACCGTGGACACTGACCATCTCCCTGGTCCGGTAGGTCAATGAGGGGTAAGCTTGAAAGAGGGGATCCCAATCGCTCTAGTCACCTACCTTATTTGTCACCTTGCAAGCCTCTGTGATTGCTGCAAGCTACCGTATGATAAGTAAGGTGAAGAAGGTTAATCAGAGACTAAAGCAGAAATCTTTTCTAGCTCTTCTAGTTCGGCCCAACTAAAACACTCAACACTTCTGCACATTCATTGACTCAATGCAGCTCAAAGCTATTGTTTTTCGAATAAAGAAATTCCCTGAAACAGGAACAATATTTGATCGGTCCACAAAATGTTTACTGGTTTCCTCCCATATCTACATCGTCGATGATGTAAACTTAGGCTAGGCAGAGCAGAACAAAAGCATGACAGAGTGCTCCTACATTATGGCGCCCCTGCTCAGCGGTAGCCTCCTCTGCAATGCGTGAAAGAACTGCGTGAAATCAGATTGGTTAAACTTGAGGCTCTAGCTGATCAACAGGCAGCGAAGGAGAGGGGGCCTCGAATGTGAATGGCAAGCAAATTTCCCTGTTATGTTGGTTTCCCATGTCAAGCACAGAATGTCTAAATTGTCTGCATGTACAAAACTCACTTTGTTTCTAATAACAGCCGGATAAGCAGTTGGAGACTCCACTTGCTTAACTTTTCCAGGCAGCCACTTCACCGGTTCATCTCACATGGCATGGACCAGCCCAAGGCCACTAGCTACAGATTATTGCGGCTTCCATTTGCGCTTATCAGCTTATTGTTTCACCCTTTCTTCTTTGGTCATGGCCCTTGTCAGATTGACAGAGAAAATCTGGTTTACAATTGCCACAATTCTGTCAACGTCGTCCTGATGAATGTGTGTGGCATTATTCACTAGCATGAGAAAGTTATGTATTCTGTGCTGCAAGGTCCTTGTACTGCCTTTTTCTCTGTCCTCCAGCAACAGCTTGAGCAGTGCTGTCTTTGTAGTCTGTACAGCGCGCTCAGCTACCCTATTGGACTGCAGGTGGTATGGAGGGTTGAATGTGTACTTTACATATTGCACGTTCAAGAAGTCTTGGAACCCATCTGCATAAAATTGTGGCCTGGAATGTAATAGCACTTCTAAAGGCAGACCATGTGCTGCAAACAGAGACCTAATTACTGCAACTGTCATGATGGCCATTGTTGAGCTACACACTTTACTTGCTGTACACATCAAAAAGGAACAATTTCCCTTCTTTCTTGCCAAAGTCAAGGTGCACCCTTAATGATAGGTGTTTGCACATTTTGCACAGAGCCAGATATGGTGGCTGTGTTGAATTTCTACACTTCATGAAGTGCTGCACAGTTTCTTTCAGGTCGAAAAGCATAGTTAGGGGTTCATGGTCTGTTAGGACATTAAAAGCTCAACTATACAAGTGGTGGTGAAATTTTTTCACACCATACGCAGTGCTGAAAGGTTATTCCTTTTTTTTAACCTGGCCATAACTGCATTCAGTATGTGACAGTGACCGTGACACAGATGCAGTTGGCATCTCCTTTCCATCCACTACATGGGATAAAACAGCACCCACCAAGAATGTATTCCATTGCATCACACATTCGCCATATTTCTTTTTTTTTTTACAGTATGCAGCTCAAGCGCACTCTCATTGGTCAGAATTTCTTTAGAAGCCCTAAGCGCATCATGAGACTGATGCGACCAATGTCATGCTGTTTCTCTACGCAACAAGCCATGCAGGGGTTCTTGAACCATATCTAGTTTAGGCAAAAGTATTGAGTAGAAATTAATCAACCCCAGAAAGGCTTTCAGTTGAGTTAAGTTGTCCAGACTCAACAATTGCTTTGTGACTGCTACTTTGTCTGTAGTGGTAATCATTCTTGTCAACTTCATGGCCTAGGCATCTTACTCACTGTAGGAACAACTTGCAATTATCAGTGTTTATCCTTATGTTGTAGTTCTTCAGGGTGTACGAACGCTTGCTCCACCCTTTCATTGCATTGCCTGCAGTGACGTGGCATGCAACTGCCGTGCCCCCAGCAAGACGACAGCAAAGTCTTTTATTTATTAAGTGCGTAGCACTTTAGGGGCCCGCCTTGTTGTCCATCCGTAGACCTCATGTGGCGTAATCACGCTCAAGATCAAGTGGTAAATACAGGGCTAAAACAAGGCTAGCAATGCTCAAAATTGGATTCGAGTAAACAAACAATGTCTAAAATAATGTCATTAACAGAAATAATCAAGAAGTTATCGCAATAATTAACTTGGAATTGCTAAAACACTTTGAAAACATGCGACTAACACCCACGCTTCTCAAGAGAGTGCGCTACTGCCTCGCAAAGCGCGCAATCACTCCCCTGACCAGCGCTTCTCTTCCGCCTTCGTCACTTCGTCAGAAGGGGGAAACAACCCGGCGGCGGTTGCTGCAGATGACACCTATCTCAACTGACATAACAGGCAGGAATTTGATAAAATGCAGCGAAAAAATGCTAGGCCTGCGCGGAAAGCGCAGCACAGTCACAGCGAAAGCTGGAAGAGCGGCATTTCTAGAGCCCGTTGTAAACTCACTTGGGGCTGCTAATACCTAGTACAATAGCAAGATACCCACTACTCTATGATTCATAATTTTTGTGAAGTTGGGAAGCACTGACTACGCCACTTTACATCACTTTGCGGAGAAGCGAGGAACCGGCTTCACGTCTGAAAGGCATTTTTATGTGCACTTTGTTGATGCGACGACTGATGGATGGATGGATGGATGGATAAATAACTTTATTGAGGTCCTTCATTGCGCGCGATTAGCGCGTGCCGAAGGACGACTGATGACGATGAAGAATTACAGCTCAGCCCTGTGTAATGGGTTGGAAGCTTTAAATGACCAACTAGTTACGCAATTCGCATTGTGTGACGCCCGGTCACTATTTCACTCTCCCACCACGCTCTATAACATACGTTAATGTGAGAAAGAGAGAGAGAGAGGGAAAGAACTTTATTGAGACCCTGAGGAAATGGATCATGGGGGCCATATGGGCTTCCTTGGCAACCAATACAAGTGCACTTGGGAGGAACCCACTACACTATAAATCATTATAATTTTTTTGAAGAAGGCAGGCAGCAACTATGACATTATTCGTCATTCTGCGGAGAACCGTGGTATTCGCCAAACACCTGTAAGGCCTTATTTGCACTTGGTTGATGCTGTGCCTGATGACGATGAAGAATTATGGCAGAGTGCTTTGTAATGGGTTGGACGCATTCAACAACCCACACCTTACGCAATTCACATTGTGTGACACCTGGTTACAGGATTTGTGTTGTGTGACGCCTGGTAGTTATTTTGCTCTTCTACCATGCTATATTACATATGTTAATGTGGTTCCTTCTCGACATGAAGCCTCTATAGGGTCTTTTACCGAAGCAGTTTCAAGCACCGGCATGGCTCTGAGGTAGAATACTGGGCTCCCATGCAGAGGGCCCAGGTTCGAACCCCGTTCCATCCTGGATATTTTTTCTTATTTCGTGCGATGGCGGTTACGAACATCGGCGGCGGCAGCGGACAACTACGGTGCCAAAAATGGCCGGTGAAACGATCTCATAACAGCTTTCGCTGTAAAAGGTACTGCGCGTGTCACACACCGAGTTAGCGAATCTCCCTAACAAGATTCTACTCATGCAAGGGAAACCCTACATGCTTACCTCAAACATTGACATTATCCACAGTTTCGTAAACAGAGTAGCGGAAACTCTATGAACAGGAATTACTGAGTGCCCGTGCTACACACTTCGTCAGGTTTCACAGTATTGGAGCTGTTTTTTGCTTGTTTTAGAGTACAATTCTGCGGGGCAAATTTGTTATTTATTTATTTATTATTATTATTAGGGGAGCGAAACAATATGTTGGTATATTTTCATAGCATGAACACATTCTTTGAGGCAAAAAAAACTACCGTAAAATGCCGAGCAAGCGCTCCCCCATGCGGCGAAGGATAATTCGACCAGATTTAGGAGGGAGGTGCTTGCTCGGTCCCAAACCGAAATTCAAGATGGCGGCCGGAGAGCCACTATAAATAAAAAAAAAAGATGGCTGATCCCTCTGTCATAGGAATCGGGACAACATGAAAGTGAAACATGTTGTCACCGATGTAGTTGGTTGTTTATAGTGCGTTGGTATATGAGAGCTTGTACCATGTCTACTGCTGTTCGGCAGATATAGCACCGCTTGATGTGAACGCCCTCACGTTAACGCCTAGTGGCACATCTCCGTACCGACGACTAACGCCCAAGATCAAGATTTAACCATTGCGGTAGCTGAAATTGTCATTATATACCCGGACACCGCATATGGTGAATCCCGTGCAAAGATGGCATCAACAAGCGCATAGTAAACACTGATACTCGATATGCATTCCTTCAAAGCGTCGTGAAACGCGAAGAGGAACGCTACGCGCGTCGTGTCATCCCTCTAGCCTGGCCGTTAATTCTCACAGGGCGAGCGGGGAACGCGGTGCGAGAGCCAGGCAAGCGTCGGAGAGCTACTTTTCGATATGGAAGGATGCTATGAGTGGCTAAAAGCACCACCTTGCGGTGTGTTAAAGCGCTGGTTAAAGCGTTGACAAAGTTACACTTCTGTTGCAAACGCACCGAATGGGACGGTTGTAGCAACGGCGCGTCTTTTTTTTTTTTTTTTCGAGCCTGGTTGCACACGTCACCGCCCCATTATAAAGAGGACGCTCTATCCAAGAGCACTGTGAGAGGAAAGTGTGAAAGATAAAGGTCTTCTGGTGGTACATTGTTGACACCGGAGAGCCTGGCGTGCAGCGCACTTTCCTCCGAACCATCTATACTCCATCTCAGAAGTACCTTGCAGCACTGTGGAAGCTGCAGGGCGTCTTAGCCAATGGGAAACACGAAAGCCCCTTAAGATCTATTCATCCGTGTTGCGTTGTCTGCAGGGCGTCTCTTTGGCGTCGGCTCACCTGCTTTTTCGGTACTTGCTCTCCACAGTTGACATAGGTTGTTTTCACGCCAGAAAATGTAAATAAATAAATAAATAAGGCTAATAACTCCCCTCACCCCTATCTACACGTAGTGTGGCTATTTTAACGTTACGTATATTACAGCATTCGTGAAGCGTGTATTATTATATCTTCCAACTAAAGTCACTAAGGCTCAGTTATGGTACTGCCGAAAGTAGCTTGATACTGACAACCCGACAGCTCAATATTTAGTTCCCGTTACAGTTTGTGGGTGCTTGGTAAGTCGAGCAATAAGTGAATAAACAAAACATGCTTTTCAACCTAAAATCGTGCTGCAATGTTTATTGCGTAACTGGTAAAGAAAATGTTACGGGAAAGTTTTTCAACTTTTATATGTCACTGCCATTCGAAGTGTTCATCGTCCATACTGTCCTCCTCCTCCTCAATTGTGTCCTCCCCTAAATTGACTACGACTGCTTGTTGGTTGCCTACTATTTCGTCAATGATGTGGTTCATTTGCTTCATCTTGTAGAACTCATTGTTGGGCTAGTTGGTGCATTGCATCAAGGAATTATACCAGCCGAAAACAGACGAACACAGGAAACGGTGAAGGAGACAGGAAAGCGGCTAGACTACCAACTCTTTTAATCACCAAAGCGAGGCTCAAATATATATACTCATGCGGTCACATGGTCATATCACTGTCGCTCTTTACATCAACCGAACTAACCATATAGGCATAACACAAAACATGGCATGCTATTACTGTGTGTCATATTCGCATCCTCCTTTCCTTCTCGAGATTACAAAAAAGATTGCAGGAAATCTTCCATTCTGCGCAATGCCACAGAGCTATCACTACAACATGCTTCGCCTTTCATCGCAATGTGAAAGGCCTCAAGTATTTCACGTGCCATTTTCTCATGACAGGAAACGGTGAAAGTCACCGTTTCCTGTGTTCGTCTGTTTTCGGCTGGTATAATTCCTTGATGCTTCATCTTCTCTTCTTCCTCAACCACATGTTTAACATAGGTCTTCCACTTCTGCGGACTTACTTGTGCTATAGCCTCTGCAACATGTTTCTTCAGCGCTTCCATTTTAATTGCCCGGTTCGCAGAAGCCACAAAATGCTTCATATTACTCCACACCAGCTCTATGGGATTGAGCTGACAGTGATACGGCGGTAGCCTTAAAATGAGGTGTCCAGCTGCAGCAGCAATACAGTCAACACGATATGAGTTGCCATCTACTTTCACAGTCTGAATAAGCTTCATCAGCTCTGCCTTTACCATATTGTCACTCCACGGAAACCCCTTTTCTGAAAGCCACGCCTGCATTTTCCTTTTGAGGTTACTCATGTGGAGGACCTTTTCTTGCCTCACGGAGTGATATGGCGCATTGTCAAGGACAATCGCGCTGTTTGGAGGAAGGCGTGGTAGTAGTGTTTCTTCAAACCATTTTTCATAGTGGGGGCTGTCCATCCCTTCGTGATAGTCTCCTGTGCCCTTTTTCGCTTGATATATTTCTCCGGCACCTTGCACAAAGCCATTCTCGTTTCCGCAGCGCATCACGATCAATCGGGCTCCCTTGCGCTCGGGTTCTGCAGGCCAACTGAAAGTCCAGCCTTTTTTGCTTGTTCCGCAGTTTTGACACTCTCGTCAACCCAACCTTATCTGTTGTGTGCCCTACGTTAACCCATGTTTCATCAGTGTAGAAAATTGGCTGTCCTTGCCGCCGCAATTCTTCTATTTGCCATAAGTACTTGCGTCGGCACTGAACTATGTGAGTTGCCTCAATAAGGAGGGCGTTGCGAGACCGTTTCTTAAACCAAGAACCTATCTTCCTCAGCATGCGATGCATTGATGCAGGTGAAAGTGAAGGCAGAGTTTCATCCTCGTTGAAGTGAGAGGAAAGCTTTTGCACCGTGGGGATTTAATTCCTCTCGAAGTGATCATGCACTACTTGTCGCAACACGCTCAAGTCAAAATCGCCGAGTTTCTTCCTCCGTTCGCGTTCTCTGGCGCCACGCAAGAACCTCTTCGGGGACGCAACCTCGCCGTTTCTTCGATGTTCAGAAATCTATTTGTATACGGAGCGTTCGCTGGCGTTTGTGAGGCACACGGTTCTTTTTATGACAGCGTTCATACTTGCGCTTTCACCAAGTTCTTTTTTCACCGCACCAAACACGTTAAGCACCACTAACCTTGCTTTTTTTGAAAAATAGTTGATCTTTGTACTGAAGTGCTCTGCAGATTCATTTGACGCACCTTCAGCGGCCATCGCGCATTGTTCTTGAGCGGAAGAGCAAATTGTCGGTGCAGCAAACAATTTTAGGCATTCAGGGCGTCTCTCATCGTGGACGCATCACCAGCGCTAATGTTGTGGTGGCATCTGCTATGTTTACATCGAACCAATTTTACGGTTTGGCACCACCTTGGTAGTCCTAGCAGCATGTAAGCAAAGGAGCGATCTAAATAATACCAACAAAATATACCTGATGCCTTGCCCTCGGCGTTAGATGAGACTAAGCGATGACAGGTTATACCACTTATTTTTTGCTGCCTGGGTTGAGAGCCAGTAAAAAGCACGAATTCGGATGGAAGTGGATGGTCTGGGCTGTATGGGGGCTGCCATGTTGCTGTACGTCATCACGGTTAGGGAGGTTATTACGATTACCAACTGGTAATTGCTACAATAATTCAGAATTTACGAAGTACTACATGCCTAACATACTTCGTATCGCTGTAACGCGTCATGCAAGAAGCACAGCTAAAGCCCTTGTATGTGATTAATAATGAAACAGTTATGCCCGGAACTGTTATATGCTGTGCAAGAGTACTGCCTGTATACTCCTCTTAGTTTCGGCAGTGCTGCAAGGTAATTGTGAGATGGAGTATAGTGCATTAGGTATGCCATACCCGGTGAACAATGACCGGCCACATGACAACGAAATTTCATAAACTTCATTCGATACGCATTCAGTGTACTCATTCTAGCAGTTCTTCTTACACAAGCGATGGTCGTCTTGAAAAAAAAGTGGTCGCAGGGGAGAAGGGGTAGGGGGGGGCTCTTGCTCGGTCATTGGCGCTTATTTCAGATCTCCCGAGAAAGGGCGATGGGCCTTGCTTGGCATTTTACAGTAAGTCAGTTTGTCAGTGACACGGCGGGCAGCATGCACCTGCGAGTTGTTTCCCGAACAGTATGTGTTTTATATAAATGTCAAAATGAGGGCCAGATAGCAAAAATGTTTTAAAACAGGGTTGTAGCGATCTGAAGTAGGAGCCATCAGACAGTCTCTCTGATGCTTTGTGACACCAGTAACAGTTTATTTATTTGCTTATTATTTATTTAGCCATACTGTTAGCCCTCTGTTGAGGGTTGCTACAGGGAGAACACAATGAATAAGGTTTCACATACACATACATTTAGCAATGGCTAACAAGTGAACACACAGTAAGTCCTGTGATTGAGGTCAACCAGTACTCCCATTCCAGAGGACATTTTCGCTGTTACATGGCAGAGTCGTCCTTTCACTTCTGGATTGGTTCAAGGTGTACTTACAGCTCGAACAGGACGATGGAGTGCAAGAACTGATCACAAGCTTTCAAGTGGGCTCAGAATCTCAGCGCAGAAGTTTTGTTCAGTATCCCTTTATTTTTAAACTCAATATGTGCTCATACACAAGGTTTTGATATTGAAAAAGTAACGAAATATGCATATGAGCTTCACTTGAACATTTTGGTAAGGAGAGGAATTAATACACATGATCAAAGCCTCGGTGTACGATTTCTTCGCCTGTATCTTTGCTTACAAGCATGCCCTCAAGGGACTGCTTCTCACTTAATGTTGGCTTTGCCAATTTTGATGTGCTTGTAGACTGTATACTCTTGCGTTTTGTAGAAAAGAAACGTTTCTGTGGCTCAATTTTTTTGTTTGCGTGCTCACTTGAAGGTTGCAGAGAGCTTTGATTACTGCTGAGCTTATTCATGGCTTCTTCTAGGAGGGGATTTAGCCAGGACGTGAACTCTTCATTTACAGGTGTTTCTTGCAGTTTCTCACGGAGTGCATCCAGCAGCAGCAGGGAACGCTTGGAACCATTGCATGTTCCCTGCAGTCGTATAGCTTGTAATGCGGTGAGTTTGCCTGTCAAGTTTTCCTCAACTTCTTGGCTATTTTCCACCTGCAAAAGAAAGCAAGATCACACCCCACTGCACTTTAATGGATGCAGGTGACGCCAGTAGGACAGTAAATAGGAAATACTGTGCAGTCCAAGATTGCACAAGCTCGTACTGGTTTCATGTGCTGTCAGCATTTTTCATTTCTTATATACTCAGAAAAAGGTAACTGTCATATGACATCACCTCCATAGTGAAACCAAAGAGTTTGCCAAAAACTGAAAAAAGTAAAATGAAAGAACTGAAGAACATTATATGGCTAATACAAGAGATGTCCCAGCAGTTGCATTAATGTTGCATGCTTTTGTGCATGTTAGGAATATAATGCGATCAAGGCTTGACATATCTAAAGTTATTGTAGTGTTTGTAGTGCAGTAAAGCTATCTACACTGTATTGGAAACATTGTTGTAGCAAGGAATCCTTACATGGGATGTCGTTCTATTCTTGAAAAACCTTTGACAGGGACTGGAATGTTCTTGAAAACCCTTGAATTTTGACCTTCAGAGCTTATGCAAACCCTTTGGTTGAACTTGTGTTCATTACTGTGCTGTCTTAAAGAGGCAGACCTAATAATGCTATCCAATGTTGCAGGGTCATAAAAGTGCAGAAATGTATGAGTTATCCTTACTGACGTATCATGTAAGGTAGCATCTCTTGTTGTAAACAGGCTGCCATTTATTACTTTTAATCAGAAGAACCTCTGCATGCTGCCTTTGCCCCATTTTTAAAGTTCATGTTACTATGTCAACATTAAGAGTGCAGACCACAGTGATATCATAGCTGCACCAAGAGGTGAAACCTGCTACATCCTGCTCCATTTTGGTAAAGATCACATATCTTGCACCGAGCATATGTGAAGATGTTGTTTTTGCAGTCTTTCAGAGCAAAAGAAGACTGCAAGTGCCAGAGATCCATATTTATATTACCACTGTAATTTCGAGTGTTCATGGGAGAGATAGGCGAGTGTTATGTAGTTCAAAGTCGCTACCATTCCAAATGATTTCATCCCGCCCATAGTAACAGTTCTCTGTTAGAGTATTCTGCGAGGTTACGTTAAGTTTAATAAAATAGTTTCTAGTTGTTGTGGATCAAGTTAGAGAAAAGTAATAATTAGTGCAAGTAAAAGTGTTCATGGGATGACAGTCTTTCTTGACTGATTTTGCTATTTACAGTGAGCAGTGCATCTATGTAAAACAGACCATTTCACTTTACTTAGTTTGTTTAAAGAACTTGTATAGTACCGTTCTAATATACTTCCAGAAGATTTCATCCAGGGCACTTAAGTTTTAATTTAATGCCATCAGTGGGCAGACTACCAACTATTCCATGTGCTGCACTGGGCTGTGGGATTTTGCTGAAAAAGCACTGTATCCCGGTTTCCCAGTATATCTCGTTTGGGCTTCTCAACCATGGCAACAGTTGATCTTAAAAAGCTTGCTCAAAAGTAAATATGCACCCTCATATTACCGCAAATTTCGTGGAGCACATATTAGGTTTCAGGCACAGAGGACCAGCTGCTAAACCCTTGATGCAAAACAAACGAACATTAAGAAATGAAGACATAAACAAAAGGCACACAGGACAGGCGCTCGATTCCTGTGTGACTCTTGTTTATGTACCCGTTTCTTAGTGCTGGTTTGTTTTGCATCAAGTATGAATCAACTTGGCCAAACACATGTCTTGCTAAAATACTAAACCCAGTTTGTTATTAGCCGCCCGTCAACAAGGATCCTAATGATTCTGTCCATAAAGCACGACAGCAGGAGCTTTCCCATGCAACGAATGCCTAGGCTGTACTGAAAGTACAAACATAATCCAAATAGTTCTTTTGGATAGTGAGTAGAATGCATGAAAAATTTAAACAGAATATGCTTCTAGTGCTGTAACTAAAGCATCAAGGAAAACCATATTCATTTACAAATATGAAGTGAATTCCTGAGAAATATCAGGTGGCCCGCAGTCACGGGACTAAAGAAACTTAGTTGTGTCCACAGAAAAACAAAGAGCGCTAACCTAATTTCGTCTTTAGGAGTATTCTAAATAAATATTCATGCGTGTGTGCTTAAAGCAATTTCGTTAGATATGTATTTATGTCTTCATGTTGAGACAGAAATATTTGCGTTCGAAAATGTGTGACAGGTAACTGCTTCAAGAGGCTAATTTGCCGCTCTAAAGTGAGGTTTTAGCTGCTCCTGAAGCTGCGCAGAGATAGCTTCGGTCAATCACATCACTGAGATTACAACTGTATATAAGAAAAGAACAAGGCAAAGTAAGCTGGCATTGAGTTTTTGTCAGCTGAGTTTCGATACTGGATCTTAAGAGATACATTATGAAGCATGCCGCCTATACAGTCTGATGCTGCCACTAATGGTAGTTCACTGTTTTTAGAGGGTTGCTTAAAAAAAACAAGAACGAAAGCATCAAAATTCGACTCAAAAGACATGCCTGTTCCTATAAACAGTGTTTATTTCACTTATTTTTTATCACATCGCTAGATATTTGAAGGATTGTGAGTGCACGGCAGCTGCACGTCAGCGTGTGCATTGACAGCCGTGACGTTAAGTGTGCTGGCGGCGGAACTAGCAGCAATAGAAATGAGCAACTGGCTGGCAGCTGCAGTGCACTTTCCTGCCCTGCTGCTTCCCTTTCTGCACCTCTTTTGTAGCGTTAGCTACACTTGCCTAGCCTGAGCCGATTTCGCGTGGGACATCATGAGCCGTGCTGCGCATGCGCGAAGATCAGTGCGGAGCCGGCATCTCATGCGCTCTCCACCACCGCCGCGCGCGGCTCGCCGCTGCTGGTGGCGGAAAGCGGGAGGAGTGGCGTCGCAGCCGGCCAGACAGACTGACGCCAGCACGCGCGACTCGCCGCTGCTGCTCTGTGCATTCGAGAGGGGTGACGTCGTAGCCATGGCGCGCGCAGCTATTCGCCTTCCCTTTGCAGTCGCCGTCTGACAGTGCGCTGGTGCCGCTTGATAGCGCCTCTGACTGGCGTTTGCATGGTGGTTAACGCCATGGAGAAGGAGAGCGCAAATGCTGCTCAACGGCGCAGAAGAGCCAAGAAGCTTATGTCAACGGATCCTGAAGTAGTTGCCTGGCAATTAGCGCTTCAGCGTACGAAGAATGAAAAGAGGAACGCTAAACGTACTGCGGAGACACTGGAGGAAAGGGAGGAACGTCTAGCAAAGCGGCGTCGCCAGGTGCCACATAATACGTATACCGTGTGTGTGTCATTGAAGCAGGAAAGCTCAGAATAATCAGCTGAACCTTTGCTAACGCCACGTATATCCTGGCATAGCCGAGCTAAGCCACTGCAAATTTTTTTTTTGCATTCCACTCTCCCTCTACCACAAAGGCATTGAAAGACGTGCCCTACCTGGGAGCATTGTTCGTGGCTGGTACCGATTGTACTGGTTCTGGGAACCGTAGTAGGTACAGGGTAGGTTGAGAGACGTGGGCAATAGCTATTGATGTTGATGGGTAAGCAATTATGCAGCGAGCATGGTTGGAACACCACTTTTCAGAAAGCTTAACGTCACCTCCTCTAGTTCATGGACGCGATAGTTTGTGAAAAAAGCATTAAAGGGACAATAAAGGGAAAAACAATTTTTCTCCTTTAGTAAATTACTCTTTCACGATACCAAAAACACTGTGCTTGCTAAGTGAAAAAAACATGCAAAAAGAAAATGGGGGTGGTGGCGCCACATTGATGTTCCCGCACCAAACGCCGTGGTTGGAACACCACTTTTCAGAAAGCTTAACGTCACCTCCTCTAGTTCATGGACGCGATAGTTTGTGAAAAAAGCATTAAAGGGACAATAAAGGGAAAAACAATTTTTCTCCTTTAGTAAATTACTCTTTCACGATACCAAAAACACTGTGCTTGCTAAGTGAAAAAAACATGCAAAAAGAAAATGGGGGTGGTGGCGCCACATTGATGTTCCCGCACCAAACGCCGTGACATCATAGATTTTAACAGCGTCTACTACGCCCTAAGTAGTTCCTTATCAATGAAAATGAAGTGTATTGTCATCTGAGGGGGCCATAGACTTAAAATATCAAGTTTCATGAAATTTCGTTGAGGCAACCACACGAAAATAAGAAGAATACGATTTGAAATTCGTAACCTCACACACGGTGATTTCAGCGTGTCTTTTCTTGTGTCTGTTCGTTCTCGTCTCTACGCGCTGTTTTCCCCTCGGTGTGAAATTCAAAAATGAAACATTGGCCGTAATTTTCTCTTCTCTTATAGACTTACGATGACATTAGAGTTCTCATAGTATAATTTATTAATTTAAACCGATTCATTATTTCACTTTAGTGTCCCTTTAAACTCATTGTTTTTCATTAGTTTCTGTGTGAAGGCAGTTGTGCCAACCAATCTGAGCTTCTAAGCTTTCAATTTGGCAAAAAATCTCGGTGGCAAAAGTTTTTGTTGAGTGTCCATTTAGTTTAAATACTGAAAATATAGTACTCCTGAAAAAATGCACATGAACGGAAATTGTACTTAATATTGTGACGTGATTGGGACAGTGAAGAAGGCGGCGGTCAGAATTGTAAATGTAGAACAATTTGTTGGGCAAACTTGTGCCTAGTAAAAACAGAAAACTCAAAGTACAGACAATACTCGCCGTACAGTGATTGTAGCCCGTTATACTTGATGACACGGGCCGGGGTGTTTTTTTTTCTCCATGCGTATTCCATGCTTAAAGGGTCAAAACCACTCTTCAGATGTTTGATAAGTTCGTATTCAGCCACCACAATTACTTGCCTTGCCCCCTAGTACCATAGCCAGTATAATGTCACCCTGTTCTGCCTTCAATAACAGATAACAGCTGCTATATCCTTTTTTTTTATGATTGGTTTTTTAATGCATGGAAATTATCTTGAAAAGCTTAGCAGGGATAATGGAGTAGAGCAACGTGACCAAACCTATGCAACAGATATCAAAAGTCTAATGTTATATGAACTATGGCATGACAAATGCCCTGTGGCAGATATTAACTAATAACTCCACCTTGATGATGTGTCTGATCTTGCCGCTGTCTGCATTTATGAAAAAAGGCATTTGACAGAGCCTAAGTAGGAACAAGACGGCAAGTTGGGCCCTTTGGTTGGGATTCATCTTGAACTCGGTTACAGCGCAACACTAGACAAGGACAAAACGAAGGATACGAACAACACGGCACTGTGTTGTTCGTATGCTTCTTTTCGTCTTTGTGTAGTGTTGCGCTGTAAACGAGTTCAAGATGAACCCTAAGTATGAATGCAGAAGAGCACATTCATTTAGTCCTCATTTGTGTCTTCCCTGTTGGTCATAACACCACAGCATTTGTTTGTTTGACATTGGTTCGAATGTAACAGGCAGTTTCAAGGCTGCTTTGCGGGCTTCTATTTCGCACATGTGTTAGAACATCTAGTACCTCAAAAAAAGTGGATGACTCTAACAATGCCCCCTAGATGAACTGGCACACCGTGCTTTAACTTTAAAGGCATCCCAGACATTACCAACAGCTAATAGTGTATTGGTCCTAATTCTCACTCCAAGTATCCAATAAATAATTTGCCACTTTGTATGCCATGTTTTGCTACATCTTAACTGCAAGTTGGGTCTTCTGTCACTGAAATATTTTGAGAAGAATGAAGTAAACATACCTGAAATGAAGGCTGTGCAGTGTTGTGGTCACTGGCAGAGTCAAGCTCCTTACTTGCAGTCACAGCATGTATATGCTTGCACAGGTTGCGCCTGAGGGTATTATCGATGCACGAGCATGTTACATTATGTGCACAAACCTTGCACACTGCACAGGAAAGGGGGCAGGTTTCTTCGCATAGTCCATTTCCTTTTTGAATAACTACATATTGAATGCCAGGTGTTGTCTGTGACACAACAGTCCATTCTTGAATCCCAGTGCTTTCTACATCGTCTGCAGAAATTTTTTCTGCCATCCTGTGTTTTGCTGCTGCAGCTTTTTGAAAAGAAGTTCTTGCATTTTTTGAATTCTTGATGAGTCGGTCAAAAATTTTATCTCGAGTCAACTTCAGTAGCACTGAAATCAGTCTGTCAACCCTTTTGTTGTGTTTGCCGTCCAGATAACAGTATTTTATAACCCTGTGCAAGGCTTCCAATCTCATATTTGTGTTGATTCCTGCTCCTTGCCTGTAGCAGGCTGCCCAGGCTTCGGTTCGCTGTGCATAATGTTCTGTAAAATACTTTTTAAATCGAATCAGTCCATTTGCATCAGTTTCTTCTTCTTTGCACCAGTGATAAAATGCATTCATTAATACGTGAAACTTTTCCTTTGTTTGGGCATCCATTAGTGTTCTCAGTGCCTGCAAAGGAGAATGCAGACAGTTAGTGAGAAGAGCGGTCATGTTTTTGATTTTATTTTGAATGGTAGCTTGTTGAAACTGCTTTAGGTAAAGGGCCCTGTGTTACACCTGGCACCAAGGTGAAGCTTGATCATTGTGATCGTCATTCTCCTAGCTCTACTGTGGAAGCTTGCTTGTCCTAGCTAAATTTGTAGAATACTGCACATGTAATGCAGAAGTTGTAAATTGGGTTTCCGCAGTTTACAGTTTTTTGTTGGCTACCAGGATAGCTTCTATTTCATGTTGTTTTGGGAAAGTGGGCCATGTTAAATATTGGAAACATCAATGCTTTGTTAAAAACACTGGGCAGCCAAATTTTTGTGTCCGACCTTTATGCTTTAATGAGCTTATCTATGGGATTACAGTAAAACCTCGGTGATACGAATCTCGCGGGGTTACTAAAAATATTCGTATCATCCGAAATTCGTATCACCAGAAAACATGGAAAAGTAGTACGCGACAAAAGAAAGTTGGCATACGTTTTGATTGAGTGTTTCCCAGGGCCGCAGTGACGTCATATCAACAGCTTTGAATGGTTGCCAGTAAAGATTTTAGACGTCAACGATCATACTTGTACTCGTAAATATACGGTGCATGCGCGCGTGTGTAATTAATGAACAAGACCAGATGTGTTGATTGTGCCCCGTGACCGCTAGTAGCCCCTTCCTAATCTTACGACACGTTTTTGCATGACAGGAAAGTACTGCGGCTAAAGTGACTTAAGAAGCGCTTTGCACATGGCAGATAGAGGCCAAGCTCCTTCGCGCAGACCGTCCGCTTCGTCTCTTGGGGTCTTCGTCCAACTTTAATGGGACTTCATGACGGACCCGCCGCCTAAGTTTCAGTCTTGTTTCATATAGAACGTCAGATTGCGAGGACATGGCTTGCATCGACGTGGCAGGCACATGTTACTGCTGCCTCGAGCATTGGAGCGCGCATCAATGCGCTGGAAAAAAAAGCGCGACGTCAACGTCATCTGTAATCTAAACGCGAAGGCGCCTAAAGGCCTCTAAAATTCGTGCACACTATCTGGGAGGCAACGAGGCACTGTTGATGATCGCGCAGCGCGCATACCCGCGCCCGCGCGTGACTGCCACGCCTTCCGCGACAGCGCGGGCAGCACCTGTTCGTACCTGCGCGCAAGCGTACGTTCGTATCAAACGTCGCGGGGTGCAAATCGGTTCGCAACAGCCGTACTCCAATACATTGCAGGCTAATGGGCCTTGGCCGGGACCACAGAAAAATTCGTATGACCCCGAAATTCGTACGAGCCGTGATCGTATCACCGAGGTTTTACTGTATTCAGAAGTCAACTTGTAGATGTTCAAATTTAGTGTACAATTAATAGTAACATCTCTTCAACAAGCCCACTTAAGACCATATGAAAGTATTGCTACACTGTGTTGAAGCGCCATAACATCACGTGCACTTGAGTTTCAGTGACGTCGAGAGCACGTATCTTGAATCAGGACACCTGCCTTTCTGTCTACCATAGGACACTTACAATAAGACAACACATGACACAGCTGCCTTCCGAGCCCAGCACCAGCTGTACCAGCTTGACCAACCTGGTCTTGTAGCGCTCTCCCGAAGTGAGACACTAATTCCTTATAACGTTAGGCGAGCATTTTCAAGTAGTGTCAGTATTGCTCATAATTGATGACATTAGCATTGATTGTATGATAAGTGCAAGCATTTACAATTCAATTTTGGCATTATCAGACAGAGAGCTACAAATTAAAGTATAAAAGTCGCAAACAAAATTTGGGCTATCGGGGGTCCTTTAAGAGAAGTCTAAAAGCATAGCAGTAGCGGCCAATGTGCTTCGCATTGGCCTTCTACTGTGGTGAGCATGTTTGAGGCCCCCTTATATGTTTGTACACCAGTGAACAGGTTTGCTCTCGTGGTTCAACCTACATGCATGCAGGAAGTATAATGCAAACACACAGCGTTGCTTTGGCAGCTGCTGTGCACATGATGCTTGATTGGTGCCAAGAAATGGCTGAACTAAGCAATGTAACAATAATGGATTGTGTAACACTAAAAGACAAGAAGGGAATGATGTCCATTATGGAGGAAATGGCAGTAGGTGACATTTTAGTTGAATTTAAGGTGGGGTGAAACTTCCTTTGGTCACAAAGTTCGACTTTGGGATTTTGTAAGCATCTGATAGAAAATTTCTTCCATCTTTCAGAAAAGTTATCACACTTGGGCACTCACGCATTCAAAATTAATTTTTTGTTCTTTTTCTTCTGCATGTTGACAGGAAATGAGGGTGTACCCCTATGTGATCTCTGCATTTTTCTCAAAACAACATTTTTGGAGGTTTGTGTACCTTTTTTCAGGTACTGTAGGGCATAAGCACACGAAAATTCTCACATATGTTACTTAATGGTATTTTCCTTACATGGTTCTAGAATAAGTTGTCTAGGTGCATTTGTTTTTTTAGTATAAAAAAAACATTCATTAGTGACAATTTTCATACATCGATAGACATAAAAATCCATAACAAATCTAGTTTTTGTTAGCAACAACTTGTAGGTTTGGGCGAGTCGATTCATGATGCGAAAAGTTTTTGTCGTGCTCTCACAATTTTAGTTCCACGTTTGCAAAGCGTTGGTAGCTACCTTTGTGCAAAATTGCAATGCTCTGCAGATAGCAGATCTTAATAAAAAGGTACATATGTAGAAAATTTAAAAACTACACACAATTGAAACTAATTTTGAGCTCCATTGCCACCTGCGTCAACCTTTACAATACCTTGCAAATTCTATAGCCATAGCTTTTATTACCTCTGCTGTACAGCCAAATTTGAAACTCACTTTCAAAGTCTCACCACACCTTAAGAAACCATGTAATACATGATGTAGATAACAATTGTCTGTTAGAGTTCAAGGATGAGTGAAAAGGTAAATGCAGTTGAGTATGGCATAGATTATGTGGTGTGATGAAATTTGGAAACTTCTGGGAATAAAATGGGCTTTCCTGGTGCTATGCAGATATTGCTGGGTGATTCCACGTAAAATCGAACAAACGATGGCTGGTCGACCTCTCAAATTTATTTCAGAATTTTATATATTATTGCCTGATGAATGGAAAGAAGAGATCCGCAATTTGTTTTGCCGCCAAAAATTTTTTCGAACCACAGGAAATCAGCAATGACGAAGAGGTGGAGTGGAGCGCTCATCCGCTCTGCTGTTTTGGCCAACTTTCGTTATGAATTGCACAAAATATATTAAAGTTAGGTAGCTGAAATTTGTTTACCTAAATATATGCGTGTTTTTGCTTCTGCCCAGGTATTTTTGTTTTTATATGTAGTGTAGATGTTTTTATAAAAAACCTCAAAAATGATCCAATCGGCAAAATTTTCTTTAATTTGAAGGTTTTTATCTCAAAAAAGCCTTGTAGCAGAGGTACAAAAATTCTGCATTACGTTCTTCGCATGCGTATCTACCAAACTGCCAAATCTTGTATTTATATAACTTTTCAGTAAAGAGATATGATCGGGCTAAGTTCAAGAAAACACCGAACAATGAAAACTTCTGACAACAATTAAAAAAAAACACCATTTTTTAAATTTCTTAAACTTTGTCCACTTATTCTCCTCCGCATCAGCTTTCACAATCATTAAAAACATGTTGCATAATCTCGTTGCACTAATAGTTACGGCCCCTCCAATGAGACCCTTAGGCAAGGATGGGCAATTCCGACTTCTTGCCCAGCAAGTGTATAAAATGCAGGCAGGATTGAATTTCTTTTTATTAAAAGGTCAGCAGGTACCTAAAAAAGGGTCGCCGGCACTGAAGACGTTAATTTTGAAATTATTTGGTCACTGCAGCGGCCACGAGCGCGGAGCTACCGAGTAGGCGCGCGCGCACCCGAGGTGCTCGTTGTAAGAGACGGCGCAGTGAGAGCTCGTTCTCGCGTCCTCAGACCGATTGAGTTCGAAACAGCAACACCTCTCGGGTGACTTGAACGCACGTGCACTGGAGCTTCGCTATTCTATCCGCCCTCTGTTCGAATCTCAGCTAGGCGCTAATAACACGGCGGAGATGGAAGCAAGATGAAAACTCTATAAGGGAGCTATGAGCGCTCGCTTCACGCACGCTGCTGCCACAGAAACTGCGCTGCGCCAGTTGCGATCAGTGGAAAGCATGAACGTGGCGCTCCAGTGGCAAAGCAAAATATGGATTGTCAAAGGAAAGAAAAGCAAAACTATCGGTAACCGGATGCGCTTGTCTATATTAGATGTCGGCAGCAGACGGCGTGAACTGGCCGCGCATTCGGTGCGCTGTTCACACATCATTCGGCGCGGATACTTCTTGTGCTTTGCTCTTACTCTACTTCTCCTGTGCGTCTCATGACGAGAAAGTATAGCTCTGAATGAGTCTATTGTGGAGACTACCTTTGGAAGCACAAGAAGCTTAAAGGAGTACTGACACGAATTTTAAAAAATTTCGGATTGTTGCTCTAAATAAAAATACTGGTGTCGAGAAACCTAAAACGACTATTGTGGTGCCTGGGAATGCATCCTATATATTTTAATTAGCGACACCTTAAAAAGACACTTTCGGTTTCGATATCGAGGGGGTGGCTTCTCAGTGTCGTTTCATAGCAGTGTGACGTCACGGAGATACAGAAATTCGCGACGTACTAGCGGGAAATCCGTCATCTGCTCGTGGTGCAATAGACAACGATGAGTGAATTGTCGTCCAGTGACCCTGACAGTGATTTCTACGATTTAGGCTGCATGCAGGACGCAGAACTCGCGAACTCGGAGGAACTGTCTTGACTTGTCGGGATAATGTCCTTGCTGTGTGGCTGGCTTGCAAATGCTCAGCGACAAAAACTTCAAAGTCAAGTTAAAATAATTTGTACGTGTTCTCCGACTCTAGTGTGTGGACAGCGTGGACACTGCATACCAACGAAGCAAAAAATGTCCCTTTTGCGATGTCTCAAAATCGTGTCAGTACTCCTTTAATTATTGCAAAAAAGCCAAAATTTCGCAGAGTTACCGACCTAGACAAAAATGCTTTGAAGGAACGTTTAACGCCCGAAAGATCAGTGACTGTCAGTGAGACGGACTACTTGTGCTATGCGTGCTTTTGCTACCACTGCAATGAAAGATCTTCACGGAACGCACAATTTAACGATGACATTCTTATGCCCCCTGAAAAAGAAATCGACGCAATTAACCAGACCACTGCGACTACCGGTGCACGTGCGTTCAAGTCACCCGAAAGGTGTTGCTGTTTCGAACTCAATCGGTCTGAGGACGCGAAAACGAGCTCTCACTGCACCGTCTCTTACAACGAGCATCTCAGGTGCTTGCGCGTCTGCTCGATAGCCCCACACTCGTGGCCGCTGCAGTGACCACATATTTTCAAAATTAACGTCTTCAGTACAGGCGACACCTTTTTAGGTACCTGCTGGCCTTTTAATAAAAAGAAATTCAATCCTGCCTGCATTTTATACACTTGCTGGGCAAGAAGTCGGAATTGCCCATCCTTGCCTAAGGGTCTCATTGGAGAGGCCGTAACTATTAGTGCAACGACATTATGCAACATGTTTTTAATGATTGTGAAAGCTGATGTGGAGGACTATAAGTGGACAAAGTTTAAGAAATTTAAAAAATGGGGTTTTTTTTTAATTGTCGTCAGAAGTTTCCATTGTTCGGTGTTTTCTTGAACTTAGCCCGATCATATCTCTTTACTGAAAAGTTATATAAATACAAGATTTGGCAGTTTGGTAGATAAGCATGCGAAGAACGTAATGCAGAATTTTTGTACCACTGCTACAAGGCTTTTTTGAGATAAAAACCTTCAAAGTAAAGAAAATTTTGCCGATTGGGCCATTTTTGAGGGTTTTTTATAAAAACATCTGCACTACACATAAAAACAAAAAATACCTGGGCAGAAGCAAAAACATGCATATATTTAGGTAAACAAATTTCAGCTACCTAACTTTAATATATTTTGTGCAATTCATAACGAAAGTTGGCCAAAACAGCAGAGCGGATGAGCGCTCCACTCCACCTCTTCGTCATTACTGATTTCCTGTGGTTCGAAAAAATTTTTGGCGGCAAAACAAATTGCGGATCTCTTCTTTCCACTCATCAGGCAATAATATATAAAATTTTGAAATAAATTTGAGAGGTCGACCAGCCATCGTTTGTTCGATCTTACGTGGAATCACCCTGCTTAATGTGGCCTTCTTCCTGCAATTGACAAAATTTATGCTGATAATAATGACAGCATTTAAAGGAGTGATCATGTTGAGTAAAACGGTATTTTAAAAAGTTGGGGCTGCTACGCATTAGTGGTGAGAAGACTGAAGGAAGAGTGGAGCTGGTGGCATTCCCCGCCTCCTCACTCACTCCCATTTCCCACCCCTTGTTATACTATACTATAGATACAGCTATGCTATATTTCACCCTCTCCCCTCCTTCTTTTCCTCGCATCACTCCTCGTCACCCCTTGACGTACTGTACTATACGTGGCTATGCTATGCTTCCTTTGTCTCTCTATTTTTCTCTTTCTGCCATGCTCTCTGTTTTTTCTCTCTCTCTCTCTTTTTTGCTTCTTCCTGTCTCTCTGTACTCGAGCTGAGTTATTGCATCCAATGCTGGACGAACCGGCGCGTTCTCACCCTCACTTCCCTTTCCCAACCCCTTGCTATGCTTACTATAGAAGGCTGTGCTATGCTTTTCTAGTGTGCCTGGATAGCCTAGTAGTTAAGACGTTTGCTTTCTGATCGTGGGTACGCAGGGTCAAATCCTGCCTCACCAAGAAGTTCTCTTTTTTTCTTGCTGTCTTTGTTTTGTTTTCTCTCTCTCTCTCTCTCTGTACTTGTTCTCTCGCCCTTCAGGGTTATTGCATCCCACACCAAACATGGCGTATGTGTTCTGGGAGTGAAGCAGAAGATGGAAGAAGGTGTGAAGTGAGCGCGTGCCGGTTCATGATGATGATAATTTCTGTCTCCAACTAACGGGGATTTTCCGAGCTTAAACAGCTTCGCTGTGAAAATGGTCATGCTTTCTATTGGCATACTCACCTTGTATGTGAATGCTTGAGCTCCTTGTCCTTGATGTGCTGTCTTATGTTCTGCCGCCAGTTCTTATCAATATGCCAAGCACAAAGAAGCCTCTTCTCGACGTTGCCCATGATTGCCTGCCAGGCATTGTAAAAGCTTGGGGCATCATCGCTCATAAACACCCTGGCTGTCACTTCTCCGTGTTTCTGCCGCACTGATTTGAAGAAGGTTTCCATTGCCTTTTGATCTACCTTGTTAGTAATGCAGAATGCTACTGGGAAGCCCACACCAAACTCATCAACACAGAGTAGGGTCACAAGTTGGAAGTCAAAACCTGCAAAGTAAATAATGAAAATAAGCTTTTCTTTAGTCTTTTAGTATCAGGTAATTTATTGAATGAAATTAAATATATATGTACGGTTCAGTGTAACTGGTTTCAGCTGAAAAGGGTGTGAGAATATAACACATGGGTACTTCTAAAAGGTGTTCTGCACCCCAAATTACGCATTATTTTATTGGCTGCTTGCTATGGTCTTGACTGCTGTGGCACTAGTGAAAGCAGGGAGGGGGAAGTGTCAATCCACCTAAAACTGTCCTAAAACATAGCATCACCTAAACATCACCTAAAACATAGCAATCCACCTAAAACTGTCCAGAGAGAGACCGCAATAGCACTCATCTCTATTTACATAAGGGTAAGAGAAATGTGATACATACCTGTAGTTCCATGTGTTCCATCTATGCAGATGCGATCGCTGCCCAAGCTGGCAAGTAGGTCACGTTGGGGCTCAGTCATTATTACAATCATGAAATCATTGATGTCAAGAAGTTCACTTTCATTTCTTGAAAGGATGTCTGGCTTGTCTAGCCACCCTTGATGCTTAAAGAACAGGACAGGATTGTCCAGCTCATTTTCCATGTGCTTCACCCAGAGAAGCACACTTGCATGATCGTCCATGTGTAGTCGCTCACTGTTTTTAATCTTGTAATCTCTCAGTATATTATAAAGGTCTTGTTTCGTTGTGAGATGGATGCGTTTCCTTGTACCGTCCATGTTGTCCCTTATACCATCAAGGACAGCGTCCACGGTCACACCTTCACGGAGCTTAGCTGAAGGTGATAAAGAGAAAACAATATTTGTGTTACAGTCAGGAAATAAAATTTAAAAAAATATTTTGCTTTTACAGGTTAGTGTGGGCAGCACATATTTTAATACTAGCATTTTTTTTGTGAAGTAATGTACATGATGAAATTGCTAGCAAGTCTGCAGTTCTTAACTCACAGGATCCTGTTCAGTGACTCAGTGCAATATAATTGGATATTTCAGGGTAAACTATATGTATTTTAGGAAAACACTGTTAGAGGGTGAAGTGTGTTACCCTTACCAGCAATTGCAGCCTTCTCGGTGTTTGACAGTAAAGTGTGGCACATGTTGAAGTCATGCCCTCTGTGTGTTTTTTGAAAGACCACATTGATCCCTCTTTTACCCTCCGTTGCAGTGATGGCTGCAAAACAGACATGGCCACATTTCACTGAGCCTTGCGACTTCAGCTGTCGTTGTTGT